>NC_071126.1:21536785-21865714 GCF_024256425.1 Clarias gariepinus
TGCTGGAACCTCTCTGATAGAAGAAGTTTAATGAAGTGCTTTTAGGTCAGCAGATCTAACAACCCCAAAGAGGAATAATGTGGAATCCTGCTGTGGGGGAGGGGCGCTGTACAATCTCAGTACGGACCTTTCACTAATCATTTGTCTAAGTTAGAAATATTAAATAAAGGGTTTTACAGTAAATTTTAGACCGTGTTTAAGGTTGTGGATCTTTATTGATAAATAAAAACAGACTTTCTCATGCTGGGCTAAAATCTTCTTACACCTCGTTTACACGTATTCCTGATGACATGCTGCTTGAGTGCTGGAACTAAATTAAAAACAAATACATAAATATATAATTAAAAGGATGAGCCTTCCATCATGTTGCGTACACATAAGTGATGTATTGAATTGACCTTGTAAGTGACTCATGGCTCAGGATTAATTCCTCTGTGTGAAAACAAACCTGTGATTATAAGCTCCGCCCCCAAACAAACCTAGAAGCAGTCATGAGAGTGGACTCGAGTCTTCAGGCCGAGTGTGAAAACGCTCTTAACACATGTGTAGAAGTGTTACTGACTGCAGCAGCGCTCTCTCACATCATGCAGTTGTTTCAGTTGAACAGAAATAACATTGTGGTTTCTGAGTTTCTGAGACTGAGTGTTTAATCAGCAGCTCACACTGACTTATTCTGGGTCACTTCAACAGTCTGAATGTCTTTATGTTAGAATCTCAGACTAAAACACAAATGAGCTGGAGTTCATTAATAAAAAATGTCTCTAAAAATATCATGTAGAATGTTAAGAGACTATTTATTTAAACTGTACTAGAGACTGTGCTCTATCTGTGTGAGGCCTGTTATCCACCATAAAGGACACAACAACAGAGAAATAATGGCCATTAAAGTATAATCTCACACCCTTTGGTAGATATGAATAATTTAATAATTAACCTGTATAAAACAGATTTAGAAGTATTTATATAAAGCATTTAGACAAAGTGCTGCTGCAGTCTATGAGTCCGACAGTTTCAGCTCCTTTGATGTGGTAAAAACCTTAATGTCCTCACACTGCTGTTTGGTTTGAGACATGTGTCCTCTAGTTTCCATCTCACAGCAGAGAGTGTGTGTCAGTGTTAATGGAAACAGCACTGTGGTTTAAAGTGAGAGATATAAACTAAAGAGTTTGATTCTTTCTTTATCAGGGCTGTAAGAGATGTTAGACTTTTATAAATCCAGTGATTAGAACATTTCTGGTTAAAGCTTCAGTTACTGAAGTGTGTTTAAGTTTAATGCTGTGAGTTGAAGATCAGAGACACATTCTCTCACTGAGAAGCTTCAGTAATAAATTTAATGAGAATAATTAATGGTTTAATACGGTTCAGCACCTCGACACAATAAGTGAAGGAATCTTCTTGTGTAAACACACTTAAACCCTCAATCCAGAATTCATCCAGTTTATCACCCTGAAACTAAAAGTCTCCTGCGACAGCTAAGATGTGTTGACTAAGATAGACTGTCTTACTTACCCGTGAATGCATCCTGGTACCATCTCTTGTACAGATTATTGACTCACATACAGTACACATACACCAACCACAATGTGAAAAAGCATAATTTATCAGAGACCTTCTTCCATTCCTCCATGGTCCAGTTTAGATTCTCACATTCCTATTGTAGGCATTTTCACTGATAGACAGAAACTTTTGTCACCTACAAGCAGTCTTGTTGAGTCTACATTTTCATTTACTTTAGTTTGCTTTTTAGAAATCTATAGGAAGCTCTTATACACACAGACATGCAGTGGCTGATCATAGACTGTATTAATCGTGCATGCGGCTGTGATGTTATCGCTCACTCCGTAGGCTCCCCACGTAGGCGGCACCTGCAGAAGGGGGGCGGGGCCGCCAGGTTGAGCCAGCTAGCGATTATTAACATTAATGGACTTCGGGCTTTCTCCACATTATAAAAGCGAAGCACGAAGTTTAGTCCGGGGTCCGGAGGCACAGTAAAAAGAGTGGCACGCGAGAGTGGCACGCGAGCGCGGCGATGTTATGCACCCCAAAGACTTTAAGGAGGAGACCTTCACTCCCACGTAGAGCACGCCTTTGTATCCCCACTGCTGAAGAGGAAAGGGCCACAGAGAGGAATGCGTTAGGGCCCCTGATCCCAGCCAGGAAAGCCGCTCAGCCGACGGATGTCCAGAAGAGAACCCCGCCTGTGCCCGCGCCCAGAGAGAGCTGGGAGGGCTTGTCTTGGTTCGTGACTAGGCTCGGGAGAGGTCGTCATCATGGTAGCGTGCAGGAGCGCTTCCTCCGCGTGATCCATACTGCCATACCGCCGACTTTCGCCAGCCATGTGCTCGCATGCCAGCTGGGCACTGCCGATGGACCTGCATGTGCACACCTTCACTCTTTGCCTCCCCTTTTATCTTTCCTCCCTCCTTTAATCCTTTCCTACCCCATTTTTCCTAAATAAAATTACCTTTTTTTCCCCTTAGATGTGATGTTACTTCTCTGTCATTACTGTCCATGTCTCTCTCCTCCTGCTGGTCTACGTCTTAAAATCATTGATAACACTGTTCACTCTTTCTGTCTCTCTGAGAGTCTGGAAGAACACTATGGGTGGTGACAGGTGGACTTCCTGCCAAAATCTCTCCAAGTGAAGCACATGTAGCATGAGGCTCTCACTATTCCTGTACTGTTTGTGGAAATGGGGAGCAGTAATGAATATCTAGAGTGTTGGTGCTAATACACTCACTGTTAGTATGATGCTAGTGTTTTTGTGTAACTTGTTTTTTTTGAACCAGCTGATGAACAGTTTTTTTTGTAATTGCATGGTGTTATCTCACAATGCTGGGTTCGGCCACAGACACATTATCTAAATGTAATAGGTTCTTTTCAGGTGCTTTAGTCTAACACTTGCTCTGAATATAAATGCACATGAATGTCCATGTTAAAGGGGTGTTTTATGAGCGTGAACCTTTGTTTTATGCAAAACACTGAAAATGTTTTTTTGAAGGAACATTTTAGTTGGGTTTTACTGACATCTACTGAGGGGGGATATTTTATCTGTGTGCTACCATCAGTCCTGTGTCATGCCAACAGTAAAGCATCCTAAGACTATTCATGTGTAAGGTTGAATATTACCACATTCACAATGAACACTTTACCAAATTCAATAAAATCATCACACGCAAAGACATGCGCACACACACACACACACACACACACACACACACACACACAAAAGAAAAATACTGATTGCTATTATTATTATTATTATTATTTTATTTTATTTTAATTTATTTAATTTTTTATATATATATATTTTATTACATGACACTTTATCTTCAACTGCAGAGGGAAATATCTGTATTTATTTAGTATCCTGTTTTATACTATTCTATTTTATTTGCCTTTTTTATTTCTGTTACTGTTATTGGTTTGACTTATCCATGAGCTTTGGCAACACTAATGTAAATATCTGTCATGGCAATAAAGTACCACTGAATCTTAAAATTAGAATTCGGAAATGACTGACTGAATGCTGATATTCATAAGTTCTTCAAAAGTTTATAATTTCCTGTTAACACAACTGCACATTATAGTATAGTACAGGTCTGGATAAGAAGTTATTAATAATTGCACTTATTGATATCTGCTGACAAACAAATAAGGATGACCTCTAAGTATGCTTCCTCTCAAGACCTCACTTGCCACAGTGTCCAAGTTTAATTAATTAAAATATTTATTAATTAATTATAGAAATCAGGTTCAATATTTTAAAAACAAATACAAATGAAACATCCACATGTTAGACTTTTAGGGGAAAAAACTGCTTGTAGGCCGTTGAGCACAATCAAAAGTAAAAAAAAATAAACAAACAAGTAAACGAAAAAGATCTATCAGGTAAAACAAAATAATACAATAAGACGGTTTGGAAATAATCATGGAAGTTTCAGCAACCTATTTTATCCTAACTTGTGCATAAACGTCTTGATGGCTCGTGTCTCTGGATGTTCTGGAGGATGAAGGTTTCTTAGCAAAACTCACAGCTGCATAGTTCAAGACATCTTCATCATCAGCCTGATAAAGAACAAGAGACGTTTATAAACCAGAGTGGATTAATAGAGTAAAAATAATGATTACATTGATATTCTGTAAATAGTTATCTATTAAAATTCTCTGTACATTGTGGATTGTAGGTCAGATGTGTATTTATTTAACAGAACAGAATCACAATGAATAGAAGACTGGATTACCTGATTGGTGGGAGTTTGATGGTTGTTTGATGAAGCACCTGAACAATAATACACACAAGTAAAGTTTAAATTTAGAAGGCATTTACATTTTAGTGGCAAAATTATACAGTAACTATATAAATATAATAATAATAATAATAATAATAATAATAATAATAATAGTAAACAAACCTTTTCCTTGTTGTTTAAGTAAAACTCCAACCAGAGCCACAATTACAATAACAGATATTATATTGGAGGTTATTAAGGCAATAGTCCAATTCAGATCTCCTGAAATAATAATAATAAAATATATATATTTATATATGTAATATTGGATTACATGCTTTAAATAAATAATTGAAAATAAAAATCTAAAAGCAAGTTTATTTCATTAAAACTCTTACCAGTTTGATCGCCTGTAGCAGGAGGTGTGATGTCGTGTGTTCCAGGTGTAGAACTGGGTTTCATCTCTTTACCTTTAGAAAATAAAATTATTTATTAACAGAAGATTTAATTTATAGAAAATTCTGTTATACAAAATGCTTTAGTGGACAGTAACAAAGTAAATGTAAATCCGTTACTGTACTTAAGGATCTCTTTTAAGTATCTGTCGTTTACTTAAATACTTCACTACATTATGTTTCATGTCCTTACTTCTTACTCATGAGTGGAAAGAAATATGTGTAAAATCAGTGTCATTTAAAACACACAAATCACATGAATTAGGATACAACAATCTTTATTTTTATTATCTGATTGCTTTGACCTGTTGGTTTCACCTATTAGACGTATCTAACTAACAAACACTAACTGTTACTGTGACAAGATCAGTGCAACAGCCTACAATACTGAGCTCCTGGAAACACGAGCAAAACAGGTCCTGACTCTAAATCACCACCAACATGCATGGGCTTATTTAAAAGAGTAATTCATCAACATAAAAATGAAAAAAAAAAAAAGTAAAACTTCTCCAACTGCCTTTTACAGGATTCCTTCTTACGGACATTTTCTGTTACGTCTGAGCCAGTACGAACAGGTAAGTCCATTTTTGGGCTAGTGGTCATTTTCTTTAACAAGTAATCCAATGTTAATTTGCAGAACCAACATCTTTTTTTGTGTTTGTGTTTTAAATTAATTCATGAATATGTCATGTGATTTACCAGTTAGTTAGCTAAGTAACCTGTAACTCTTGAGCAGCAAAGTGTCTCTACACCACAACCCAATATAACAACAGCAGCGCAGACTGGAGCTAATAATCACTAATAAAGTTTTTCCATTTCCATTAGCGAGCTGTTTCACCTCAGTGTGTAGTGTTTATAACGTATCAGGTGAACGCCCTAATATGGTAAAATGCTAAACATTTTAAGTTTCACCTGGACTTGGGTAAATAAAGTCTGTTTGATTAGTTTTACATGTAGCTGATGATGCTAAAGCAGTTAGCAGGTGGAGTGGAGTTCTACTTTAACCAAGTGAGATTCAGCTTCCACTGGCTGTGATCATAACCTCTGCTAAACTATCAAATTTATTAAAATCCTGTTATTACCTTCTCCATCTCTGCTGTTTGAACCCTGGTGTGTAACAGAGTGTGTGTTCTTGTTAAGTGTTCCAGGTGTAGGACAGGGTTTCATCTCTTCACCTTTACAAATAAATTGGAAAAGCAGCAAATAAACAGAAATGATACTAAATATGAATAATGTGAAATATTCAACATTTAATGCACATGTACACATAATTCTGGTTAAAGTGTTGATCTGGAATTAGCAGGTTATCAGAGTAAAACTGTTTACCTTCAAACTGCAGACGTGTTCCAGATGTGAACTTTGGTGTAGTTCCGTCAAGATTTACACAGAGATAGTCTCCTCTGTCACTTTTATTTGTTCCATTAATGTTGAGATCAAATTTACTGCCATTTACAGTAACACTGAAGCGTCTATCATTAAATTCCTCTGCAAATGTGTAGCCCTTAGCGTTCTTGTATGGTTTTGCTAAAAACTGAGGCATTTCTCCGAATCTCTGTCTGTACCAAAATACATTATCTTTATTCCCACTAACGTTACACTCCATTGTTACATTTTCTCCCAGCTTGACTGTTTTTACGTGAGGCTCCTTGATGTCAGAAGTGTTTCCTGTAATAAAGTGTTTCATATTCAATATTTAATGATGTCACTAAATATAGAAATGTGAAAAATGACTATTAAACATTAAAGTTTAAAATGTTCCTCACCAGTTGTGCAGAGACAAAGCAGAGAGTAAAGAGCCACAAAGAGTGTGATCATCGTTCCTGTTTAGACAAAGTGATAGTGAAGTAATGAACTTGTGTGTTCAGTAGAAAACCAGTTCCAGACTCACGCCTGATTGGATGTTTTGAAGCTGTGGACTGATTTGATTGGTCCATTAGCTGTAATGAGATGTGAAGCTCACAGTGAATTCTTGTCTATTCTGATGCTGTGATGAGTCACATGACTTTACAGATATGATCTACTGGAGCTCTATCAGTCCTGTGTGCTGGAACCTCTCTGATAGAAGAAGTTTAATGAAGTGCTTTTAGGTCAGCAGATCTAACAACCCCAAAGAGGAATAATGTGGAATCCTGCTGTGGGGGAGGGGCGCTGTACAGTTTTAGTACGGACCTTTCACTAATCATTTGTCTGAGGTAGAAACTGAAGTAAGTGTATATACAGGGATTAATGGTAACCATCTAAAACCTTTGGGGGTTCATCTGTATTATTTGTGATGTAGACACTAAAGGTTTACAGCAGAAAATGTTACTTTTATTCTTACTTTCAGCAACTACTTATTGTTGTCTTTGTACGTATGTTTAAGTTTCACTTTTTTCATGCAATTTAAACACCTTAATATCACTTTAGTGTATTGCAAATATATTAAAATCCTCAATAGTACATTGCAAATATATTAACAAAAAATGTTATCATCAGTTAATATATAAAAAGTATACCAACATCATGCTTTTACCAAATTTGGGAATTATACTTTAAATATATTTCAAAATAATTGTATTATAGTACACTTTCCAAAAATAGATTTTTGGAAAATATACTTTAAGTGAAAGGTTTGTTTAAATTCCCAAGTATACTTATTTAAACATGTTTTTCAATGTATTTTTGGTATATTAAAAAAAAATATGCTCGAAATAATCATTGTACAAATGTACAGAAAGTACGCATTAGAATACAATTTTAAGTATACAGTAGTCTTGGTATATTATCAGTTAAATGTAAATGTACTTATTCATATTGTAGCGTTTTACCGCCGGTAAGGATGTTGGAGAGACGAGTGAGCTTATTTGCTGCCCAATCCAATGGCTGGGAGTACTTTATTTTGCATAGCACTGTATAGCATGAGCAACACATTCTCACGAGAACCTACACCCAATTAAGCCCTAGCATGAACCGGAGCACATTCAACGGGTCACACACTTAACTCACACAATGTGGCCGAAGCCACTAACCCAAACACCCTTCCCCATCAGGGTGAACACATTGACAACCCCCGCAATGCATGATGGTCATCAGCCGCCGCCCCGCCCACGCCACACTGCCCCCACCTGAGCTGCGACCGTCCCCGGTCACCATAACTCTCTCAGTATTGGAAGCGTGAAGGCGGTCGGCGCTGGCGCTGTGAACGCCGGGGTCCTTTTGTGGCAGAGGGAGGAGCGCAACCATTGTCCTGAGGCGGTCTGGCCTCCGCAGAGTTCGACGTTTCGCCGGCGTGTGTCCACGCCCATACGCTCCATAGGTGCCCCCACCCGAAAGTCCTGCAGCGGTGCTCGCGAGTGCTGGGTGGGGCCCTTCTTTGCCATGCAGAGGTCGCATCGGTGAACAAAGAGTTTACTGTCGGTATGACAGCCCGGCCAGTATCAATGAGCGTCCCGAACTGGAGTGTCCATGCACGAAACCCAGTACACATGCTAGCAAAGTCCTTGGTACCAGCAGCTGAAACCATTTACCCGCGAAGAGCTTTTACCTCTTGCCCTAGGTGAGCGACTGCGGTGTAATCCGATTACCGGAAGTTCCGCCCCCCGGGTGTGTGCTACTAACACGAGACCTTTTAAGTCCATGACGAATGCGCCCAGTGGCTCAGACGTGCGCCACTCGCAGACCGCCAGATCCTCGCACGCTGCCTCTTTACGGTCACCCGTGCCGAACCGGAGGTGGAGCGATTCTCGTAGCTTTGCCCAGTCCTTCCGCTCTTTCAGGGCCCGGAGCGCATCGCCCTCCAGCGAGAGTGCTACTCTGACGTCTGTTTCCGCCGGGGACCAGCCCGCGAAGTCGGCGGCTAGCTCCGCTTTGGCAAAGAATGTGTAGGGTTTGCCGGCTGCCGGCGCGGAGCTGTAGCTTGCCCTGGCGCTGGGACTCTTGATGAGTGCGTTCCAAGATCCAGTGCCGCAAACTCATTTTTGCGCGCTGAAAATCACTGCACGTTCAAGATAATTTCTGTGTTTAAACTTTCTTCTGTGTGCTGACTATCATAAAGCAACACTTGGACAAACTGCAGCAGTGATATAGCTCCTCAACTATTCCAGCCAACCAGAGACTAGAATCAGCGTGACATCAGCCAATCAGAAGCGGGGCTGTCTGATTGGCTCCCCAGGACTCCGCTTCTAGTTTGAATTAACGACTGGAAGCTGCGTCGTTGCGTGCGTTCGTTGGTATCATTATTATTTTATTTTCATCGACATAAGGTACATTTAATGGTTTTTGTTTGGTAGTTTAAAATTAAGTACATACTTTAAACTGTAGAATGTATTGTCTAATGTGTTGTTGCTAAATCTTATGTAATTTGCTTGTGGTATAATGGCTCCGTAGCTCTCAGCCTGTTTTCAGTCTCTGTGTAACAGAATCAACACACCAGGTTTAAACTAATACTGTACCTGTATACTCTAATACTGATGTCTGTCTGTGTTCACACACAGTTTATATTTTAGATTGTGTGTTTGTAAGACAACCTGACTTTTGTTGAACACAAATAAACTATAGTAGTGCTTTTTGTAACCTTGTGCAAATTAAATCTGTTAAAATCATGAATAAAATCTTCCTCATAATTACTGATGTAATGTGTTTTAAAAACATGTTATAGTGTAGAAAATGCATTTAGCATTTGTAAATTATCCTAAACACCTTTAGTGTACTGGTAACACATTTGCAATACTGTAATATAGAAGGTTGTGTGTACTGTATTATATATTATATAGTATATTTGTATTAACCACAAAGTGTACATTTTTTAGTATTTTTAATTGTCCAGAAGTATAACAGCTACTGCTGCAATAAGAATATACTCATAGTATATTAATCATGTATTTGTAATACAGTAAAAATAGCTGTAATGTACTTATAATATATTAAATATATACTTAAATTGTATTAATTACTGTCAGGTATGTACGTTAGTACACACACAGCCAGATACTTTAGGTGTACTAAGTATACTTAAAGTTGTTCCACTTTAGCACGAAAAAAGTATATTTAATACACTTAAAATTGTGCTTTTGTATAATTTAATTACAACTTAAATAGACTTAGTACAAAATTAGTTGTTCCAAAATAGCAAACTTCAAGTATACTAGTCATTAGTCTGGCTGCAAGTACATTTAAGTATGCTTTGGCACGCTAGGATTTAATATACTTAGTATACTTTTTTTTTTTTTTTTACTAGGGTCATTATGTGGAGGAGGTGAACTTACAGTAACTTACTGTAGTATCCAGTGAGACCAGTACACTACCAGTTACATACAGTAGGTGCTGATGTTGGGGAAAGGGTTCTTATTGTCAGTGGAGGAGACAGAACACCTTACTGATAAATAAAACCACACTTTGTTAGGACTGGAGCAACATTATTGTAATGATCTCCAGTTGTGGTGCGAGTGTTTGTACTGAGAACATTGAAAAATACACACGTCTCATGTATCAGCTTCTCATTCTGAGCTATTTGTCCATGATAACCTGCTGCTTGAGTGCTGGAACCAAATGAAACTAATAAAAGCTAAATAAAAAAAATAATAGCCCAAAGTTGCAGAAGTGATCCATGGCTTAGAATTAATTTCTGTGTGTAAAATCACACCTCTGATTATAAGTCCTGCCCCCAAACCAGTCTAGAAGCAGTCATGAGAGTGGTCTCAAGTGTTCAGGCCGAGTGTGAAAACGCTCTTAACACGTGTAGAGGTGTTACTGACTGCAGCAGCGCTCTCTCACATCATGCAGTTGTTTCAGTTCAACAGAAATAGCACCTTAAGTTGCTTTTAAAAAATTTAAATAAAATTTACAAAAATAGAACATGCACACACACACACACACACACACAGCAAATTTGTCTAATCTGCATGTCGTTGGACCATGAAAGGAATTGACCCCAGGGTCTAAAACAGATTCTATAGCTTGGTTCAAACAAGAGGTTTGTATCATTAAACAATAATTAATAAACACTTTTACAGTAAACATTTGTGACATCACTGAGCTTCATGTGAAAACAGTAAATTGTGAATAAGATATAACTATTAATCTGTCCATCACACCAACACTATCTATTAATGGGGATGTGTGAGTGTGTTATGCCGCCCCTGATGTTGCATGTTGATCAGCAGTTTAAAACAGTGTATTTGCCTGGCTTCTCAATGGAATCATGTGATAGACCACACCCTCCCTGGTTGGTAGCTGTTGTGTGATGTGGAGACCTAACTGGAGGGGATGAATTAGAGTTCTCCCATCATTAAATTGGCGAGTTTTATATAAGACAAATAAACTTAATATGTTTATTTATCCCATCTCACCTGATTGTGTATATCACTTTAACCTGTGTACAGGGTGTGGGGGGCACGAGATGGGGTAGAGCCAGGACAGGGTGCCAATCGTTTACATGACGCATACACACATATATTCACACAAATACACACTATGGGATCGGCAATTAGCCTAATCTGTATGTCTTTATACAGTAGGAGGAAACCTGAATACCTGGAGGGAAACCACCAAGCATAGGGAGAACATGCAAACTCCTGACATCAACCCGAGGCAGGCCTGGACTGACCGTAGGGCATACCGGGCAATGCCTGGTGGGCCGACGCACATTTTTGGGCCGGGGCTGTCAGTCATAATTTAATATATTTTTTTAAGTTTATTAGGCGAATTTATTTATTACAGCAACGGTAGAGTATCTGAGACACGAATCACGAATGGTTGACTGTCATTGAGCTAGTCCAATGAAATTTCAGGCCACGCCCCGCCTCCCTTCTGGCCAGCCCTCATCTCCCCTTGATAAAAATCTGCTATTTAGAGTTTGACAGGAGTTTGAGATAAGTCCGTCTATAACAATGGATAAACCAGAAAATAGACTATAAGTTTTGTGCAGAACTTCATCCTTGCTAGGTTAGAGGTCACTCACGTGTGTGTGTGTGTGAGAGAGAGAGAGAGAGAGACAGAGTGAGAGAGAGAGAGAGAGAGAGAGAATTGCTAATAAAAGACTGTATAATAACAATAAGAATAATTAAGAATATTTTTTTTTACCAAGGTTATATATTCATATATTCTTTGATATGTTATATGCCTCAGCATATTGTTTAAATAATCAAGGTGGGCCGCTATGGCCAAAAATGCCAGGGCCGTTTTTTGGGTCCCAGTCCAGCCCTCACCCGAGGTGACAATAAAACCCTTGGCCCTGGAGGTGCGAAGCCACAGTGCTAAATACTAAGCCACTGTGCCGCATGCACAGAGACTGTCTCAGACAGAGACTGAAAGTGCACCCTGTTTGGTTTCTTTATTTTACAGAAGCCACAGTTTACAGTTTTGTGGATATTGTGAGTGTAAATAAATGAAAGTAGACCCTTTACAGATTCAAATGATGAACATAATGATGATGTATATGATCAAACATGTCGAAGATGGAGCATTTTAAATTCTCACAGAGGGCATTGGTGGCTCAGTGGTAGGTCTCTCACCTGCCATGTGGAAGGCCTGGGTTTAATTCCCACCCAATGTCCAAACAGCAGCCACTGGATGCAGTGCCGGTCTTAAGTCTGAATAAAATACGAGTGTTGTGTCAGGAAGGACATTTGGTGTAAAACCTGTGCCAAGTTGTGCAGATCAGATGGTTCACTATGGCGACCCCTCGACGTGAGCAGACGAAAGACTAACAACAACGACAACTGTGCACAACTAGAGTTTATATAAAAAAAATGTTCTGTAAATGAAACTCTCTTAATTATAATTCTTAAATTTTAATTTTTAAAGGTTAGGAGATGAAACCCTGTCCTACATCTGGAACACTTAACAAGAACACACACTCTGTTACACACCAGGGTTCAAACAGCAGAGATGGAGAGAGTAAGAGTTTTAATAAAAAGCTCCACTTCTATTTTATAGCAATATTTAAAAATGTTAGATGTTTTTAATAAATCTTTAATCTCTTAATAATTAGATAATAGGTTAATAATTTTAAAGTGTTTAAAAAACATGTTTTCCATACAGGTTACAGCTCTACTGATCAGATGCGTGTGCTGTTCTGGCTCTCTGTCTTGGCTTTATTATTTTTCCAAGAAAAAAGACAATTTAAAGCAATTATTTGTTAAAAAGGCAGATAAAAATCCCTGAACTTCAGTCCCTTCCTGATGAGTCAGCTAAAAATAACTTTTGTTAAATCGCTACATCATTCCAGCGTGTCCTCGATACACAGGTGTAGTGTGTCTGGAGCTCACTGGAACGATGCTCTGATTTTTTAACCTACAAATTTATTACATCTTGATTTTTCTTAATTAACTGTGATTAAATCTAAAAGATAGTTTTCTTCATGAATCAGACTTTTTTAATCTTAATTTGTAAGTGATCAACATAGTTGGAAAAATAATAAAGTGTACCTTGTTCGTTGCCTCATCCTCCTCCTCCTCCGCCGCCTTCTCCTCCTCCTTGTGGTTGTATTTAGAAGAACATTTCTTTTTCACGCCAGGGAGAGGAAGAAACAGAGGAAAAAGGAAAAGCAATTTAACCCTTAGGAGTCTGAGGGTGTTTTGGAGCCCTGAAGAGACTGACATTTGTGTATTTTTCAGTTACTTATAAATGTCTAAAGTCTGATAACATTTTATTCATGTATGTACAAGTGTGTATATTATATATTACTTAAAAAGGCCGTATGTGAGGAGATGTAAATGATCATGAATAATGCTGTATAATTACCCCTTTCAGTCAGGTATGGGACAGAGGAAAGTGTTAAAAGAAAATAATTTGAGGACAGAAACATATTTTGTATGTGGTTTATTTAGAATATCTTAAGATTCACTTGCAAAAATTCCAGGAACAGTTCAAAATAAATGCAAAAATAAAAAAGTGCAAACAACATTCAGGGTAAAATGGTGCTAACCAAAAACAATGTATAATATAAACTGTGCAAAAACATACATGCAGGGTAAAACTGCAACAGGAACAGTACAAAATAAAAACCGAAGAAAAAAAAAAGACGGACATTCAGAGTAAGCATTGGTGGCAGCAATGTTCAAGTAGTGTAAAGAAATATTTCTGTACCACTTAATTGTTTTGTGCTGTGCAGTGTAGTATGTAATAGCTGATCAGAGAGATCAAGCCCCATGTGCTACGCAGTCACAGGACATGGAAATGTCTTTTTAGTCCATGTACCTTGTAATTTCACCCTTATCTTCACCATGTCTACTGTATAAGCAGAATGGATGAAAGATACTTCTCGTCTGTCCATCCACTTCACAAATACAGGTCCATCTGAACGGTGCTTGAGTGTCCTGATGTGAGGTGCTGGTGAAGGCAAGAGTGATGCAGACACATTCCTAAAAACAAATAAATAAAAAAATATTAGCCTATACTGTTCAGAGTAAATAGATGTGCAGTTAATAGGTATGGACGCACAATATATATACAGAGAGGCCCAAAAAATTTAACCACACTTCAACATGAAAAATATACACCTCTCTTCTGTAGGTCACGTGACAGCATCAATGATGGTCATACAACTGACATTAGATAACACTACAAACTGCTGCCATAATTCAATTTAAGTTTTAAAAAAGGCCACAGATAACAATTGTGAAAGTGTGTATACATTTTGTGCCCCTCTGTGTCTGTTGATGGACCACAGATCATGTAGTGCATCTCAAACATTTACACCGGAGACATTAGCAAACACCTTTACTGGACATGCTTTACACACATATTTAACACATTTTAAACAATTACACCTTATCAGGCATTTGTAAATACAAGCTAAACAAAAGACATTATAAACATTTACACCACAGAAATATTCATAAACATCTCTTAGCTACATAAGGCAGTATTTTAGCCAACTGGAGCTAGCTTGTTTGTGTTAAATAACAATAGCAGTGTTATAAGCTAACCAAAACTGAGCCAAATATATATTAGCAACCATAATCTAAAGCTATCCAAAACGAGGTGAAATACATTAGAACATTTATAAACATCTGTAAACTCCATAAGGCATTAGCTTAGCCACCGGGAAATATCATGTTTATGCTACATAGGCAGCATGTTAGCATGATTTAGCTAAACTATGTAAATGGCATTGAAAGCCAATGTGTCACACAAGCTGACAAGAGCTAGCTGAAGTGAGGAAAATATTTACTAATATTAGTTTAATATTATCAGAATAAGAGTTATATAAGACTTAATAACTTACCCAGTGTGTCCTCCTGGATTCTCTCTTCAAAATGCTCCCCGTTCGTCGTCAGAGCCACACAGTCTTCTTCTGAGGTAAATGTAAACTCCTCCCACTTTCCAGAACATTCTGAAGCGTTTCCTCGGATGAGTAGTATGGAGGCAGATACCAGAAAAGTCTAAAAAAAAAAAAAAAAAAAAATCACTCGTACTCTTTAGCCAATCAGATGCGACCTTACTATTCAGCCAATCACAGCCCTCCAGGAATGCTCGAGGTACAGTAGCTTTGCACACCTTTTGCGCAGTCTGAGTAAATTACAACGGAAATCAAGTTTTACCGACTCAAACCAAGAACAGGATGCACGTATAAGTTATTACTTCATTTCATAATGTTTTATTAATGAACCTTACCGAAAATAACACAGTAATAACACACTTCACCTTCATTACATGTTTCTCACAGTTTTTCCTCACAGTTTGGGAATCTATCCAGCAGTACACCCTGTTTATTTTCTTTATTTTACAAAAGCACAATGTTTTGAGTGTACATGAATAAAAGTAGACCCTTTACAGATTCAAATGATGTACTACACTAATGTGTATGATTAAACATGACGGAGCATTTTAAACTCTTTTCACGGTTACCAGAAAAAATTTCACTTTTTGCGGCCAGGGGCAAGTCAGACTCCTAAGGGTAAAGTCAGAACCCTTAGGAGTCTGACTTGCCGCCGGCGGCAAAAAGTGCATTTTTTCTGCACAGATGGGAGTGCGGGTCGTCCCATGATCGGAAGGTCGGGGGTTTGAATCCTGGCTTCTGCAGGTGCAGACTGTCGTTGTGTGACAAGACACTTGGACAAGACACTACAAACAATCCATATGTGTGAATGGTTGGTGGTGGTCAGAGTTGGTGCAGATGTAAGCAGCCTCGCTTCTGTCAGTCTAACCCATGGGAAACTGTGGCTACAAATGTAGCTTACCACCATCAGCATGGAGTGAAGGACCCCCCCCCCCCTTTCAGTGCTTTGGGTGTGACTTGTGTGTTTTATGAAAAGCGCTATACAAATAAGATTCCCTTATCCCCCATAAAAATTGTACTCATCGTGAATGTAATGTAACAACACACACAGGATGCAGACTGGTAGTGTACCTTGATCTTTGAAAGTCTGTCATGACCCTCCTCCTGCTTCTCACCCTCCTGGTGCTTATATTTGGAAGCCCCTCCCTTTTTATTGTCAACCTTGAGAGACAGAGAGAGACAGACTGACTTTTAGCCCAACTCTTATTAACTTAAGTTACACTACCTTGCACATACATCTTGTCAACAAAGCAAATGAACTCATCATAGATGACACAATTACAAACCTACACACATGCCTACACATAAAAAGCACAATTTGGTGCAGTCAGTTACCTTTTTTTTTTAAACCTTCCCAGTCTGCCCCTGCTGCTCACTGTACTTTGAGTTTGGGATGTGAGGACATTTTGTTTGCCCTTGTGTGTCCTCTTTCTTCATCGCATGCAGGTTAATTTGGAGAGTTTTTCAAATTCTGGTGCAATAAAATTGAAATATGTTATCATGAACTGCAAACGTCTGTCTAATCATGTTTAACGTTACAAAATCTAACATTAGTCTCAATTGAACTTCACTAACATTAGCAAATTAGGTAGCTAACATGAGCCAGGTACCTGGCAAAATCCATTTAAACTTCTTTAAGTGCAAGCAAAACCATTAAATGTGTAACTACATAACGTCAAGTCAGCGTGTAACATACGTGCCACGTCAATAATTCTGGCTTGGTGCACCGGCCAGGGTTTGCGGCCTTTTTGCCATTTCACCAGCTTTTCGGTTTTATCAGTCCTTTCAAGAAAATCTTGAACTGAAAAATTTGGGACACAGTCGCGTGCCAAAATACTATGGGCCCCTCTATCCTCACCCTCAGTCCATTCAAGTAGGACATAGCGGATCTCCGATGCTAATATCGCCACTTTTTACTCCCAGCCGCTATCTTAGACACACGAGCTAACCAGAGCACACATGGACCACTCCCAGCCGCTATCTTTCGGCGGGAATGCCGCAAGCGGATGACGTAATCAACTGCGCGACGCTGTAGCAGCCGAGTGGAGAAACGCTTGCCAGTATAAAGAACGTTAAGGAAATAAGACGCAATTAAAGAAAAGCAATAGATATGGATCCAGTACGTTACAAAAAGTACCTCGTTGACGACGAAGCACCCGTTTCAAAAAGAACAAAGAGAAGACGTAAATGAAAGTAAGTATTGTAACGAAACGTGCTCGAAGCTAGCTTGCTTTGTTAGCCAGCTAAAAAGCTATACCATGTAAACGTATGTGGCATAATTTCCCTTAATGTATGTTAAGTATGTTTATATAAAGGTAAAATTTATCTTTCCATGTCCACTGTATACCCCAGAAAAAGAAATGTTTTATGTTACTGTATTTATTCAAAACTAAAGAAAACTGTTAAAGTTGGAATTGGAAAATATTTCACTTTGTGTTTTGAATCTACAGTCTTAAAGGTTTTACCTCATGAATGAAATGTACCTACTTGGACTTCATCAATCAGTCATATCAATCCTATTATATTAAGTGATGCATAAGTGTTTTAACATTACCACAACATTTTTGTTAGGGACATTTCTGAAGATATGGGTGATGATGAAGAAGCTGTGGCCATCTTTTCTACAACTCAGTAAGTAGACAACACGCACATGCACACACATTAGGCCTACATATTTCTTGATCAAGGATTTTTATTTTTATTTTAGGTATCTCACCCAAGAGGACAATCAAGATGACCCAGTGTGTACTGCTTCTGATGACACAGTAAGTTGCTAAAAAAAATGTTTTGTTTTGTTTGTGCATGTGCATGCACACTAGTTACTGTATATCATAAGATAATTCCACAACCCAAACTTCCACCTGATGTTGCTTAAATTGGAGCACAAATTGGAAATACCTTTATAAAATTACTTTGTCCTGTCCATATTGCAGCGATAACCATGTTTTTAATTAAGTAAGTAAACTTTACTTAATTTAATAATTTCCCTACTCATTCTTTTGTGTCCATGCTCTACTTCACTTTAAGAGTATTAAATATGTATTTTTAATTGAAATGTAACTAATTTTTTTTTAAGTTTCTATATTACTTGGAGTGGGGCCTACTTTGTTTTATTAAATGTCCTAATCTCATTTTAAAGTTACATATACTCACATTATCTAGTTAGGCATTTCTTATATATTATAGTTAAAATACCAGTTGTGTAATTTTGTACTTTGAAATGCAACTTCATCCAGCACAAAACTTGAAGTAAGAACCACCCTAAAAAATACTGGGTTAATATTGCTGGGTTAATTTAACCCAGCAAGATGGGTTAAATATTCAACCCAAATGCTAGGTCATATTTAACTATAATGCTGGGTTAAATTTACCCAGCAAAATGGGTTGTTTGTTTATAGTGAATCTGTAAAAAAATAAAAATAAATAAAAATATAAAATACCCACGTCTATTAAACAGTTAAATTACTTTGATATACTAGTCTATTACAAAAAAACTTCCAAGTTTTGCAAACCATACATATAGGCAATAAACAACATCCTATTAAACGTTCTTAGAAAAAATATTAATTTTTTAAAAGCACAAGAACAGATAATCAACAGCGACATCATTACTATACTATCACTCACAAGGGCAGAATAGAGTAATTGCACAAATAGGCTTAAGCAGCTTCTACAGAGCAGGATCTCTTTAGATCTCATTAGATATCTTTTCTGCAGCACAAAACTATCCAGCCCTGGTTCCGTTTTAACATACAAACACTGTCTATGACTTTGTAAATAGGCCTCGTTATTTCATAGCAACATTACAAAAAGTCCTCTACAGGAGCAGACTGCTTTGGATAGTTAATGTCAAAAATATAAAATGCCTTGAAGCACACATCAACCGCCCCAAGTAGTGTGTATTGCTCCAGAGCCTGTCCCACCAGAATGACGAATGCCTGAGAGCAGCGCTGGTCATTATCTCCCAACGTCAGGATGTAGGGGTACGGCCTTGACACTTTAGCCTGCTGGAGGTATTCCACCATGTTGGTTCCAACCTTAGAAAGAAAGAAATGAAAGAAAGTAAACATTTTGTTGAATAGCAAAGATTAAACTGAATAAGACTATTAATTTAGTGTGTAATAGGATTGATACTAAATAAAAAATGACAAAGCTGTCCATTAAGATAGGGTATAGGTAACCTGAAACAAAAACATGGAGACAGCTACTACCAAAAATAAAACAGCAAAATAAGCATGGCTTTTAGGATAAAGCTCTTTATGTCAGACTAGTTGATCTTGTGGTCTGCGTTGATTTTAAGCTAATTACCCGAAAAAATGTCATAGCTGGAGTCATACGGGCACATTACAGTCAACAAAATATTAATACTTCCATCTAGTAGTTATCTGTACAGCTCTACTTTTTCCTGTAGTTGGTGCATTGACTGATAGTTAATTTAGTCTGAGTCACAAGCAACTTTGGTTAAAGAGGGCTACCTGGTTAACATGCAATTACTGGTGATACATTTGCATACTTGCCAAAGGGGGAAAGGTGTAAAATATTGTTATAACGCGGGGGAATTTTAACCGCGGAGTAAATTACTAACTAGTGAAAAACGGGAGGGTTAGCAGGTGTGTATATTTGTGAAAGGGTCAGTGTTTTGTAACACCCCAGCATTTTATTCTCTCAAGCAGTGAGATTAATAAAGTTCTAATGTTAATGTGGTTGCTAACGCTAGCAACCTAACTAAATGCCTGCGTCATGCTAGCACTACAGTTAACAGTTTAGCGTTCATTCATCAATTCACCATCTTCATCACTCCGCAAACATTCTACAGAGAAAGATAAAAAGCTCAGACATCTTATCCGTTTCCTTCACACACAGGTGGGGTTCTTTGGCTAACTATAGCAGCTATTGTCAGCTAAATTATCACCTCAGACCAGCCTAAAAGTTTAAGTGTAACCTTAACACGGTAAAAGTAATAAATGTTATATATAGTTATAATATTTTAGTCATATGTGACTTAGGTGAGTGAACATGTGTATACAGACCTTGTATTTAACGTCATTTTCCCTTAAATGAACCGTCATCAGCGGTGTGGGAGCTCAAGAGAGACACGAAGCTCTGACTGACAGCCGCTGAATCCACCGGTGAACTTTGAGGGGGAGCCAAGCAAACTTCAACCCAGCAGCTGGGTTACACAAAAACTACCCAACGCTCTGTAAATAACCCAGAAAAATGACCCAACAGCGGCAACCCAGCGCTTGGGTAGAAAAAACAACCCGTGCATACACTCCTGAACATCCACAGTTCCTTCAAAGTGCACTTTGTCCTAAATCCACAGGTCGTCTTCTGCTTGTTAAAACGTTTAGCACACGAGGTGAACAGAATGCTCCAAAGAGTTGTTTCCTACCGCAATGAGGCTTTGGTACACTTTTAATTTGATACGGAGTTTCCCATGCTTTTTCCATGGGGAGGCAGTTTTATTTAAACAGAGTAAAATGAACAAGATTATTGCTTGTTGTGTGTGTGCACTTAAAAAAAATTGTCAGGGATTACATAAAAAAAAAACAAGTTAAGGAAAAAATGCACATTGTCTTGTGTTCTTAACAAATGCAGATTAAGTTCTAACTTAGAGATATTTATGTAAATGTACAAACTTGATTATTTATTGTTGATTACACAGATTTAATTATGCTACATTTACTGTACAACATCTCAGATTTATTTTTTTCAGTGTACCTGGCCCTGACTCTTCACCTGGGGCCTCATGTATCAACGCTGCGTACGCACAAAAACTTTGCTTACGCCAGTTTTCACGCTCACGGTCGGATTTACTAACAGTGAAATTAACGTGGGAATGTGCGTTCTTCCACGCCAACTTCATGTCTGGCGTATGTGTATTTCTTGTGTGTGTTTGTATAATTTCCGTTGGCGACTCCTAGAGGCAATTATGTTAAATTGCACACTACAAAGTATCACAACACATGAAAAACATTGCTATTAATTTATAATTGATAAAATGAGTTAATTAACACAATATTTTTCTACCAATTATTTGATTTAAAACATATAAAAGCATTTGCAAATGTATACAACTCTTAGTCTATGGCAATGGCAGTGTTGGCCTTATTAGAGGACATTGTCAGTGGCCGAATCCGAAGGGAACGCGTTTTTAGGGATCACAGTGATTTTCTGGCCCATGATGATGACTGGCTTATTAGCCGTTTCAGATTTCCAAGAGCTATCCTCTTGGAGCTCTGTGCTGAGTTGGGTCCAAATTTGGAAAGAGAGACAGCGAGGAGCCACGCATTACCCGTTCCCTTACAGGTGCTGACAACGCTTGGTTTCCTGGCAATTGGTCCTTTCCAAAGGAAACTGGCAGACCGCTCGGGGTTAAGCCAGTCGTCTTTGAGCCATGCAATGCCAGCTGTATGGGACGGGATCATCTGCATGTCTAGCAGGTATATAAGGTTTCCATACCATGCAGTTGACCAGCCAAACATTAAAGCGCAGTTTGCAGCGATCGCCGGTTTTCCTAATGTAATCGGAGGGATCGACTGCACGCACATTACTATAAAGGCGCTATCTGAAGACGAATGTGCATATGTGAATCTGAAACATTTCCAATGAATAAATATGCAAATAATATGTGATGCTCAAATGCGCCTAACAAATATTGTGGCAAGGTGGTAACTCATGATTTATTCATCCTCACAAACAGCATGGTTGGGATGAGGCTCCAGGGTGGCAGTGTGCGCGATGGGTGGCTTCTTGGTGAGTGATGTATTTAAAGATATTATTCCAGCTATTTTTTCATTTTGTTGTTTTAAGGACAAACTTGCAAATAACAAAGTTTTTCTCCGGTCTACCTCCGATCGGAGCACCTTCAATTCACATTGTTTTTGCCATTGCTTTTTCATTTGGTTTTGCCAAAGTGGAGTCATTACCATATTTATACGGAGGAGGAGGCAGGGAGGGGTTTTGCGCTCGTGCACGTGCGTTCATTTTCACGTTAATTCGGATGTACAAAGAGAATATGCATGGGATTCTGCGTACGCAGTGTTTCATACATCAGATTTTTTTACTGCGTACGCACATTTACAGCTTTGTCCGTACGCAATGTTTTAGTATGAATTCAATGCAAGTCTTTGTACATGAGGCACCTGGGGAACCAGAAGGGGAACATCTAGAAGACCCCACAAGTCCAACTTTAGACCAAAAACCAACAAAAGAACAGGTGGAACTCCTGCTGCTTGCATTAAAACTCAAACACGGATTAACAAATAGTGCCTTAGAGGACATCATGTATCTTATCAACTTTAGTGCTGGTCCTGGTGGGGAATTGGTTAGTGGCTCAAAGTACCTTTTCTACAAAGCATTTGATTCAGTGAAAGACATATTAGAAGTATATTATGTGTGTAAGAGTTGCAACGTAGGTTCCTTTAACCTCAAGTGCCCAGTCTGTGACCAGGACACATCAAAAGCGCATGCACAGAAAGACCAGTGTTTTTTGTACTTGCCACTAAAATACCAAATTAAAACACTGCTTGAGGACCACCAATTAGGGAAACACCTGAAACACCGTTTTGAGAGGAAGAATGCCTCCATCAAAGATATATACGATGGACATTTATACAAAGAACTATCACCCCTTGTATCACCAGAAAACATATCACTGACTTTCAACTGTGATGGAGTGCCAGTGCACAAATCAAACACAAAAAGTTTGTGGCCTATTTTGTGTACTGTTAATGAACTGCCAATACAACTACGTGCAAAACATGTTATGCTTTGTGGCCTGTGGTTCGGTCAAAACAAACCAAATATGAACTGAACACTTACATGAAACCATTTGTCGATGAATGCATAGAGTTGGCAAAGTGAAAGTGGGGAAGTTGTTACAAGTAAAGTACTGCTTACTACCATGGTGGCAGATTCAGTTGCTCGGTCAATGATTCAGAACTTTAAACAGTTTAAAGAAGAATTTGGGTTTTCTTTTTGTATGCAGAAAGGAACAAGTGTGTTAAAACGGGGGGGGTTTATCCCTATGAAAAAGCAGAGTTGAGGAATCCCTCCCAGACTGATGATCTGGTAGAAGAGGCTCTTGCTGGAAACCCCACTAAGGGAGTGACAGGGCCTAGTATTTTGTCTTGTCTACCTGATTTTAATATTATTGACAACTGTGTTCCTGTGTTCCAGATTATATGCACAGTGTGCAGCTAGGTGTAGCAAGAAGCATCACCACGCTGTGGTTTCATTCTGAAAACAACCAATCGCCATGGTATATCGGACGCTCAACAGAACAGATTGATGACATTTTAACTTCTATTAAACCCCCCTGTAATGTTTCCTGTGTCCCCTGCTCAGTGAAAGAGAAAAAGTTCTGGAAGGCACACGAGTGGAACATGTGGTTGTTTTATTACAGCATACCAACATTGAAAGGGGTCTTACCTGAAAAATATCTGAAGCACTGGTTTAAGTTGGTAAAGGGGGTTTCTCTTCTACTTGGTGAGAATATATCACCACTGCACATATCAGAATCTGAGGGGTTGCTAACAGAGTTTGTTCAGGAAATGAAGACCCTTTATGGGATCAATAATGTCACTTTCAATGTACATTTGTGCCTTCATCTGCCCAATACTGTGAGGAACTGGGGTCCCCTCTGGGCGCAGTCTGCATTTGTGTTTGAGTCATACAATGGGATCATTTTAGATATGATAAAGAGCAGCCAGGGAGTTTCTCTGCAGATAATAAAAACAGTTTGGCTACAGGTTGCATTTCCATCATTTTCCCAAAAAACCATGATGGCAGCTTCTGATGATTACTTAGCTCTCTTAGAGTCTTTTTCAGTTGAGAAAAAAAATGGTGCAGGAAGTAAGCCGATCTCATGGTGTTACATCTCTGGGTAGGCCTAAAATTTGTATGATCAGAAATGATGATTTTCTGGCCTTGAACAGCATCAGCAACTTAGGAAACAGAGTCACTGTGAAGTATTTTTGCAGAGTAGTAGTTAATGATGAAATAGTTCATTCACAAAACTACTCGCGTACTTTTCGGAGAAACTCGTACACGGTCATTCTTTCTGATCGAGAGGAAAGTATTTTCTCTGTGAAGACATTCATTGTCTGTGATCTGGGGCAGGGGGAGACATGTTATGCAGTGGGGAAGTACTACCAAAAAGTGAAACAGCACATCTGCGGTCAATTTAAGAATCCTTGTTATTTCATCCCTGTAGGGAAAAGTCTGGGGCCTTTAGTTGCTATACAAACATCTCAGATAAAAGAAAAGTGTCTGTTCATTAACACTGTGAACAGAAATGTTGACATTGTCTTCAAATTTAACATCTAACCACAGTGAAATGCTCAGATAAATGTGGGATGTTAATGATGATTACTTGAATGTATGTTCTGTGGATTTTTTTTTTCTTGCTACGTTTAGACTGTAATGACCTTTCTGCCATATTCATCTAGAAACTGCTTTAAGACAATACAGAAAACATTGCATTTTGCATTACATTTGGTGGATGTAACAGTGGATGTGAATGAGCTCTAATGTGAATCTGGAGGTGACTTAAAATTAGAAAAAAAACTTGACGAAAAAAAAAAAAAGACAAACCATTTTGTTATATGTTTCCTTCTTTTCCACTATTTTCATACAAGAAAGAATTGACCTTGTAAATGTGTCAGGAAAACGTGTAGACATCATAGCTTTCCATCTCCTCTCACTTATTTGCCATAGTTAAATTCCATAACATGCTAATTACATGTGATACCAATTTCACATGTTCCCAGATACGTTTTTTGCATTTTTTTTTGGTTAGTTTTTAGTTATTGCCTTAATAATAGAAAATATGAGCTAGATAGAAAAGTGAGATATAAGCTAAAATGACCAGATCCTGCCATGAGCTATATAGGAGGCATATCTATGTACATATAGGGCTTATATGTGGATATAAAGAAGCAATACAGGAGATCTATATGGCCTGTATATGCACATATATGCACCTCAATTTTGCCTATATGTGGCATATAAACGCATATATGCAGCAGATATATTATCATATATATGCATATATACGCATATATCCTCATATAGGTTCTTTCCAAGTGGGCAGGTTTGTGTCACCACATTCTCGGGTTATAAATAATAAAGAAACGAAGTTAATATTCCAAAATGAAGCAGCAATATCTTCTCAGTTAAAAGTTATTAGAACCGTGTCTAGGGACAAGTGGACCATCACACTGCTCTAGCCTTATCAGCTTGTTTGTTTCTTATTATTCGACTCGGACTTGTCGCTTATGACAGAACAGCTAATCAGAATGATCTTATCTTTGGAAAAGATCATTTTATTCGCTTATGTCAGAAACAGTGAATCTTTTTAAAAAACGGCTGTTGTTTTTACCACACTGCATTGTTATATTTCGTAAAAGTTTTATCCACCAACTGGCGACTGACACTGTTACATACACCCGCCAGCGACGTTTTTTATATGTCCTGGTTGTGTGCCTTTCTGTTCACACCGAGAGAGCGGTTTTGCCAAGGAAAACTTATCTTTTTAAGTTAAGTTTAACCACTCTCCAAAGTGGATAAAGTGTTTAGTCAAAGACGCATATTGTACCAATAGACATCTATGTTTGTACCGGTATGGTGCCTGTTATGTGCTATTTACTTTTACACTGTTGCTAAAGACTTTTACTTTTACTTCGTTCACCATTCACATTACAGTCCTAAAAGAATGACAGAATATTTGCTCACACTTGCTGTCCTGCAGCAAAACATGAATGCAGCAGATCAAACATAAGTGAGCGCAACATGGAATGATGAGTGAATGATGAGATGTTTCTGGAAATAAAATGATCCCGGCTTATGTCTGTTCCATTTGTATCATTACAGTGAGCTTTTGAGGTTTTACACATTCACAGTATGGCAAATTTAACGGTTTTTGACATTTCAGTATAAATGAAACTTTTGTAAAAAGCTTGGAAATGATAGTGTGGTCAGAGAGCGTTTTAAAATGAAAACTGTTTTCAAATGTATCCGGATTAATCTAGACATAGCCTTAAATGGATAGTCCACCCTAAAATGAAGATTGTCATTTATTTATTAGTTTATTTAACAGGGACAATGCAGTATAACATTGCTACAATTTCATGCAGCCGATGCTCTACATATAGGCTTCTAGCCTAAGGCTAATTTGCAGCCCCAGTCCCTGGTTAGGCTAAAAAAAAATGGATATATAAAACAAAAAAGAATAAACAGCTGAGGCTGTGTACAACCATCAGTGTTCACATACCTGCTTTTGTTTGAACCACTTTTTCAGTTTTGTTTGAAAAATGTTCAACTGTGTTTGCATTTTCAATTCAGCTGACAAGCTGTTCCATAGCAGTGTACCTTGAACTGAAAATATAGATTGTGCAAATTTTGTTTTTCTCTGTGGTGCTACAGTTCTGTTGCACCTCTTGTAGTGATCCCCTAACTACTCTGTTTTGATTTTAATTTGCATATAACTTTTGGCGCTGTCATAATCTGGGTGTAGATTTAAAGGATGCAAATGCAGGAATGGTGAATATACAGCCTTTCAGCCTTTCGTTTATTTTCAGAATGTCTTTTTCTTTTCAACAAAAACACACAAAAGATGAACTAAAACAACGAAACGTGCTTCTCCCGAGCCTTCTCAGGCTGGGTCTGCAGGCGGATACATGCATAAACACAAGGGATTCGTTCCAAACGGAAAATGACAATCACAAGGGCTTCCAGGCCCGCTGTCTGGCGTTTCGACCTTGAACTTGACGAATAAACGTGTCTGTCTGTGACAGACCTTACCCCGGCCCTGCAGACTCTGGCTCAGTCCTGAGGAGGAAACACGTAGACGTCTCAGGTTAGTGACCAGCAGTTAACAAACATAACGACAACAGTGAACGAACGTGATTCTCCGGGTTCGACTGGCTTAAATAGAAACACAGGGGAGATACACAGGTGAACATAATTAGTGCTGGGGAGACATACCAACATAGACACGCTAGGGGGGGACAAAGCTGCGTCTCAGTAGTCCGGGGACCCAGATCTTAATCCTCCGGACTGTGGAGGTACAGGTGTGACAGGCGCAAGATTATTTAAAAATTTAAAAAACATTTTAATAAGAGATGAATTTATAATTTTTTTTAAACTAAGCAAACTATATTTTTGTAAAATGTTACAGTGATGACATCCGGTTGGTTTCTTATCCAAAACTTTTAATGTTTGTTTATATAAGGATCTAACAGGTTTAATAGTCAGTTGAGAAACCTGACTCCAGACAGTCACACAGTAAGATAAATGTGAAAAAAAAATCATTGCATGCATGTATAACTTGGCTGCTTTCAAAGATATATATGGTCTAATCATGTAAAAACAATTCAGATTTGTTCTGATTGTTCAACACAGCCTCTTAACATGCATATCAAATTTAAAATGAGAATCTAAAATAACACCTAAATATGTAAAATTATTAACAGATTCAATTTGCTTTTGATTGATCTTAATTATAAAACCACTCATTTCCTTCTTTCTAATTGAAAAACACATTAAGAGTTTTTGTACAATTCAGAGTCAAACAACTGTTCTGTAACCACTGTGACACACCAATCATTTCATTTGTTAATATTTCTGCAGCTAAACTTGGAGTCTTTGCAGATACATAAATTACTGTGTCGTCTGCATATAACTAACATTTGTTTGCTTACAACAGTTTACATTAACATATAAGGAAAACAACAATGGGCCCAAAATTGACCCTTGAGGGAGACCTATCTTATTATTTCGTAAAGCTGATCTTGAATTATTAATTTTAACACACTGATCTCGGGATTCTAAATATGATCTAAACCAATTCATTGCCTGCTGGGAGAAGTTAAATAAATTTAATTTGTGTAGAAGTTCATGATTCACAGTATTAAATGCCTTTTTGAGATCTAAAAACACTGCACCTACTACATTACCTTTATCTAAAGATTCCTTAATAAATTCTGTGAGATAGCAGTTTGCTATTTCTGTTGAATACTTTTGTTGGCCTAAAACCAAACTGTTTCGAATAAAGTAAATCATGTTTTTCTAAATAATTGATAAGTTGTTCAGCTACCAATTTTTCCAGAATTTTTGAAATTGCAGGAAGAATAGAAACTGGTCTATAATTCTGAACCTCATTAGCTGATCCTGCTTTGAAAATTGGAGTTACAATACTAGTTTTCCAATTTGAAGGGAATTTCTTTTCTCTAATTTATAAATTTATCAGATTTACCAAGGGCTTTAGCAAACAAGCACTATATGTTTTTAAAAAATGCAGTATCTATTCCAAATATATCTTTAGCCCTTGAGTTATTCAGTTGATTAAGAATCTGAAGTATCTTGTGTTCATCAACCTCAGAAATATAAAAGGATGAGGGTGTGCCATTTATTAAATTCTGAGGTAGTTGTATAGTTTTAAAATACATAGCAAGCTCTTCCATAGACTGGATAAAATACCTATTAAATTCATTGGCAATTTCAGTGCTATCAGTACTTAATCTACCATTTATGTTTAGCTCCACTAAAGGTTTTCTTTGTGTACCCTCTCTTTTAAAAAGTTTATTTATACACTTCCAAAGAGATGAGCTATTTCCTCCTGATTCTATAATCAATTGCTCAAAATATGCAGTTTTTACCTTCTTCATATCACTAATTACTTTAATTTAATTATTTAAAATGTATAATATCTGTCTGTGTATTTGTAAGCAATTACTTTTTCAAAGCTATATCTCTCTTTTTCATTAGCTGATAGATATCTGAATTTAACTATGGTAGAGACGCATTTTGTCTACATTTTAGCAGTTGTGTGTATTTTTGAATAGCTTTTTCAATAGTTCTTATCACAGTTTCACTGTTTTTGTCCAAAATACCAATTTGTAATACATCATCCCAATTTATTTTTTCATATTTTCAAATTGTAACATTTTACTCTTAGGAATGCCTACTCTTCCTGGTTTAAAAATTTGATGAAAATTATTCTGCATACGTTTCTTTGTTAATTTTCTAACAACCAGGATCATGTTATGGTCAGACAAACCTGTCAAAAGATTATATGTTTTTGTTACCCGTTTAGGTTTATTTGTAAATACCAAATCAATAAGAGTTTCACTTGTTTTTGTTGTTCTTGTTGGTCCTTTTATTAACTGGTTAAATTTGAATTTAGCTATAATTGATTTCAGTTTTTGCTTACTATGTTTGTCTGACCAATTTATGTTAAAATCTTAAAGTTTCAATACGCCCATTTAAAAACTTCAACATCTCCTCTAAATTATTATAAAAAGACATATCATATGAAGGTGGATTATACAAGATCACAAGATTAAAATTCATTTTTGGGGACAATATAACATTTAACGCCAAACATTCTAATCCAGCAATATCTAGTTGTACCTCAGCACATTTAAAAGTATCCTTAATATAAGTCATGACTTCCCCTCCTCTTCGTAATGGTCTATCCTTTCTATAACAACTTTAACCAGGAATATCAATCATGCATGATGGTATGCTGGTAGACAACCAAGTTTCACTTAACGCTAAGAAGTCCAGGTTTGAGTTCATAAGCAGGTGTTCAATTTGGTCCCTCTTTGATATAATACTTTGGATATTCGGGTGCCCCCCTAAAATACCCTTTGGTTTGAATTTTGAATCCCAGATCACTCTTTCGTGATTCACAGTCTAAAATAATTTTAACTGTTTCTGTGCAGCATGGTTGATGGCTCCTTTTGTCTTTAAGTTTTCATGAATTGCTTGTAGTTCGCCTGTTTGTTTTGCTCCAGACAACATATTTTGTCTATGAAAAAGAGATTGTCTAGACTCACAAAAGTTCTCTGAATCAAGGACAGTTTTACTACAGAGCTCTAATGTTTCAAACATATACATCCTGCAAGATATCCAAAGGTAGTTTGGCCAAACACCCAACATCTCCCAGCTTGTGCCCTGAAGGTCCACTGATCTCTGCCCCACAGTTCACTCTCCAGTTTAAATTACACTCAATCGATCCACTTACTGGTTCAGTTATATATTGATTTGTTGATGGTCCTGTGTTCATCTGTATATCGCCGCTGAGCAAGAGAAGAATCAGTAGAACCTTTGCATTATACCATTTAACTTCTTTTGACATACGGATGCCTTTTTTTTCTTTACGATGATGATGGTTACTTTGCCAGCAAATATGTGATATCCTTAGGTAAAGAAGTTCAGTCTTGGTGTATCAACCATGGGCATGAGTTTGGCAGATGTAATCTGTGTTTCATATCCAGTAGCTCTGATAGCAAAACCACGTGGACTTAACAGGAACCACAAACAAAGCATCCAAAGTTTAAAATCCATCCTTGGCCGAAGATTACTTTAGTGTTGATAAGGAATTGTTGAAAAATACCAAATAAGATAAAAACAATTGTAAAAAAAAAAAACGTTAAACAAAGGAGCAAGTGTGGAGCCCAACAAACCACACTTGCACCCGGCGGCCATCTTAGAATAACACCTAGGGTTAGAAATACACTACATACTGTACACTCCACACTATGCACTGCACCCTATCATATACTCTCCCAACTACTCTGCACATTTTGTTTTAAATGTTTTTGCTGTACTTTGTATTAAATAAATGCAGGCTTGGTGAGTTAAAGAGACTTTTTCAAATAACATAAAAAATCTCTAAAAAAATGATCCAAATTAATTAAACACTTTTAAATAGATTGTAGTAATAATATTTTCTTACACATTATTTTGTTTAGTGATTTCCATTTGAAACAAAAAAATTGTGATCCTCAATTTATCCAGAATCATGCAGCTCTACTGTCTGAAATAACATAAACAGAACAAACTGTGACAAATTAAATCCAATAAAAAAGTAGCAACATCTCCAAGAAGCTTCAAGAGATCTACAGTCCCAGCAAAGCTACCTGAAGAACTATGTGCAAGTGCACTTATGCCGAGTTCACACTGCACGATTTTCAAAGTCATCGGATCACCATTGTTTTCACACTGCACTATCTGTGGTAGCATTTAGTTGCTGCTGTGTTCACACTGCACAATGAATTGGTGACAGGAGGTTACACACTGCATGACTTTACAATAGGAAGAATCGCTAGCAACTCTGTCTGGTGTGCAAGCTATTGCACACAAGAAGTGATAAGGAAACAACGCAAGATCATGCTGACATTGTGGTCTATAATTCCTCCCCGAACAAACAATAATTAAAAAAGATGACGTCCTTGTTTAAGGTCCCATATGGTCAAAACTGAAATTTCATGGCTTTTTATATGGTAACTGAGGTCTAGGGACTATGAAACTACCATATAAGTTTCACAACAGTCAATCCACAATAAAATGCACACAGCCTGCATTAAGTAGCTGTGCCTTTTCACAAGCTGCTGTGACGTCCAATCTACTCACCACCTCGAGCACCAACCACCATCCCACCCTTCTTTTGCCAAAACATCACACCCATGCCATTGCTGAACAACAATAACATGAAAACAAGTCTAAAAAACGCTGTTCAGTCGATAGATGTCGAAACTACATCATTGTACAGGCTTTCAAACAACATTAATATAAAATACCAGTGGCACGTCAGCTTCAGCATCTTTCACACAGCCATTCCATTAAACTTTAGATTTTAAAATTTAAAGTTTAATTTAGTTAATAGAAGTAAATTGATAAAAAAAATATTTATAACAACATTATTTTAGACAGCATCCTCATTTTACAGGATTTTTTTTCACAACAGCCCAAAACTTTTAACAGTACTACAGTATAGCTTTGAAGGTAGGTTTTTTAACCGTATGTGTATCCACAATAAATAGGATTCTGTGTAAAAAATAAACTGTACACATACGAGGCGGAAAGATGCCAATAGCTACACAGTATTTAAGGTATTTCTATTTGTTATGATGTTGATATTTAAACCTTTGTAGTCAAGTAAGCATGATTCATAATGCTTCCTCTGTCATGAGCCTGTGTGCTTCTCTAAACTGTCTGTGTTCTGCACTGCTATCGCGGTTGACTGTTGCACCTTTATTCTGACATTATCGCATGTGCTGCTTTGAGTTAACCATGCCCACTTATTTACATTTTGTGAAATAAACAACAAAAAAAAACTGTTAAGGTAGACATTATATTCCACGGTAACGATATATAGCGTCATACTGCCCAGCCCTAGATCACCTTTAATACAAGGTCCCCTTAAGACAAGTCAGTTCACTTGGCCACCATCTTTGTAATGCCTCTCAAGCATGCAAGTGCAGCTCCTATCTCTTAGAATGGCAAAACATCATCTTGTGTTCAGTAAGCTTACAATTAAATTTCATATTTGAAAAGACCAATGAAATCTGACAACAGTTTCATAAAGCTTGTTTCTTATGGTCACATACCATCAAAAAATACTTTTGCAATGGCTTTATTAATCAACGACTGTCGCTTTCAATTAGAAAAAAAGGAAAATAATTCAAATGAAAACATATTTATCACCTGAACACAATATATCTTTGGGAAAACCAACATTGAAAAGCAATAAATATATAATAATAAAATAAGTAAATAAAAAAAAACTTGCTCAGTTTTTTTTTTTGGACCAATATGACAGCCAAAAACAAAAATCTAAAGCTTAAATATGTACTGTTTTGCTTTTGATGCCAGCTGCCATTTCCATTTCAAATAGCACTGTAAATAGTAAGCCCAGAAAACATTTTAAATAAAACACATTTTTTCTTGAGGTTTAAAAACTAGGCTACTTCACAGTTATACCAATCTTGTATTAATGAAAAAAAAGATTCATAGATAAGTCATAGAATTAGCATATTCTTAAGTCTGGTAAATAGTTCAAAAAAACGAATTTTGAAAAATAACTTTTTGGGGAATTTTGGGGAAACCGTGCGATGAATCCCTACCAAAATTCATTCCATAGCAGTCCGGATCGAGCCGCACGAAACGGTGTAGTAGCAGCTAAAACTAATTCTAATTACCCCAGGCAGCAGCTAAAAATACAAATAAATTCTACTCACCTCAGGGAGCAGTTAAAAATATGAATTAATGTCACTCACTAGTGATGGGTCGTTCATGAACGATTTGTTCTTTTTGAATGAATCTTTAACATGACTCAGATGAACGAGTCGTCTCGGAGAGATTAGTTAATTTTCTATTGGGCGCGTATATAACATACCTCCGTGTGTTATTTACAGGAAACAGTATTGAACGATTCTCAGCAATGTGTCTTCAAGTCTCGAGTCGTTCATTCCTTTGTCATGTGAATCCCATAGACGCTATGCAGTACAATAGATTTAAAAAAACGAACGACTTACATTGAGAGGTGAGCTAATGATTCTGTTTATTATAATATCTCCGTAGTTGCATTGTAATATTTTCATAACTGGAACTATAGTCAAAATTTGTGAATGTAGACTTATTGAGGGGTATTTTTATTAAAAACGTCAGCTCAGAAGAACTCACCTCAGAAGAATACTGGAAAGTGCAGACTTCTGGACAGGGTCACAATATTGCTGAGGCAATCAGAACCACAAAAACTTGAGGTACACAACAAATAGTTATGGAGCCGTACTTTTTGTCTTTTGTTGATATATGGGAAGGGTAGTCTACAGAGTTCTGCACATTACAATTATTATTTTTTTAATTTCGTTTTTACATGCAGCAGGTAAAAATATTAACCAATGTTACTCACCTTCTGGAAAGTGCAGGCTATCTCCAGGCTGTGTCACAATATTGCCCGGTGCAATCTTGAGTTACACAACCAATAGTCACGCAGCCTTTCTCTTTTGTGAATAATTGTGAAGGGTGCTCTCATGGTTGCTAGGGGTGTGGCTAATTAGCATCATGATAAACACGAAAGACAGTAATGTGTTAAGTTTTAAACTCTAAGTGAGAAAGAAAGAAACTGTTTATCAATAAACAGCTGTGAAGACTTGTTACTATAGTAACTCCTGTCAGTGGCAGAGGGGGGTTGGGGGGGGCACGCACACTGCTCTAGGTCAGACACAGACAACAGCAAACAGGAATTAAGCTCGCAAACAAATACCGAAACGAAAACAGATTACCGTAGGTCCAATCGCAGTTCTTTTTTTTACCGTGAGTGGCAGGAACTTCCAGACAACAACATATTGAATTCTCATGCTTGTAGAGTGTATTATACTGACGTTAAATGTGAGCCAAAGATTTAGCAGTTTTGAACGGCAAACAGGAACTAAGCTCTCAAACAAATGCCTCCTAACAGAAAACCGTAGGTCCGATTGGAGAAATTCTTTCACCTTGAGTGGCAGAAACTTCCAACAAATTTTCAAGCCTGAAGAGTGTATTATACTTGCGCGGTGACAGTGTAAAGACACCCTCCGATGTTCAATTTGAGCTGAAAATCAAGAACAGTTTTAGAATGGCCGTCCATGGGGAAGAATGGCGTTTGTGAGAAAACCGCAGATCTGATCTCAATCAGGAAGACATGGCATGAAAGAAGACAACGATAGCTACGTTTTGATGTATCTGCAGGGTTGCAGCACACAACTTTCCAGTCTTCTTGATTCATTACCACCCGCGCGCTTTTTCAGGTTTTTTTTTTTTTTGCATTTTCGCACATTTCTGTTTAATATATACTGTATATTAATATTATAGTTACCTTGCAAAATTTAAAAATGTGTATAATAATTTTTATTATTACAAGAGGAAGAAATTTTTTTTATATGTCTAATATTTTATTATTACAACAGGAAGAAAATATTTTAATATTTAAATATTTAATTGGAAAAGACTGATTGACTTGATTATGTCATTGCTGGTGCTTTATGGGGGTGGAGCTTTTTTGGCATGCTTATAAATGAATGAATGAATTAATTATTAAATAAATAAATAAATACATACATATAAGTTACTGTTAAAATGTACTCCATATAAAGATTTATAAACTCACCTAAAGGATTATTAGGAACACCTGTTCAATTTCTCATTAATGCTAATCAACCAATCACATGGCAGTTGCTTGAATGCATTTAGGGGTGTGGTCCTGGTCAAGACAATCTCCTGAACTCCAAACTAAATGTCAGAATGGGAAAGAAAGGTGATTTAAGCAATTTTGAGCGTGGCATGGTTGTTGGTGTCAGACGGGCCGGTCTGAGTATTTCACAATCTGCTCAGTTACTGGGATTTTCACGCACAACCATTTCTAGGGTTTACAAAGAATGGTGTGAAAAGGGAAAAACATCCAGTATGCGGCAGTCCTGTGGGCGAAAATGCCTTGTTGATGCTAAAGGTCAGAGGAGAATGAGCCGACTGATTCAAGCTGATAGAAGAGCAACTTTGACTGAAATAACCACTCATTACAACCGAGGTATGCAGCAAAGCATTTGTGAAGCCACAACACACTCAACCTTGGGGCGGATGGGCTACAACAGCAGAAGACCCCACCGGGTACCACTCCTCTTCACCACAAATAGAAAAAAGAGGCTACAATTTGCGTGAGCTTACCAAAATTGGACAGTTGAGGACTGGAAAAAATGTTGCCTGGTCTGATGAGTCTCGATTTCTGTTGAGACGTTCAAATAGTAGTCAGAATTTGGCGTAAACAAAATGAGAACATGGATCCATCATGCCTTGTTACCACTGTGCAGGTTGGTGGTGGTGGTGTAATGGTGTGGGTGATGTTTTCTTGGCACACTTTAGCCCCTTAGTGCCAATTGGGCATCATTTAAATGCCACGGGCATCTATATATATATATATATATGCATCTGCTCTGTCTTGTTAAATCTTTTTAAACCCCCAATTCTGCGAATTCCCCCATCAGCGAAACCGGTTTGATAACTTCACACCTATCGCGAATGAAAGGTGAGAAAAGGGATTACAGTAACTGGGGTTCTGTGTGTGTTCACCTCGGAGCGCGCTGTCGCGTTGTATTCAGCAAATAGACTAAAACAAAACAAAATTAATGTTTGCTTCAGCATTGAAAAGATTGCGAAAAGATTATACACTTTTGTATTCTTTGTTGTACATCATCTTTTCGTACGGACATCTTTAAATTTTAACAGAAAATAATAGTGGGCTGGTAGGCACGTTATTTTTTATATAACTTAAACGGCTGAATGAAGATATATACACAAAAAAATAGCACTTTGGTTGAAGATGAATTAATAGTGGACAGTGGTTCCACATGATAACACCTAATTATCTTAACAACATTGGGTAATGTTAAACCAACTTTAAATATTTGTATTAACTTTCAACATTCACAAATAAATTGTTAAAAAATCATACAATGTGATTTTCTGATTTTTCTTTTTAGATTCTGTCTCTCACAGTGAAAATGCACCTATGCTGAAAATTGTAGACCCCTCCATGATTTCTACATAAGAGAACATACAAAATCACAGGGTGATCAAATACTTATTGACCTCAATGTATATATTATCACATAAAAATGTACTGGTGAAAAAAAAAAATATCTGAGAAAAAATCTGCCATTTTTCGGGTGTTGATCTCCCTCTGTACAGAAATTGGACAGAACTGCAGGGGGTAATGCACATGGGCGGAGAGTCAATTAACTTTGCGCAGGTGTAGTTTTATTCATCTTGCTCTTCTGTTTCATTAGCGGTTCATGACAGCTGGGTTCTTGCTACTGTCCCCTGCTGTATGTATGAAATGTTGACTTAACATGAATGGTTTGTGTTTAGACATCGTATTAAAATTTGTACTGTCAAGTTGAGACAAAATAAACCTTAATCCAAAAAAAAAAAAACATGAACATTCGAAAACAAAGAACATTTAAATCAACAAATACGATTATTATGAGTATACTGAAAGTAATTTTAATATGTAAAGTGCACAACCTGCCTTGTTAATTTTTTTTGAGTGTATACACAATAAATTAATTGGGTTTGCTTTACATTTGAGCACTCGAGTAAATAGCTTTTTCATTGTATATACTACCATATCATATATTTATGTCTAATACTGTTTTATTCATATTTATTCATTATATGCAGTTTGTAATTTACTTGTAATTGTAACCTACTTATCTACAGTATAAGCATATTTAACTACTTCAGTAATGAATGAGAAATTTGGTCAGTCTGGCTTTTAGATAAAGTTCTTATTTGATATAATTGTATTATTTTATTAATTATCTTATTATAAATATGTTTCTTATTCTCTATATTCTTGTCGAATATAGTCCTTCAGAGCAAGCATTGTGTCAAAAGATTCAGTGGAAAAGTGTGAATTTTATTCACAATAGGTGTGAAGTTATCAAACTGTGTGCGCTCTTGGCAAATACTGTAGGGGGGGGGGTTTAAATGAATTAACAAGACAGAGGGATGTCTCTACCTAAATTTTATGTCCCCAGCAAAACATAAAATAGATTATTTTTTTAAATAATTAATGATGGCAATTAAATTAGACTTAGTAGTTATATTTAATACTTTTTATTTACTGTATGGAAGAGTTTGTCTGCAGTTTTATTAATATATCTGCTCACTTTATCAAATCTGCTCATATTACTTACTCACTTTCACCTTGAAAAAGGCAGTGTTTATTGTAAAGTGTATATTAAAAGCGCATAAAACAACATTGTTTAGGCTAACATGTCATACATTTTTGTATTGTTTATACAATAATAAGAATAATAACAATAATAATAAATTCGGAGCTCTACTACTACTACTACTAATAAAACTGAATGGAGAAAGCGCAGTCAAAGAAGTATCATCATTAAAGGAGAGAAGAAAATGTTGTTTGTCTTTTGGCTGCTCCCGGCAAGGGGTCGCCACAGCGGAATACCCAGTCCGCACTACAACTTGGCACAGGTTTTACGCCGGATGCCCTTCCTGACGCAACCCTCCCATTTTATTCGGGCTTGGGACCGGCACTGCATCCAGTGGTTGGAGTTTGGGCACTGGCTGGGAATCAAACCTGGGCCTTCCGCATGGAGAAACACCTACCACTGAACCACCAGTGCCCTTTGAAGGAGAGAAGAAAATGAAAAATAAAAACATATCAGTATTTAAAGTTTGACACGTTTATGAGCTTTGTCGCTTGGTGTCAATAGGCGCCTAAGAGAGATAACACATTTCTGGCTTTAGTGGACACACAATACTTCAGATTGAAACACGACTGCACCCTACAGGTAATGAAGGCATTTTCACAGCTTACAGCACGCAGCCGCAACACGTCACAGTTTCCTTTTCTCGAAACGTGCGTCCTTAATGACCAGATCTGTATATACTCTGAAACGTTTATTTAAACATTTAAAAATATATACAAAAATCTAATATAAAAACAATTGACTATTATTGTTAAAGTCAGCCCGTGGCTGTTCAGGGTCAAAATGATATGATTGTCCCTGATGAGCAAGCCGAGGACGACGGCGACAGTGGCAAGGAAAAACTCCCTGCGATGGTAATAGGAAGAAACCTTGAGAGGAACCAGACTCAACAGGGAACCCATCCTCATCTGGGTGAAAACAGATAGCAGGTGTAAAGCCTTTCAATAGTGGGCACTCGGTCACGGACACACGGAGACTCAGATGCGGTGAAATATGTGCACTTTATTTACAGTGAATCACAGGAGTCTGCCTTCTTTAACTAATTGACTGTTATTTCCGGTGCGCATGTGAGGGGAATGGGGAGCGAAAAACCCAGTTTGTCTGAAAAGAGCGCATGTCGTCTAGACAGACCATCTGCGTTGCCATGTTTTGTACCCGCCCTGTGTTGTATTGAAAAGGAAAAATATTGTAGTGAGAGGAACCAGCGTGTAATGCGAGGGTTTGTGTCTTTAGCCCTTGCCACCCATTGTAGAGGGGCATGATCTGTAACTAGTGTAAAGTGACGGCCTGTTACAAAGTATTTCAATTCCTCTATGGCCCATTTGATGGCAAGGGCCTCTCGCTCTATGGTTGCGTATTTTTGTTCGGCTGGTGTCAGTTTCCTACTCACATACAAGATCGGATGCCCCTCCCCGTTAAATTTCTGCGAGAGGACAGCTCCCAGTCCTGTGTCTGAGGCATCAGTGTGTACGATGAATGGTTTGTCAAAGTCTGGGTTTCGGAGGACGGGGGCGCTGATGAGGTGGGTTTTTAGGCTTTCAAATGCTTTTTCTGCCTCTCGAGTCCAGTGTGGTTTTTCTGGCTGCCCCTTTTTTAGGAGGCTTGTGAGGGGTGCTGCAATAGAGGAGAAGTTAGGTACGAATCTCCTATAATAGTTTGCTAGTCCCATAAAAGCACGTACCTGTTTTTTGGATGTTGGTGTTGGGAACTTACGGACGGCCTCAACCTTCTTCTCTTGTGGTTTCAGAAGGCCATTTTTCTGGGTTGGCAGTCAGCCCTGCTTTCCTTAGCTCCCGTAGGACTTTTTGAAGGTGGAACAGATGTTCGCTCCAACTGGATGAGTGGATGACTATATCGTTTAAAATATGCTGCCGCATACGGCGGTGCTGTCGGAGCACAATGTCCATCAGCCTCTGGAAGGTGGCAGGGGCTCCATGGAGTTTGAAAGGTAGGACCCGGTACTGCCAGTGTCCCTGTTCGGTACTAAACACGGTCTTCTCCTTTGCTTCCAGTGTTAGGGCCACTTGCCAGTAACCTTTTGTTAAATCTAGTGTTGAAATAAACCTTGCTTTGCCGAGTCGGTTGATTAGATCATCCACTCCCGGCAGCGGGTATGCGTCGAAGCGCGATATCGGGTTTAGGCAGCGAAAATCATTACAAAGACGAATTGACCCGTCGGGTTTGGGTACCGGTACTATGGGGCTGGACCAGGGACTAAGCGACTCCTCTATAATGCTGTTCTGAAGCATATTCTTTACTTCTGTTTCGATGGCACGGCGACAGGCTTCCGGGGCTCGGTACGGTTTGCCTCACGACAACGCCGAATAGGGTTTTAATGTCATGACGTACCAGATGTGTGAGCCCTGGATCGGTGGAGAGCACATCTTGAAACTGATCTAACAGCTCATTCAGATCTTGGTGTTGTACGGTTGTTAGTTTCTCCCCGCGTTTCACCAACTCACGCCCTGGAGTCGGGGGGAAGAGAGCAGCAAGAGCTGAAATGTGTGGCAATGGTTCAATCCACTTTTTAAGTAAATTTATGTGATACAATTCAGTGCATTTTCTCTTACCCGGCTGTTGTAGGCGGTAATTTGCGGGCCCGACGCGTTCCATGACGGTGTAGGGTCCCTGCCAGCGTGCAAGAAATTTACAACTGGCACTCGGGAGGAGTAGCAGTACGCGATCTCCCGGGCGAAACTCTCTGGGCTGGGCTGGTCGGTTGTATGTTCTTCGCTGCTCAGCTTGTGCTTTTTCCATATGTTCTTTTACCACTGGAAGTACTCGTTTAATTTTTTCTTGTAGATCCTTCACGTACTCCACTACTGAGCGAAATGGTGAAGGCTGTTCTTCCCAAGCTTCTTTTGCCACATCCAGGAGCCCGCGTGGTCTTCTCCCGAACAGTAGCTTAAACAGCGTGAAGCCGGTGGACGCTTGAGGGGTTTCACGGATGGCAAAAAGAATATATGGGAGTAGCTGGTCCCAGTTTCGTCCTCCTACATCGATCACTCGTCTTATCATCCTTTTCAAGGTCTGGTTAAACCTTTCCACCAGGCCGTCAGTCTGTGGATGGTACACGGATGTGCGAAGCTGCTTGATCTGCAGCAGCCGGCAGATGTTAGCCATCAGTCTGGACATGAATAGGCTGCCTTGATCCGTTAAAATTTCCTTTGGTTAGCCCACACGACTAAAGAGTAACACCAGCTCTTTTGTTATATTTTTTTATGTTGCTTTTCGTAGTGGGACCACTTCAGGGTAGCGCGTGGCATAATCTACAATGACCAAGATGAACTCATGTCCTTTTGTCGACTTCGGCAGCGGGCCGACTAGATCCATCCCTATACGCTCGAATGGCACGCTGATGATCGGAAGTGGGATTAGAGGGGCGGCGGCCGGCTTTTGGGGGGCCGTTTTCTGGCATTCCGGGCAGCGCTGGCAGAAATTCCTAATCTCAGCATCGAGACCGGGCCAGTGGAATCTGTCCTTAATTTTCTCTACAGTATTTCGTTCTCCTAAGTGCCCGCCGAGTGGGTGTGTGTGCGTGAGGTGCATGATCGCATCTACTTTCCCTTGTTGATCCACTAATAAATCTATTGGTTCTCCCCTTCTAACCGTGTGGTAGTATAATAATTCGTTTTTTATTAAAAAGTAAGACGCCGGTCGTCCTCTTCTTGTAGTCTCCTTTTCCCCCTCTATTTCCTGTATTTGGCTCCAGCAGCGCTTGAGACGCGCGTCTTCACGCTAAAGTTGTGCAAAGTTGCTGTTTCTCTGTATCTGCTGAGACAGGGGGAGAAGGAGGTTAGTAAGAGGGTTCGGCTCACCTTCTGCCTCGGCATCCGCTTTGTTCTTTACTTTACAGGTCTTTATTTTCGGTTTTGTTTTGCCTTTTCTTTCCTTTTCCCCAGGGATATGTCCGGGCCAGTTTCTACCTAGGAGGAGAGGAACAGGTAGATTAGACATAATTCCCGCAACAGTGTTTCTCTGTCTGATCCTCCATGATGAGACGGGCTGCCGGAACTTCCCGCCGGTCAGGTAATTGGAAGCAGCTCATAAGGTTGTGCACCAGCCGGCACAACCAAGGGGCGGATTAAGGTGATAGTGCTCCCCGTATCGATTAGTGCCGGTAAGGGAATCCCGCCGATGCGAACCCAGCGAGTAGGTGCTGGTAGACTTTCCTCTGTGTTGTGGCTCTCAGCCCAAAGACCTCGAGAATAGGAGGACCTGTTAAGATCAGGCTCTGTGGGCATTGGCTCATCTTGTGGAGTTTCAGGACGTGATCGCGGGGGTGGTATGTAGCGCGTCGGGCTCTTTTCTGGAAAGCGTTTCCTGTCTGGTCCTAGTGAGAGTGTGGCTAGTGCGCTAATGCCCTCCGTCATTTCTCGTAGATACAGATACAGAATAGTGCTGTATCCCTGTTTGCTTTCATTATTTTACAACATCATAACGTTTTGTCGTCATTGTGCATGCACTTAAATAAAAGTAAAGTCTTATAAAGGCTATGTAGCTTATATAGGTTTATTATATAGTTTTTGCCCATTAATCTGACAACACCTGTGACTCACCCACGTTTTCTGATACACACAGCCAGAGTTTTTTGGCTACGCGAGTGTTACACATGATAAAATATAAGGGCTCACTGTGTTTAATGTTTCACTTGTATTTTATAAGGTTTTCGCTGGCGGTGGTACAGGGCAACGGGTGTGCTGGGATGTGAAAATGTAATTTGTAAAAATGTTTTTATTATTTAATAAAGAACATTATAATGATCATAACAGCCTACTGCATTTAATTCTTATAATAACGCAAAAACACATCGACATCTGCTGACGCAGTAGTACGGCCTGACAATGTTTTAAACTTTTATGGTAATTAATTTTCGTTTTTTTTTCAGTTAATAAATCTACTACAATTTAAAGAACACAAAATATAGGATGGCGAAAAAACATACATGCGTAGCTTTTATAATTACACATGATAAAATCTAAAGGCTCACTGTGTTAACGTTTACTTTGCTTAAATTCGATCCTAATAAGATTTAATTTAATTTAAATTCTAAATTTGTACTGTAATTTTAATACTGTGATTATGAATTTGTTTAACTACAGTGTTTCACTTGATTTTATCTGCTACTATGCGCAGCTCTAACGGCGCGCGGCTCATTAATTCTTGAGAGAATGAACTGATGCCCGAAGCGTCAGTCTATAGTTATATAGCGACACTCAGCGGTAGAAGCCAGCAAACGCACAAACCCAAATGCCGCCACCATGAGGCGTGACGGTAAAACCAGAATACCGCATGAGTAACATCTGTATCTACATGTGCTTCAAATGAAAGGCTGGAATCTATAATCACGCCGAGGTCTTTTACTGTTGCACTTGATGGAACAGAAAGGCCATTTAAAATCACAGTGTGATCAGAAAGCTTACTTCTAGCTGCTTGTCGTCCTATGACTAGAACTTCTGTCTTATCAGGATTAAGCAGAAGGAAATTAATTAACATCCAATATCTTATGTCCAGCACACATTGCTCAACTTTAGTAAGCTGTTTTTTCTGAAACGTATACTTGTGTGTCATCAGCATAACAATGAAAACTAATACCATGTTTACGAATTATTGCCCAGAGGAAGCATGTAAAGAGAGAAAAGCAGTGGGCCTAAAACAGATCCCTGTGGAACACCAAACTCCACTGGAGAACATGAAGAATGGTCACCATCTAAATCTACAAACTGATAACAATCAGTCAAATAGGATCTGAGCCATTAGAGGGCCGTTCACTTAATTCCTACTAAATTTTCTAATCTGTGAAGGAGAATACTTGATTAATAGTGTCAAAAGCTGCATTGAGGTTGAGTAACACAAGTATAGTGACACAACCCTGATCAGAGGCCACTAGGAGGTCATTAACTACTTTAACGAGTGCTGTCTCTGTGCTGTGATGAGGCCTAAAGCCTGACTGATACAGTTCATGTATGCTATTCCTATGTAGATATAAACATAGCTGCTGTGATACTACCTTTTCCAAAATTTTAGAGATAAAGGGAAGGTTTGATATCGGCCTGTAATTGGAAAGCTGACAGGGGTCAAGGTCAGGTTTCTTGATTAGTGGTTTAATAACTGCTAATTTAAGGGATTTAGGAACATCCTGAATTTCAAAGCCTGAATTTTTTGCCTAATATTTATGATTTTGTTATTGAAAAAGTTCATGAAATCCTCACAACTGTATGTTGTTGTTGTGGAGCATTAAATTTAAATCTGTGTTTTTGTACGATAGCCAGATTATTATTGTAAATAATTGCGACGCCTCCTCCTCTACCAGTTAGCCGAGGCTGGTGTATGTAGCTGTACCCAGAAGGACTAGCTTCATTTAGAGCTACATACTCGTTCTTTTTAATCCAGGTTCTCTTTCAAGCATACGTTTCGGTGTCTCACTATGGGATACGCCCCTTCCGCGTATTCTTCAGAAGTCCTATTACACTACGCCAGCCCCAATTGGCTGGCAGACGTGACGTTGTGTCTGGGAGTGGCCTCCCCCCCTCCGTATAAAAGGGGCAGCACAACGTCACTTCGCTATTCAAAAACCTCTTCTCGCTTCACACCAGAAGCCTATCTTTCAGAACGACTGGTCACCACACCGTCTTTCGCCTAGCTCCTTTTATCGACACTCCAGTTGATTCTAGGACCGTTCAAAAACAATATGGCTGCAGCAACGCAGACCGCTAAGGCTAGAGAGGGAGGAGACGTGCGTATTTGTGTTTGTGGGAACAAGATTTCGAGCAAAGACACACACCAGGTCTGCTCGTCGTGTCTTGGGCTGAAACATGCGCAACTAGCGCTAGACAACCCCGGTTCATGCGAACACTGCGCACGCTTCACCGCGAAGAGCCTTCGTCGCAGGCTAGCGCACCAAGCCAACCTGTCGGGCCTCGACCCACTCCTCTCACCTAGCCCCACTCCAGCTGCCACCCCACAGGTATCCATCCCTGTGGAGCTGCCCACCACGGCAGCCTTATCCTGGGGTGAACAGCTCGACGTCTGCGCCCCTCTACCCAGTGTGCTCAGCACTGACGAAGAGGAAGGCGCGCTAGACTTCGAGGAAGAGGGTCAGTCCGACTTTCTCCTTTCTGAGGAAGAGGAGGATCTCGAGGACTCCCCTTTCCTTCCACCCGTGCACTCAGCACAGCCTCTTGCCGCGACAGGAGCCGCTGAAGCTATGGACGGGGCACCATCCCCGCTCCTGAGCGTCGACCTGCAGGACGTGTGCAAACGCGCCGCGGAAAAGCTGAATATTCAGTGGCCGACTGTAGTGGCAGAGATTGCAAAGTCTCGCTATGAAGGTAAGAGGCTGCCGAGAGCAAAACGGGCGGCACGGCAGCTCCTTCCAGTCTTCCCAGAGCTCCTGGAGAAGCTCGCGGTGACATGGAAGGAAAAACCGTTTACGAGCAAGACGCCAGTGCAGGGGGGATCTGCACTCGACGTGGAGGGCATGGAAAGAGAGGGACTTTTCAGGATGCCCCCCATGGAACGGTTAGTGGCTGCGCACTTGCTCCCTAGACACACGGCGGCTGCAAATCCGTCGTTGCCGTCGAAAACGGAGCGCTTCCAGTCAAACATGATGGAACGCGCATACAAAGCAGTCGCGCTCTGCGTCAGAGCTCTAAACGCGACCTCTCTGCTGACCGCGTACCAAGCGGAGCTGCAGGACGAAGCCTCGGCCACACCAGGTCAGACACAGTGGGAGGAGATCTGTATAGTGACAGATCTCTCTCTGAGGCTTCAGAGGTGCGCGGTACAAGCCGCGGGGAAAGCAATGGCCACGATGGTCATTCAGGAGAGAGGCCGGTGGCTCAACTTGGCGAATCTCTCCGACAGAGAGAAAGAGTCTATCTTGGATGCACCAGTGGTGGCCGACGGAATCACGGAATCTTCGGCTCGGCTCTCACCCTGATGCAAAAGAGATGTGAGGAGAAAAAGAGGGATGACGAGGCGCTACAGCTTTGTATGCCCAGGAAGACACAGGCGGCACCCCCCCCCGCCACTCAGGCAGACCTTCGCACAGGTCACAGCCCGCCCTTCCCCCAGTTAGCGCATCCCCAAACGGCAGAGGCCGAACACAAGTTCAGCTGGCCAAGGCGGAGTCGCAGAGCAAAGATCTCCCTGGCAGAGAAGAAACTATCCGCCAGCGGCAACTCAGACGGCACAGCCTGCTCCTCAACCCCATCCTCATCCTCAACCCCATCTTCAGGGAGTGAGGAGGAAGAAGAAGGCCGTTTGATGGGGTCTTTCCTCGGGAAGGGAACCAACAGCCCCCCAGTTCGCTAGTTCCCGACCCTCAAATGTTGAAAAGGACGAGTTCCGAGGTCCAAAGTTGTTCTGTGTGGAGGGGAGAGCCCGGGTGGGCCAGGGGCAAGACAGTAAAGCGAAAGAGGAACGGTGCAGCGGTGTACATACATCAATGTATCACAAGCATGTCTCACGTTCAAACCCCAATAAAGCTTTTACTGAACCCCCAAAAAATATCAAAAAATATATCTCCCCAAAAAATGTTGCAGAACATATCAATAAACCAAAATATAACGTCACCTCGGGGAGCTGTCGTTTTCACAGAGGTGATGGATCACACAGACTCTGTCAAAGCGCTAAGTGCCCGCGCATGCGCAGTACAGACCACAGAACCGTCCGTGACTCAGCCGCGCGAGGGCGTCAGAACACTGCAGATACGCAGCTGGCAAGAATGCACGCAGTCCCGCTGGGTATTAAAGACAATACAATTCGGGTACAGACTGCAATTCGCAACTTCCCCTCCATAATTTAAAGGGATAATTCATTCCCAGGTGAGGGGGGAGTTGAAGCATGTCCTTCAGGAGGAAATTTCCTCTCTGTTGAACAAAAGGGCAATAAGAGTGGTTCCACCAGAGGAGAGCCACAGCGGGTTTTACTCGAGATATTTTCTCGTTCCAAAGAAGGGAACCCAAGCCCTCCGCCCAATACTAGATCTACGTGTGTTGAACGTATACCTAAGGAGATACAAATTCAGAATGCTCACGCATTCTACACTCCTACAAATGGTGCGCCAGGGAGATTGGTTCACATCAATCGATCTGAAGGACGCATATTTTCACATAAAGATATACCCACCACACAGGAAGTTTCTGAGTTTGCCTTCCTTGGTGTGGTATACGAATATCTGGTGCTACCATTCGGCTTGTCCCTCAGCCCCAGAGTATTTATAAAATGTACAGAAGCGGCGCTCACCCCGCTCAGGGAGAAAGGCATTCGTCTCGCTACTTACATAGACGATTGGCTTGTGACAGCTCGCTCGGAACAAGAAGCGAGAGACCACACAGCGATACTTCTGGAACATATACAGAAACTGGGACTAAGATTGAACACAGAAAAGAGTGTTTTAACTCCCACACGGTCCATAGTGTATCTGGGACTGTCGCTGGACTCAGTGAACTTCAGGGCGCGACTATCGGCAGACAGGGTGAAAAGATTCACCTGTTGCATGACCCACTTTCAGAGGGGAAACAAGGATTCCTTTCGTACATGCCTCAGATTATTAGGACTGATGGCCTCAGCCCTGATAGTTATCCCGCTAGGGAGACTACATATGAGGGAATTCCAGCGCTGGGTAGCATCCCAAGGGCTGGACCCGGTACGTCACTCACGGAAAAGGGTAAGAGTGACGTCAGAGGCAGTTCTGGCACTGCGCCAGTGGAAACGCCCGAACTTCCTGACTCAAGGGGTATCCATGGGTGTAGTTCGACACAGGAAGATAATAACGACGGACGCGTCGCTGTCCGGTTGGGGGGGCATTCACGAGGGCAGAATAGTGAATGGGAGATGGGGTCAGCATATGACCAATCTTCACATAAACTATCTAGAAATGCTAGCTGTTTTTCTGACGCTAAAGCATTTTCTTCCTTTTCTGAAAGGAGAACATGTCCTTGTGAGAACGGACAACACGACAGTTGTAGCCTACATAAATCGTCAGGGAGGCCTCAGATCACTCCTTCTGCACACGTTAGCACGCAGACTGATCTTATGGGGCAGTGTCAACCTTCTATCCCTGAGAGCGACACACGTACAGGGTGTGATGAATCGGGGCGCGGATCTGCTGTCCAGGGGAAATCCCCTCTACGGGGAGTGGAAACTGAACAGAGAAGTGATCGAACAGATCTGGGGCATGCATGGCAGAGCGACAGTGGATCTGTTCGCGTCCCAAGACAATGCCCAGTGTCACCTGTTCTTTTCCCTGAAGGACCAGAGCGCGCCCCTGGGAATAGACGCGCTAGCACACGAGTGGCCTCGCACTCTTCTATACGCATTCCCACCGATAGCGCTCATATCACCAACACTCTGCAGAGTAAGGGAGGAAGGTATGAGACTAATACTAATAGCCCCGAGATGGCCGGGGAAACACTGGCTTGCAGAGATTATACATATGCTGTACGACGAGCCGTGGTCTCTCCCGCAGCGCAGAGACCTTCTGTCACAAGAGGAGGGGGAAATCTTCCATCCTCATCCGGAACGGCTGGCACTATGGGCCTGGCCCGTGAGTGGTCCAATTTAAGTAAAACTGGTCTACCCGACAGTGTTATCAAAACCATACAGAATGCCAGGGCGGCATCAACTAGATCTCTTTATGATTGTAAATGGAATGTATTCGAACGCTGGTGCGCAACTAGACACGAGATTCCTTTTCAGTGTTCAGTGGCAGTAGTTCTTTCATTCCTTCAGGAAATGATAGACAAAGGCAAAGCGTTCTCAACCATAAAAGTGTTTCTGGCTGCTATATCGGCTTGTCACATTGGTTTTGATGATAAAACAGTGGGACAACATCCTTTGATATGCAGATTCATGAGGGGCGCGCACCGCGCCCTGCCGGTCTCTAAACCACTTACCCCATCATGGGATTTGGGGTTGGTGCTTGATGCATTGTCTATGTCCCCATTTGAACCACTAGACAAGGCTGATTTCAAGGCACTGTCTTTTAAGACTGCACTATTAGTAGCTTTGGTCTCAGCGAAGCGCGTGAGCGAGATTCATGCTCTTTCTGTGCATCCAGCATGCTTACAGTTCATGTCCGGGGATGCAGGAGTAATTATGAAACCTAACCCGGCATTCATGCCTAAAGTCATTAATGCGATAAACCATTTGAGTTAAGGGCCTTCCATCCACCTCCTTTTGCTTCATCAAAGCAGCAAAAGCTAAACACGCTGTGCCCTGTGCGCGCTCTGCGCATCTATACAGAGCGGACCAGAGGTCTAAGGGAAAGTGATCAGCTGTTCGTTTCTTGGATGAAACCTCGTACAGGGAAGCCGATCACTAAACAGCGCTTATCACATTGGATAGTGGAGGCGATTTCGTTGGCTTATTCCAGCAAGGGTCTAGAACCCCCAACTGGCGTACGCGCGCACTCGACAAGGGGAATGTCAAGTTCCTGGGCTCTTTTTAAGGGAATCACATTACAGGATATATGTAAAGCGGCGAGCTGGTCATCTCCGCACACATTTGCCAGATTTTACAAACTGGACGTTACAGCTCAGACTTTAGCTCATGCAGTACTGAGCGTAGGGACAGAATCTAAAGACTAAACTCGTTCAGCCCTGAAGGCTTTGGGTATGGTTGGCAGAAGACTTCAAGATAGGCTATCTGACAATACGGGAGTTAGAATATCCCATAGTGAGACACCGAAACGTATGCTTGAAAGAGAACAATAGGTTACTTGCGTAACCCCGGTTCTCTGATAGCATTAAGTGAGGTGTCTCACCAGATGACCCTCCTTGCTGTGTGAAGCGAGGAAGAGGTTGCTTGTTTTGAATAGCGAAGTGACGTTGTGCTGCCCCTTTTATACGGAGGGGGGGAGGCCACTCCCAGACACAACGTCACGTCTGCCAGCCAATTGGGGCTGGCGTAGTGTAATAGGACTTCTGAAGAATATGCGGAAGGGGCGTATCCCATAGTGAGACACCTCACTTAATGCTATCAGAGAACCGGGGTTACGCAAGTAACCTATTGTTTCAGTTAAACATAATATATCAAACTCCTGGTCTGTGATAGTTTTGTTAATAATAACTGCTTTAAATGCGAGTGATCTAATATTTAACAGTCCTAGCTTCAGATCAGAGGTGCCGGCTGCACATTCAGTATGATCCGAGTTTGTAATATCTATGTTAATTAAATTATTAAAACAGACTTTCTGAGTCTTTCTAAATTTTTGTTTTTTTGAACAGACACAGTCTCAATACAGTGAACACTGAGTGACAACTCTATGCAGCTAGCAGACGGTTGGTTTAGCCTGTCTGTCTGCTCCCTGGCCTGGGCTCTGGATTGTCACCGATTAACTAGGCCTCTTCTGAGACTATGAGCTATACTACAAGAAATTCCCGAGTGGGATGGACACCGTCCGGCCCTAACAGGCCAGCTTTGCCGTTAAAGGTCTTCCAATTGTCTATAAAGCCCACATTATTATCGGAGCACCACCTGGACATCCAGCGGTTCAGCGACCATAACCTGCTGTAAGCTATGTCGCCATGTCTCATTGGGATGGGACCAGAGCATATTACTTCATCGGACATTGCCTTCGCTAGTTTAAACACCTCTGAAAAGTTACCCTTGCTAACCTCTGGCTGACGAAGGCGTATATCATTAGCTCCAGCATGTACCACTATCTTGGAGAACCTATGCTGTCCTAGAGCCCTAAGATTACCTGCTATGTCCGGTGCTCTGGATTCTGGGATACACCTAATCACTGCCACTGGTGCCCCTAAAGGCCTCCTATAGGAGTCTCCTATAACCAGAGCTCTTTCAGGTTTCTCAGCGGGTGCATCACTGAGGAGAGAAAACCTGTTGGACACGTGAAGCGCAGAAGAGGTGTGCTCTGGTGGACTAGCCTTAGCGTTAGCTTTGGCTGAACGAGTATTCCGCCGAGTATTCCACTTAACAGATCATTAAGTTATCTAAAGTCACATCTGACCGCTGCTGGTGCTGCCAGTGATTTTTAAAACAGCCAATAAAAAACTAAACTGGGAAATAAACTGTAAACTACCTCAAACAAATTTTATAAAATAAAACACCACTTACTCCGTATAGTCCATTAAGCTCCATCTTTCAACTCCGCCTAGTCGTCACCCACTCGCCCCGCTGTGAGGGCTTTAATGCTTTTTAGAGATAAAGGGAAGGTTTGATATCGGCCTGTAATTGGAAAGCTCACAGGGGTCAAGGTCAGGTTTCTTGATTAGTGGTTTAATAACTGCTAATTTAAGGGATTTAGGAACATACCCACTGCTGAGTGAACAGTTAATTACTTTTAACAGGGGTTCTGTTATTGCTGGAACTATCTGCTTAAGAAAATGTGTCGGTATAGGATCTAATTCACAGGTTGATGATTTTGTATAGGAGATGAGTGAAATTAGTTCTCTCGCTTCAAGGGGAGTAAAGTATTCTAGGTTTTGATGTGATTAATTTATCATCGGGTATCATTTAAATTGTCTGGTTTCAAAGCCTGAATTTTTTGCCTAATATTTATTGGGTATTCCGCCGAGTCGTCACCCACTCGCCCCGCTGTGAGGGCTCTAATGCCGGAGTCGGGGCTGGTTATCTCCGCCTGTGGCACCCAGACTGTCTGCTACGGAAATAACGCTGCTTTCGCACTTTCCAACCCTCTCTAAAGTCTGGATGCGCTGCTCTAACGTTGATATCTTCTCAAGAAAAGGCAATGTAATTTAAACAGCTTTAAAATTATGTTTGGTCAGATCTATTAAACCTAGATCTGACCAAACATCATTCTAAAGCTGTTGCCCTGTGGCGTCATTTGTACTACAGCTCCCTCAACAGCTTGTTTAGGCTCCTCCAGTAGCTCCAAAAGGCCAACCGTCACCCGTCTGACCCCCCAATCCTCCACAGCGGAGCTCTCCTTAAAGACAACAGGAGAATTAATAAAGATAAATAAACTTTACAGAATATTAAGTTGTAATAAAAAATAAAAGATATTAATAAACCTATTCATCACAGAGTGTGAAAAAATACAGTTTTGGAAATTCTGGGATGTAAATAAACTGCCTGTGCTAATGTTAACCATTGAACCTTGTTAGTGTTAGCCACTGTCTGTCTGTATTATTGTCTGCATTAAATTAACCGAGAATTTACTTTTTATGCTTTACATACAAATAAGTTAAGAGATATAAAACTCGTATATGAGCATTAGTTCATCTCTGAAGCAAAACTATAAGCCACACACACACACCTCCCCCCACTCCTTAACTGATAAACACTTCTCGCTGGAGTTTTTATCCAGCTGGTTAACTAAGCGCTCGCACTACCGTGCAAACTCACGGCCAAAGTGGGGAAAATATAAACCTAGTTATAAGCGTTTAGCTCGCTAGCTCCTGTACATTTATCCTCAGCTTGTGTCCCTTATGAACTGAATCACATTATATTCACAGAAATAACCTGCAGATTAACTCAGACAACACTCAGTCAGATTTTAAAGGTATTTTTGGAGAGCATAAACACTCATCGGGTCGTGCAGCTTTTAAAATAGGGACATTAATAGTATTTTTAAAGCTTTAGCATCTTTTTGATGGAAAGAGGAGTGACATTGTGAGTGTGTTACACTTACAGTAAGCTGTAATGTTAACTCCAGACATGGTAAACAGATCATTAAGTTATCTAAAGTCACATCTGACCGCTGCTGGTGCTGCCAGTGATTTTTAAAACAGCCAATAAAAAACTAAACTGGGAAATAAACTGTAAACTACCCCAAACAAATTTTATAAAATAAAACACCACTTACTCCGAATAGTCCATTAAGCTCCATCTTCATCTCTGCAGTGCAGTTTGATAGCGTCAGTTCAGTGGGGGTGGTTTGTTAAATCACGTGATTGCAACTTAGCGCAGCTAAATTGCTGGCTTGTAGGGATGTCACGGTATTGTAAATACCGTCGTACCGCAATAACAATTTTTTTCGATAATTCCATGGTCGCATGACTCAATAAAACGAGTCGCTATAGATCCAGTAATGTGCACATCCGATTTAAAACCCACCTACTCCGTAATAATTAATTACTCTTTCCATCTTTTTTCCTTTGCCGCTAATAGCAGCACCCGCTATTTCCGCATTACTGGATCTGTAGCGACAACAGACCGCAAAGGATGATGGCCACGCCTGGGCTGATGGGAATTGTAGTTTCCGCTACCTCCCGTTCGCTCCTTTCGCCTGAGCAAACTTTTCTCAGAAGACCTATCGTTTATCGAGTCATTCCGGTTTCTCTCTGAAAAGAAACGAGAAAGGGAAAAAAGTCCTGTCTCTGTCTGAATAAATGAGTGAAAGAGGTGAGCGCTCTCAAATACTCATTTAGCACATGAGCCAGCTGCAATATATAGGCTGTTATTTTTATTTTTTATTTTGAGTTTTCAAGTATATTAAATTGAAACTTTATTTTTTTTACATGGTTTGATAATTTTTTGTTATTAAAATTGAAAAATTGAAGTTCCTGTTTCAAAGTTTGCAGATAAATGGCTAATTTGTATGCCATTGATATGTTCAGTGTTTATGTATACTGTTTAATAAACACTTCTGGCACTTTTTTCAAAACTCTTCATTAGTTTTGTTTTTCCTGTAAATGATTTAATAAATACCGTACCGTGCCATTCATACCGAGGTATTACTTTACCGTGAAGTTTTGATACCATTACATCCATACTGGCTTGTGTTAACGTGTTCTTGAGAACAAAGCGCCATCTAGTGGTGGCACCAGATAACTGAATAAATAGGGCGTGTAATTTGACACTGTACCGGTTCACACATTCTCTCTTGGGATGAGAAAAGCTTTACACACATACATTTTTGATGATGCGACAAATGTGCAGAGCTTACACCGCTATCCCATAAGCTGGCACCTAAAAAAGGTGTTACGATGTACATCACACTGATCTATGAGTGGTGTTCAAGTCAAAGCGGGACTTGTGATAAAAATTCTCTGAAACGAAGATATAAAACTGATTTAAATTTACAGAGCCTATTGCTGGTAAAATTCTGGTGAACATTCCAGTGGAATGCTTTTACAAAAAACAGACTGCAAACAGAAAAAGAAATGGAGCTTTTTCTCAAATGAATTATTCTGCACAATCAAAGGTCTCGCTTTGACTCTAATGTTCCTTGTACATGTCTTTGTCCCTTGTATAAAAATGATACTTAACTTTATTTACGCATTATTATCAACTATATAATGTTTTTACTTTAGTTAATGTAAAATATAGTATATTCTAGTGGAAACTTGTATTTTCTAGATTAATTATAGGTAAAGTGTAATACAGATGGAGCCACGCCAAATAGCCGCGGCCGTGTGAATTGCATACGAATGGCGTACGGCTGCCCTATGCACGCCGTAGTCCTCCCTCCTTTTCTTTGAGAAACGCGTGTCAAGATTTCACAGTAAACATGCTCATTCAAGCCCTATTTATGCATCTACCTGGTTCCACCACTAGATGGCGCTTCGTTCTCAAGGACACGTTAACAACAAGCCAGCAATTTAGCTGCGCTGTTGCAATCACGTGATTTTAACAACCCACCCCTGCTGAACTGACGCTGCCAAACTGCACTAGAGATGAAGATGGCGGCTTAATGGACTATTCGCGGTAAGTGGTGTTTTAATTTATAAAAATTTGTTTGGGATTAGTTTACAGTTTATTTCCCAGTTTAGTTTTTTATCGGCCGTTTTGAAAATCACTGGCAGCACCAGCAGCGGTCAGATGTGACTTTAGATAACTTAATGATCTGTTTACGAAGTCTGGAGTTAACATTACAGCTTACTGTCAGTGTCACAAACTCACAATGTCACTCCTCTTTAACTAAAAAAGACACTCAAGCTTCGAAAATACTATTAATGTCGATATTACAAAAGGCTGGACTACCGGATGAAGAGTGTTTGTGCTTTATAAAAATGCCTTTAGAGTCTGACCGCGTGTTGTCTGGATAAATTCCGCATTTTTTTATTTTTTGGGTAAGAGTTAATCTGCAGGTTATTTCTGTGAATATAATGTGATGCAGTTCATGAAGGACACAAGCTGAGGATAGATGTACAGGAGCTCGCGAGCTAAACGCTCATAACCGGGTTTATGCAATTTGGCTGTGACTTTGCGCGGTAGCGCGAGCGCTTAGTTACCGAACTGGATAAAAACTCTGAGGTGTTTATCAGTTAAGAAGTGGGGGGAGGGGAGGTGTGTGTGTGTGTGTGCGCGCGTGTGTGGGAAGGTGTGGGGGGCTTCAGTACTTGGGAAGTTATAGTTTGGCTTCAGAGATGAACTAATGTTTACGAGTGTTATATCGCCTAACTTATTTGTATGAAAAGTGCATGAAGTAAATTCTCGGTTAATTTAATGCAGACGATAATACAGACAGACCGGGGTTAACACTAACAAAGTTCAATGGTTAAAGTTATCCCAGTTTATTTACATTCCAGAATTCCCCAAAACAGTATTTTACACACTCTGTGGTGTAGGTTTACTAATATCTTTTATATTCATTACAACTAGATATCCTGTAAAGTTTATTTATCTTTGTCTTCACTAAATTCTCCTGTTTTCTTTAATCAGAGCTCCGCCCTGGAGGATTGGGGGTCAGACGGATGACGGTTGGACTTTTGGAGCTACTGGAGGAGCCTGAACAAGCTGTTGAGAGAGCTGTAGGCGGGATGACGTCACAGTGCAACAGCTTTAGAATGATGTTTGGTCAGGTCTACTGTATATTCTGAACATAGAATTGCAAAACATCTGATACTTTAGGGGGGAAACAAAGAATTAAACAGTTCTATCTTTAATATTTTTTTAAAAATGATATTTTAATATAAAAGAACCAGATAGAGACTGATAAGCCAGTGTTGCCAACTTAGCGACTTTGTCGCTATATTTAGCGACTTTTCAAATCCCTCTAGCGACAATTTTTTTAAAAAGCGACTAGCGACAAATCTGGCGACTTTTTCTTGTGTTACTGGAGACTTTTGGAGACTCTGATGTGTCTGTACTGACTCTTCTCAACTTGCCACAGCAGCTGCCGCCGCCGGCCCCTCCCCCGTCCCAAAGCACTCACAGACAGGCCTGTCCTCTCACAGGAGTCCCCCCCCCCCCCCCCCGCTACAGTTACAGCAGGAGATGCTCACTCCTACGAGTCTTGACTGCAAATTAATTGCCCATGCGCGAATCCGCCGTTAAGTGATCCCGCCTTGACGACTTTAAAAAAAAAAAATTTAAGCGCCTAGTGACAAATCTAGCAACTTTTGGACAAACCTTAGCAAGTTTCCAAATGTCGCCAATACTGTCCTGTAAGCACGAGGTCTTGCTTTCCCGGTACAGTTACTCATCTCCCTGTGTCTGCTCTGATCAGTGAGCGCTAGCTCCGGCTGAAAGGAGCAGCATATTCCCGTGACTGCACAGCAGCTAACATGGATGTGAATGAGCTGCACATGTGCAAACGGTGTTGCAACGAACCTATCACTTACCTGCTTCTCCTTTGCTTGAAATAAAAATATTTAATTTGACCATTATTTTTTTCTTTTTTTTCTTCCGATGCACTTATATTACTCACTGTTACAAAGCTTAAGTACATAATTATATTGGACACATGAGGAAGGATTAGGGAAAACACGCAAAATGCAAATACGACGTAATTACGTCATCAATATATATACGCATGACGTCATCTAGCGACATTTCGCGACTTTTCGAGCAGACTTTAGCTACTGTCCGTTGAAAATAGTTGGCAACACTGTGATAAGCAGCTGGTGTTATCCGGGTATTTTAATGACCTTTAAGCAAAAATTAAACATGTTTTCACCTGTTTTATACAAATTATTGTTTTACCTTTGACTAGTTTTGGAAGAATAAATTTTATTTTTAAAGTCATGTGTGCGTGTTTTAATTGTTGGGGGATTGTTTGTGTATTTAAAAATACATTTACTTAAACCAACAACTTTAATGTGCAAAAAATGGGACCCGACCCGTTTTAAATAGTCAAAGAGTTGGGCTAATAATAATGATAATAATAATTATTATTATTATTATTATTACTGGTTAAAGAAACAAATGAAAACAACAGTTAAATACTTGATCATATGTATCTGTGCTAGTTTGTGTTTGTGATTATGTGACCCATAATCATTTTTTTCTCAGTATAATTTTTTTGGGGGGTTTTAAGAACTCCATTAAAAGAGCAAAGACAAACTTAAAAGGAGTGGAAGGTAAGAAACCTCAGTGGAGAATACTGACTATGACGTGGTGCTAATTGCTCTGTGTGTGTGTGTGTTTTGGTGGGGGGAGGGGTACTTCAGACTTACTTGTCTGTGCGCAAATGTTTGGACGGAGAAATGCAGGAGCGCGCGCACACACACACCTCTCATCCACAAACGCTTTAACTGTTGTCTTGTAAATCGTTGGTTAAACCTATGAACACAGCGGTTCAGCATCAGTCCTAAACACAAGCGCAGGGTCTGTTTTTGTCCTTAATTAAAAGACACCAATATGTTAATAATTTACACAATGATAACATGTTGTTTATTTTTAATGTTTATTTTGCGGGAAAAGGTAATAAGCAATATTTAAAATAAAACAAACCAGGAAGTAAGTGTTTTATACATTAAAGTGCTGTGTATAATCAAGTGCCCCAACAGACATAGCAACAGTGTGGAGAGTGTGTGCGCTGTGGGGGATTGGAAGGTGAACGAAGATAATCATTTACAAGACAGAAGACGTTCAGAGGTGTGTTATGCCCTAAAACGCTCCCCATTACACAATCGCTATCTTCAAAGAAAAGCCGCCGCCCCTTTTCATTCAAACGCGTTAGCGAGTGTTTTTCTTTTCCTACGCTTGTGAACACAGTTGCGTTCAGTAACACGATGGAACCAATTACATAAACAGCAGCAACAACAACCATTATGATCACACTTTGTTGAATTTATATTGCTTAAATAGTTCGCAGCTCTGTACTCTTTGCATTGCTACGTGTTTATTTACTTCCTTTTCGCATCACACGTATAATGCACTCTAAAATCGACACTATCAAACTTGGAAACGATATAATATCCAATTAAACATCAAGTTATTAAAAGTAACGAATTTGTCACTACTCTTCTCTCATGCAGCACGACTAAAAAGATAATAAAAATTACACCAAAGTGCTGCAGGTTTGGTGTCCGTGAGCTTTTCCTAATCAGGGTTACACGGGGGGCATTTTGTGGCTGCTCCAGTTACACTCTACTTAGATATTACACAGAGGAGAGTTCACTTCTGTTCTCTTCATCCTAGCTTAATTTTATCTCATGAAATAATAGTAAGTTTTGGAAAGTCTGAGTTCATCTTCCCAGCCAGTGTTGTGTATGGGCAGGGTAGCGTCATGGCAGGATTGGTGTAATTTTTATTATCTTTTTAGCCGTGCTGCGTAAGAGAAGAGTAGTGACAAATTCGTTACTTTCGTTACTAGACTATTTTGTCTGCAAGTGAAATACATCGATACGTTAATAATTTACACCACGATAACATTACTGCAGAAGGATCTAGAGACCTGACTTTGAGACGTTCACAGTATATTCGAACCATAGACGGTGTTTATTCTGCAGAACATTACAAAACAGCCATGTCCAATAAAACAGTGCATCTTTAATAAGCCACATTGGTTTCGAGTCAGTAGTAAAATTAACGAAAGACTGAGAAGCCCCGTAATTTTTTTTTATATATATTTTTTTTAAAATGTTCACATTAACGTTTCAGAGTAGCCTATGTAATTAGTCTTGTCATCTGTTTACAGCGTTGGCTGATTTTGTGATTGAGACCCATGGGTTACATTGAAATATTTTTATTAGTAGTAGTAAGCCAGTCTTTAGTAACCTTGGATAAATCACAATATAAGCCCTCTCTCGCGCACGCGCTCTCTCTCTCTCTCACACACACACACGTACACACACAAACAAATAAAACATGAAATCGCGTAAAACCAAATGAAACTATGGCAAAAATATATAAGCAGTAAAAATTACAGTAGTATCCTGTAGGTGATCCTGCGATAACAGGCGCTGATCCTCTGGAACTGTTTAGTTCTGTTAGTATTGTGTTCAGGTGTGAATGTTTATGGGGATTTAATCTGTCTCTGCTGCCGCATCTATTCGCCGTAGTGATAAGTGATTAATGTCCCATCAGATCTTTGATGGGGGACGTTATGCTGGTTAAATGACTAAAGACAGACTGATCCGTATGAACAGATATTTGTTCCAGATATTATGCGTTATTAATCGATTTGTTATGCCAATTTTTGACTATCAGCGAAAAAAAACATTAGCGAAAACATTTGTTAAATTTTAAGCTTTACTTTGCAGCAAAATATTATCTACCAGTGTATTAAACGGAAATAGATAAAATACACTGTAATGTAAAATACTGTACATAGCCCGCATTTGTATTCCGTACCTACAACGACTGGTATAGATAAATTACAGATGTTACCGTGTCTTTAAGTATTATTAAGGATGTCGTGAAAAATATTGCAATAAGTAGTTTAATTAATTAATTTATTTAATCATTAATTAAAAATAGCATAAGCATCATGGGTTGTGTATTGAGTGATTTAAATCTGTTTTATGAATCGTTTTTTATTCCTCTTTTTTACCACATCATCTATTTATGAAACTATGTTGACGTAAGTTATGTTATATATATTAAATATAGTATCCGGTTGCTTGGACACAGCAGTTAACTGAAGCAGTCAATGCTCCATCTGGCGGAATTAAACAGCATTGCAACCATCTTTTTAGAAAGCGCATGGGGGCGTTTATGGGGCGGGGCATCGTTAACTACGTCATCGCGGGGGATCACATTCCGTGCACGGATCGATCATGGTCCTGTCACGGTCCTGTCATGGACCTATCATGCTCCAAGCGGCTGTTTGACGTGGCTCCCACTGTATTTCAAGCCTTGTTTTAATTTGTAATGGTTACACATTTAATACTTCTGTAACATTTAAAAAGTTAACTTTTACCTCATTTTATTTTTTTTCTTCTTTAGTGATGTTGGTGCTGTGAAAGAGATACATCATAAAATACATAAAAACATACTAAAAACTGCTGCAGTTACACCTTTGCCTAAGAAACCCAACCTTGACTCCTCAGTTTTATCTAACTATCGTCCCTTTTCTAATTTACCTTTTATATCCAAATTAATGGAAAGTACTGTTGCTGCCCAACTCCAGTCTTTTCTAGTTGATAATAATCTCTTCGACCATTTTCAGTCTGGTTTTCGCCCCCTCCATAGTACTGAAACTGCACTTGTAAAGGTAGTGATGATCTACTGCTTTTTGGTGATTCTGGTTCCATGTCTATACTGCTGCTACTTGATCTCAGCTCTGCCTTCGATACTGTCTTCCATGATTTGCTAATTTCTCGTCTCTCTGGTCTAGGTATCTCTGGTACTGCTCTTTTTTGGTTTTCTTCCTATCTCTCAGATAGACAGTTTTATATTAATGTTAGGGATTTTTCGATCGCCCACCATCCCCCTGAAGCGAGGGGGATCTATTCTTGGCCCACTATTATTTACAATTTACATAATCCTACTCGGTCTAATCCTTCAACGTCATGGTCTTAACTATCACTTTTATGCCGACGACATTCAACTTTATTATATCTGTACACCTACTCAATCTGCCCAAATTGATAAAATATCTTCTTGCGTGAAGGACATTAGGGATTGGCTTAACTTAAACTTTCTGAAACGTAACAAAGACAAAACTGAAATAATTTTCATCAGAACCCCAGCAGTCACCAGCAACATTTCCACCAATTTCACCTGTGAGATTGCTGGCTCTCACATCAAAACATCTACTTCTGGCAAAAATTTAGGAGTAATCTTTGACCCCACACTTTCCTTTCAGCCACACATTATATTTTTCACTACATCTGCATTCTTTAATTTACGCCGCATTGCCCAACTGCGTCCCTTCATTAGTACCAAAGATGCTGAAACTCTCATCCATGCATTCGTCTCATCACGCATTGATTTCTGTAATGCCCTTTTAATTGGTCTACCTGCCAGCTCCATCTCCAGATTACAATACATTCAAAACTCTGTGGCTAGAATACTCACGTATACCAAACGCTCTGCTCATATAACCCCAATCTTGTCTGATTTCCACTGGTTTCCATTTGTCTATCGTATCAAATACAAAATTCTTTTCCTTGTTTTTAAATCTATAAATAACTTAGCTCCCACTTATCTTTTTAATCTGCTTGCCCCCTACATTTTGACTTGTTCACTACGTTCCCCTGATTCTGGCTTTTTTTGCTGTCCCTCGGTACCGTCTCTCTTCAATGGGCGGCAGATCATTCAGTGTTATTGCTCCCAAACTTTGGAACTCTCTACCACACTCTCTCCATTCTGTTAACAACATCTCCATATTTAAATCTTTACTCAAAACTTATTTGTTTTTCAAACGTTAGACCTGAATCCACCCATCCTTTTTGCCTGTTTGTTGACTGTTTTCTACTCATTGTAAATTGTCCTTGAGCTCTGGAAAGGCGCTATATAAATAAAAAGTATTATTATTATTATTATTATCATTATTATTATTATTAGATATAGAAAATATATATGTTTCACACACACACTGTAAGGGTTAACCCCTAGAGGGCGCCAAAGCGTCTGGTTTGCGTTATGTTGATTTATGTTTGTAGTTTTGTTTTAGTTGGACTTCAAGTCCCAGACTGCACCTCGGTCAGGTGACGTAAGCATTCACCTGAACTGAGGAAAAGTAATTAAGTTTATTATAAATAGCCTGACTGAAGCTTAGTCAGGCGTCTAGCTTTTGTTGCAATTATTATGGTTTATGTCGGTGTCGGTTTTTGTTAAGTGTTTTCACAAAAGCTACAAAACGTGCTCTAAGGAAAGAGCTATACTTTTGTTTTGTGTGTTAATAAAATCCTTTAATTAATCCTTTATTAAACCGCCAGCTCGCCTCCTGCAATTATTCCACGTCCACACACACGCCAATTGAGGAATCGTGACACACACACAAAAAAAAATAATGAAAATCAGTTTTAGTTTCTTTTACTTACATATCACAACATACATAACATATTTCACTTCAATATTTTAATTTCATATTACTTTCTCCCAATTATAATTTTGAGAGAAATGTTGTACTTTTATTAAATCTTTATATTTAATAGCTTTAGTTACTAGTACATTACTTAGCACATTTATTTTATCAACAGCAAATTTAAAAATGTTTAAGTACACTGTTTTGCTTGTGAAGTACTTGTAGTACATTTGCACTTCAAATACATTTAAAGTTTAAAATGTCATGTACTTATGAACTTGAGTAAAAAAGTTTTAAGTTCTATTTTTTAACTAAGGCTATGCAGCATTATACTGCTAATCAAACTGCCTCCTCTATTGCTGTAAAACATGACTGGAGCTGTGCTGGACTCGGAGCTGTTGCTCTTTGCAGTGTTACTGCTGCTGGACGCAGAGCTGATGCATTTAAGTTTTTTAAACAGTTTCCTGCTGTCACGCACTAACCGGAGTGACACAGAAGACTTAGCAATTAGCCTGTGTAGCGTGGACGGTAAACCCAAACGCGAAAGAGGCGCGAATAGGCAGGATAACCACGCGATTTATTCTAATTCGACTCTATTCGACTCTTTCGTTTGGAGAGCAAGGAAAAACACAATTAAACCCGTGTCCTAGCGACACACTCAATCAGGAAGAAAACCCAAATAGGTGAGTGTTCATAGGAATCCCGGCGAAGCATTGGAAATGTCATGGGCAGACTCAATGACTAAGCAATGTAAAGCGCCATCTTGTCTCCTTTTATGCTTCCTGGTTTCATGCGAGTGTGCATGACACCTGCTGCAGCATGCTCAATCATGTTAAAATACTCACAGTAACAGATAAAATACTGCCAAAACCCGGTGTCTAAACATTGCGAGAGCCCGGACACTGCACCTCATTTCTAGTATAAAGGTCACGCCTTTTAGAGATTTTATTAAGGTAACATAACCTTTTTAACCAAGTTATGCTGAAGTTCTGAATGTACAACACATTTACACCGCAAATTGCAAATTGCAAATTGGAGGTAAGTGTCATAAACATTAAATGTTTGGTTTTTAAATTAAACTCATGGATGGTATTGCGTCTCCGAGCTCTTTGGATCACAAAAATGAATCTCAGACACCTGTGATAATTAGTTTGCCAGATGAGCCCAATGAAAGAAAAAGTACTGAAGTACAGGCCAGAGGTTTCAAGCAATATGGGAAAGAAAAATGTTCTCTCTGCTGCCGAAAAGCGTCAAATATTGCGATACCTTGGACAAGGTATGAAAACATTAGATATTTCACGAAAACTTAAGCATGATCATTGTACTGTGAAGACATTTTTGGCTGATTCCGAGCACAGACACGTTTTTGCAGATAAAGGCAGAATGAGAGGTTTCTGCAGGACAAATTTATCAGATTAAGAGAGCAGCTTCTGAAATGCCATTACAAAGCAGCAAACAGGTATTTGAAGCTGCTGGTGCCTCTGGAGTCCCATGAACCTTAAGGTGTAGGATCCTTCAGAGGCTTGGAGTTGAGAATAAATCTACTATTCGGCCACCCCTTACCAATGCTCACAAACAGAAACGGTTGCAGTGGGACCAGGCATACATAAAGAGTAGTTTTCTTAACTGATGAGTGTCGTGCCACGCTTTATGGTCTAGATAGATGAAGTGGTGGATGGTTGTGGATGGCCATCATGTCCCAACAAGGCTACGATGTCAAGAATGACGTGGCAGAGTCATGTTTTGAGCCGGAATCCTGGGGAGAGAGCTGGTAGACCCCTTTAGGGTCCCTGAAGGTGTAAAAATGACCTCGGCATGACCTCAACATCAGTAAGTTTTTGAATTGCTTCCATGGTACAAAAAAAAGAACAATGCCTTCCGTAGCAAAATCATTTTCGTGCATGACATGCACCAACTCATGCTGCAAAAAATACCTCTGTGTCATTGGCTGCTATTGGCATAAAAGATGAGAAACTTATGGTGTGGGCACCATCTTCCCCTGACCTCAACCGCATTGAGAACCTTTGGAGCATCCTCAAGCAAAAGATCTAGGGTAGGAGGCAGTTCACATCAAAACAGCAGCTCTGGGAGGCTATTCTGACATTCTGCAAAGAAATTCAAGCAGAAACTGTCCAAAAACTCACAAGTTCAATGGATGCAAGAATTGTTAAGGTGATATCAAAGAAGGGGTTAAGATGTAACATGCTCTGTTAGGATGTTTTTTATTTAAATAGTAAGTATTACCTCATAATGCTGCAAATTTAACGAAAGCCCATTTTCAGTTATTTAAAACCTATAAAATGTTCTAACTGTTGTGCATAATAATTTGGAACAGTGCGTTTTCAGGTTTTTTTTATTTTTGAAGTATATATTATCATTAGAGTGTTTGTTTAATAAAATTTGAATTATACCCTAATGGTTGATGACCATTTGATGTCATTTGCATTGACTAATTATGAAAATAAGAGAAAGATATAATTTGCGTAATAATTTGGAACGCGGTAAATATTTTAAGCAGATGGGCTACAGCAGCAGAAGACCAGACTGGGTGCTGCTCCTGTCAGCTAAGAACAGGTGTTACGACCCCTTAGTCTAGGTTTCAGGGCCGCAACAAAATAAAAAAATAAAAAAAGAAATCCTTCACAACAGGATAGAGAGTGTGCGTGGTCTTTTATTTTTACACACACACACACATACACACAGGAAGCTCTAGGCTTCAGGGTTGGGCCAAGGCCAAAACAATAAACAAAAACTCCCCCTATCTCCTCCCACAAGCTATTTAACCTACCAAAGAAAACTTTAAACAAAATACATGAGGCTAACCTAACTCCCTAACTAACACAAAAACAGGAGAAAAGTGGGTTTAAAGAAAATGGCACCCAACCCCTACTGCTTCCAAAGAGAAAAAAAGTATATACAAACAAACGAAAAACTATTTACAATATTTACAACGAAAAACAGAATAAAGATAGCAACAAAAGAAAACCAACACTTTACAATTCACAAAGTACCGGCGCGACTCAACAGTTTTACATTCAATAGCCAAAACAACACACATCTCCACATCCAACAACGCGCGCTTCCGGGTTTCACTGGCCAGCTTAAAAGGACAGGTTTCTCCACGGCCAGCCAATCCTGTCGCACGTCACAGCACGCTCAATCAAGGCGGGACTTCCTGCAGCAGGGAGAGCGAGGGAGAGAGAGAAAGAGGCGGGGAGAAAGAGAGCAGCACCAGCAGCCACGCACGTGCACATACGTGCACTACAGCCGCACGTAACACCCCCACCCATAAAAGTCAAAATCTTATTTTGACAAAAAAAAACTTCACGCTCTCGACAGTGCGTCCGCTAAAATATTTTCTACTCCTTTCTTGTGGCGTATTTCTAGATTAAAACCCTGAATGATTAACGCGTACCGCATTAACCGCTGGTTCGAATTGGCCATTCGAGATAGGAAGATCAAGGGGTTATGATCTGTGTATACCACCACTGGCGCAGCGCTACCACCAACATACACTTCCAAGTGTTGAAGAGCAAGGAGCAAGGCTAGAGCTTCTTTTTCAATTGTGCTATAATTCTGCTGCGTTTTTGAAAATTTCTTTGAAAAATAGCACACTGGGTGGTCAATTTCCGACTCGCTTTGCTGCAATAAAACTGCACCTGCGCCCAATGCGCTTGCATCCACCTCTAATTTAAAAGGCTTTGAGAAATCAGGGGCGGAGAGAACCGGCGCACAACATAAAAGATCTTTTGCAGCGTTAAAAGCATTATTACATTCACTGGTCCAGGCAAACATTTTGGACGTACTTAATAGGTCCGTTAAAGGGCATACCATGAAGGAAAAGTTTTTGCAGAAGGCACGGTAATAACCAATCATGCCTAAAAACCGCCGTAGCTCTCTTTTCGATTTGGGAATGGGAAAGTCGCTAATTGCCTCTACCTTGGCATTAACAGGGCGCACCTGTCCATGGCCAACTTGCTTACCCAGGTAAACGACCACAGCTTTTCCAAACTCACATTTCTTTAAGTTGATTGTCAAGGATGCTTTATCTAAGCGTGAAAATACCTCACGCAACGAGTCCAAGTGGGCATTCCACGAATTAGAATAAATAACGACGTCGTCCAGATACGCTTCACAGTTCTTTACACCTAATAAAACCTTTTGCATTAGCCTTTGGAAGGTAGCTGGAGCATTTCGCATTCCAAAGGCCATGACGGTGTATTGTAAAAAAATTATCTGGCGTTACAAACGCGAAGATGTCCGACGCACGTTGTGTAAGCGGTACTTGCCAGTAACCTTTCAATAAATCAAGTTTCGTTACAAACGACGAGGCACCAACACGGTCCACACAATCCTCCATCCGAGGTAACGGAAAACAATCTGGTTTCGTTACGCTATTGACTTTCCTATAATCCGTGCAGAATCTAACCGAGCTATTGGATTTTGCCACCAGTAAACACAGTGAGCTCCACGGGCTCGAACTAGGCACCGCCAAACCATGCGTAAGCAAATATTCTACCTCTCTTCTCATCTCCTCTCTCTTCTTTGGATTAACCCGATAAGGGTGTTGTTTTATCGGGGACGGCTGTAAAAACTCGACATCATGGAATAAAACGTGAGTTTGTCTGGGGATGTCTGAAAAGAGAGAAGAGAATTCATGAATTAATGAAACCACGTCTGTTCGTTGAGAATACGAGAGGTAAGATAAATGTTCTTTTAGATTGTTTAAAATATCAGAGTTAGACAATTTGCTGTCAGCCATTTTGTCATAATGCTTTAACCTATCATCCTCAGGATTGACTTCACTATGCAGAGGGGAAACAGTCACCACTGAGGACACCTCCACTGCGGGCTTCACAGACGTTTCCCTATCCACATAAGGTTTCAACATATTGATGTGACACACCCGACTTTTCTTTCGCCTCTCAGGAGTACGGATTTGATAATTAACTTCATGAATTTTCTTTTCCACCACATAGGGTCCAGAAAACCTGGCCTGCAACGACGACCCTGAGAGAGGAAGTAAAACCAAGACCAAATCTCCCTGTTTAAAATTACGTGCCACACTCTTAAAATCAAAACGTTTCTTCATTTGTTCTTGTTTAAAACCCAAGTTTGACTTTGCCATTCCCAATACTCGATTTAATGGCAGCACACATAAAAGTGAGTATAAATTGGTGACCTGCTTTCGATTTTGGCAAAGGTCCCACACAATCAATAATTACATGCTCGAACGGTTCTCCCATTACAGGAATTGGGTGCAGAGGAGCCGGAGGAACATTTTGATTCGGCTTGCCCGTCACCTGGCAAATATGGCACGATCTGCAATGAGCAACAACATCTGCCTTCATGCCTGGCCAAAAAAACGATCGTAAAATACGGTCATATGTCTTTGTAATCCCCAAATGGCCAGAAAAAACATGATCATGAGCCAGATTTAATATCTGTCGTCAATACGTTACAGGCACCACAATTTGTTGAACAATATCAACATTTTCCCAACGTCTCATTAACACTTCGCCATCTAGATAAAACGTTACATTTTTATTAGGTATCATTAGCTCATCAGACACAGCTTTAAAATATTTTGCTAATGTTACATCAGCCCTCTGCGCTGCCGCCAATTGCGAACGGCCCATTTGTAAGGGTGCAATAGTTTCATCAGACAACGTTGGTTTGACATAAAATTTGCTTGTAACAGGTGTTTGTAAAAAAGAATCCGACAAATCGACCACATCATCAAGATTTCGTGCCTGTGCACGTGTAACTGCACATGATGGAAATACTTTAGGCAAGTTGGAAACAAAATCATCATCTGTCACTGGTTTTTCTGTTACAATAGGGCGAGGGAAAACAACACCACCTGCCAGATCATTTCCTAAAATTAACTGAACTCCTTCAACAGGGAGTTCGGTACAAATACCAACAGATACTACACCCGTCACTATTTCTGTTTCAAGATGTACCTGATGAAGTGGAACTGTGATACAGCCTGCTCCGATTCCACGTAAAATAACATCAGTGCCCGTATAGGTGGTCTGAGACAGTGGAAGTGTACCAGCTAGCATTAGCGTCTGCGCTGCACCTGTATCTCGCAGGATGGACACTGCTCTGCGAACGCCTTCAGGGCTGTCTGCCACCCACCCCTGTAACATGAAAGGCTTATACGCTGCCACCGTTTGTTCAGGTAAAATCTGATTTGTTTGTTTTTTTATAAAAACCACAGACTTTGCCTTTACTGATGTATTTTTCTTTTTCCAGGCCTCACAGTCTGAAATCAGATGATCAGGAGCTAGACAATAAAAAACAGACCCTACCTCCTCCTGAGCGATTTTGAGAACTTCTAAAAACACCCCCTCTTGCAGGTTTCACACTGCCTGCTAAAGGTTTCACCTGCCCTTCAACCCCACGGGCAGCGAATTTATCCGTTCTTATAACAGGAGAGAATACAGTACGGTGTGTCAAAACAAACTCATCAGCCAAAACAGCGGCTGCTGACAAAGAAGTGACTTTTTGCTCATTTAGGTGCAATACCATATTTTCAAAAATACAATTTTTAAAATCCTCCAACAAGATTAACTCTTTAAGAGCTTCAAAAGTGGTAGTTTTCGTTGCAGCACACCACTTTTCAAATAATGTTTGTTTTTCACGGGCAAATTCAACAAAGGTTTGTCTATCTGCCTTCCTATGGGACCTAAATTTTTGTCTGTAAGCCTCGGGCACTAACTCATAGGCACGTAGGACCGTTTGTTTGATCGTGTCGTAATCCAAACTTTGTTCAATAGGCAACGCAGAGCACACATCCTGCGCTTTACCAGTCAGCTTACACTGTAACAAGAGAGCCCACATTGCTCTTGGCCACTGTAACGTAGCCGCCACACGCTCAAAAGCTATAAAATAGCTATCCACTTCGGTCTCTCTAAAAGGAGGTACTAAAACAATATGCTTGCTTACATCAAACTGGGGTGGGGAGGTAGTAACTGGGGCAGAAACGAGAGAAGAAGAGCCCGGCGCAGCCGCTGCAGGTAACTGAGCGAGAAAGAGAGCAGCACCAGCAGCCACGCACGCGCACATAACAACAGGACACAAGATATCTGCTGTACTAACCTACAGTACATCAAGTGATGTATAATGTATAATACATCAGATCAATTAACAGACACTTTGGTGTTTGCTTTTGCTCAGGAGTCCAAGAAAACAATTCATCCCTACATTCATACTGGGGGCTTCCAAATAATGTCCCACAAGACCAACATTTAAAGCATCACTTCCTAGAGTGTCATGACCAGTAGGCCCACTATACACACCTACATCCTGTGTCACTAGTCATTATTATGTGTGTGACTATTTGTTAATGTGACTGCATGCAGATCAGAGTTGTGTTGAGATTAAAACTGATCTGTAAATGTTACCAGGTCTGATCTAATCAGATTACAGAGTGACTTTTACAGAGAAAATACCAGGTTGATCATTCATAAAGCCAACACAAGTGTGTGTGTGTGTGTGTGTGTGTGTGTGTGTGTGTGTGTATGAAAAATGGGTCTAAGTTTCAGTGTTGTGTAATGAGTGTGTTTTAGTCTCAGTGTAAACTGAGAGTCGAGTCTAAAGTTAATAAATGCTCCTCATATTTCACTTTAGCAGATTCCTAAAAATAGACACTTTCTTCACACTGCTACTTCCTGTTTCTCATTAACAGGAAGTTCTGCAGTCCTCCCCTCACACTTTAAGTTCCAGGTTCCACCATATTGTTAAGATAAACACAAACACTTTGACTTGTTCGACTTGGCCATTCCAAAAACTTCACTATTTTTACTTCAGTAATACAATTTGATTTGTATAGTCTCTTTTAATTATTATTATTTTAATGATAAAATATGTCATAAAGCAGATATGAGGGAGAAACCTTGAGAGGAAGCAGACTGAGAAGAGAACTCATCCTCATCTGGGTGTCAGCAGATTATAAATAACATCTCATCTAGAACTGTACATTATAATGTTAAAAAGTGCAGTTGTGTTAACAGGAACTTATGAGTTTATGAGGAACTTGTAATCATCAGCATTTGGTCAGTCATTTTATCAGTTACAGTGGTGTACTTGTCACCATCACTGACCTATTTGAGCTCTGAGTCTGTTTGGTTGCTCTGGGGGTCAGTAAATCCAACTCCAGGCTCTGGCTCGCCTGTGTTCTCCTGCTGGCTGTCCTGGGGCAATTACTTTTTCACATAGAGCCAGGGACTTTTGGAAAACTGTATTCCCGTATTTACTCAGGTTATCTTTGTGTAATATTAAGGAGGGAGGGGGAAATACTTTTTCACGGCACAGTGTGTATGTACATTACAAACGAGCATTGCAACTTCCGGTCTAGTGGACTGCATGCGCTTGAGAATTCAACTTAAATGAACATGTATTAGTAAACTAATCAATGAGACTATTTATCAGAGGTGTGGACTCGAGTCATGTGACTTGGACTCGAGTCAGACTCGAGTCATGAATTTGATGACTTTAGACTCGACTTGACAAAATATAAAAAGACTTGCAACTCGACTTGGACTTTAACATAAATAACTCGGACTTTCACTTGGACTTGCGCCTATTGACTTGTAAAGACTTGCTACTTCCCATAAAAAGCCCAAAGATAAAAAGCATGTTAACACGGACCGCTCTATCTCTCTTTATGTGTCTGTGCGCGTGTGTGTGACAGAGCGCATGCGCGCATTCGGCACGACATCCATTTAAAGTACCGTAGATTCTTTTGATTCGACAGCGTCCAACACGTGACAACAACGTGAACGCGCCAGTCCGCGAAATGATACCGAAGGTAGCTTCGTTTTGCTATAAAAAATTGGCTATATGCGCGGACCCCTGAGCTTCTACAGAACGCAGTAAAGGCCAAAAAGGAAATTGTTAGCGTTTTTTAATCCTCTGACGAACTCTAGCCATCAGGATGTGTTTCCCTTGTTATCTTGGACATATTTAGAATGATGAACCTCGGCTGAGTCACTTGTAGGCTGTAAACATGTCAGTACATGCGTTGTATTGTTTTTTATTTAATCACTGGTATACACTACCCATGATTTGCTGATTTCTTTCATATGCAGTTTGGGTTTATTCAAATAATGTGACCTAGTGAATTGTAATCAGACGGATAAAATGCTAATTATTTCGCATAATAATAATAATAATAATAATAATAATAATAATAATAATAATAATAATTATTATTATTATTATCATTATATAATATTTAATTATAATAATAATTATTATTATTAATGTTATAATATATAATATGTAATTATAATATAATAATAATAATAATAATAATAATAATTATTATTATTATTATTAATTTATATATAATAATTATTATTATTACTATTATTATTAATGTCTTGAGACTGTATCTGACGGGTCTCTATTTTGGCATTATGGTTTTGCTGAAAAGACATATTTGATATGAAATATCAGACAAAACACTGACATGTTTACAGCCTACAAGTGACTCAGTGGTGGTTCATCATTCTAAATATGTCCAAGATAAGGGAAACACATCCTGTTGGCTAGAGTTCGTCAGGGATTAAAAAACACTAACTGTCCTTTTTATTCTTTACCGCGCTCTGTAGAATCTCAGTGGTCCGCGCATAACCCTTCGCGGGCGAGCCTTCTCCTAAATGCGCGTTCCCTGTGCCCTTTTCACGGGGGTGGGGCTAAAAAAACGCATCCTGATGGGGGAACCAACTTCGACACAGCACCGGATTGTTTGTATGAGGTAGCCTATGTGAGTGTATCACACAAGGTAGGGAGCAAAGTTCTTTAATGTTATGTGAAGAAAACAACGTTATTGTTTGTATGAAGTAGCCTACTTCATTGAGAATATGTGCTACCATTTTACATTGCTACTAGCATTTACTAACATTTGTATTTTTATGTATCTGAGCAATGTTCTTTCATAAAAAAAGGTTTGTTTAATAAATACAGATCTTACAACCATACATAATCTGTATACATTTTATTTTTCTGCTAAAAAGACTTGAAAAGACTCGAAAGTCAAACCGTAGGACTTTGGACTTGACTTGAGACTTGTTGGCTTTGACTTGGGACTTGACTCGGGACTTGCATGTCTTGACTCGGGACTTGAGGGCAATGAATTGAGACTTACTTGTGACTTGCCAAACAATGACTTTGTCCCACCTCTGCTATTTATTATGTTAAAAGTATGACAATATCTTGGGTTTTAACACTCAAGCGGCCTGGATGTGTGCTGACGACACAGCACAGATTGCAAGATTTTATTTTTTTCTGTAAGTCAGACATACTGTTTTATTTATTCATGGAGAGATGAGACATGAATACAATCAAATACTTGTTTCTTAAAGATATAGTAACGGATGAAATTTCTCGTAACATAATTTAGCTAAATATTTTTTCATTTTTATTTTTATTCTATTTACATTTTTTTTTACAACAATTCGTACAATATCAACATCATTTGAGGTCAAATATTTTATTGATGAAGTTTGGATATAGTTGTTGTTGTTTTCTTATAATTTTCCTGAATGATTTTGAATCTGAATCCTTTACATAGCTTCTGCCGTCTATAACAGGTATACACTGTAAAAAGAGAATTGTTGGATCAACTTAATTATATTATGTCAACTGGTAACACATGATTAAATTAAGTTTTTTTAAAATTAAGTTAACAAGTCAGACCAACTCAACAGATTTAACTTCAATGTACTTTAATATTTTAAGTGTCGTTAATTTAGAAGTGTGCATTATTTTAACTTGATTTTAAGTCAAATCAACTTAAACTTTCCAAAAAATCTAATTTAATTATTAGCTTTACTCCAAAGTACTATATCACTCATTTCCAACATAGTAATTTTCCTTTAGGAAAAGTAATTTTTACAGTAACCCTAATGTCAGATATTATTTTTTCTTAAAACTAAATTAAATTCAAAAATTCACTTTTTAAAGTTACATTATACACTTATTATAGAAATTGTACTTACATACCAGTGTTTGAAATCATGCACTACAGGCAAACAATTGTAAACATTTTTACAACATACAGCTCACACTATTGTCCAAATAACATATGCAGAACTTGGCAGTAAGTCAAATTTGTTCCTTTAACAAATTTTTAACCAACAGGCAGTGAATACTGTGCAGCGTAAGGGAACATTTACCAGGAGAGGAAAAACTAAAAACACTTTTGGTCTGTTAATTATGTCTAAATCTTAAAAACAATTATATTGCTGTTAAATGGACAGCTGTAGTACTGAAGAAAAAAAAAAAGGGTTTGCCACAACCTAGATACAAAAGGTGATTAGGAGAAAACTGAAAATGACAATTTATATACTGTAAAAGTATGTCCTTCCCTACTTGAAGTTTTTTCACATTCCACATAAACCACAGTGGATCTTTAGTTTGAGCTTTAACAACTGATCTAAAGAATCTGTGTACGCTTAACTTTTTGAACATTGATATAAAACTAAACTAAAAATAAAAAGTTCCATACAAATACAATAAAACATGTCTTAAGAAAACCTTGTGTATTTCAAATCTTGTTTGTATTACAAATTGTGGTTTGAGGCCAGCTCAACAAACAACAAAGAACGTCCAACAGCCCAACAACAGACTCCATTTTACACTTAAATACTCTTTTTTTAATAACATTGTTTTCCTTCAGTTCCCCAAAAGAAATTTTGAATTGGAAAAAAAAAAAAAAAAAAAAAAGTTTGGTCCAGAGGAGCAATGCATTTGCAGAGTGTCATCACTCTGAGCTTTTAAGCCTGCAAAAGAGGTTTTGAACTTTGGGGGACATCTTGTGCTTGTCAAGCTCCATGATAATTTTCTGAAGCACTTCAAAAAGGAAATGGAGACATATTGGATAAGCCAGATTGAGTTCATATCTCAAACCCAGAAGCAGTGCACAAGCAGAAGCAACTGAATTAAGTTCATTCAAGACCTCCACTCCCTCAATGACGATGCCTATGTTTTCAGGTGGCTCCTGTGGTCCTTCCCCTTGCTTTCGTATCACAAACACTCCCATGGTGAGCTGCTCCAGGTCTATCTGTGCATTATCTGCAGTCGAGTCCTACAGTACAGTACACAAAAGATCAGAGACATCAGGTTACAAAGTAAACATTCATGCTTTATGGAACAATAATTTAATCATTCCATTGTTAATGTGAAAACTCACTGATTTCATCTTAAAGAGAATACAAAAATCTAAGAGCACAGTTTATGAACTGTGTATTATAACTGCTCGATTACAGCAAGAAAAAAAATCATTATCATATACATATAAACCACAATTACTGAACAGTTTATTTTGGCAAGATTTTTTAACAGGCACAATGTAATAGTAACATTACAGAACGCAACACTGTGTTAAACATTAGGTAACATTTTTACTTTATTATACCTAAAAGGGATCAAGCTAGTGCTGGGTGATTCCATCTCAAATCAACCAGAGGGTTCCACCACATGATCACAGATTTTGCTGATTTTTTCACCAATTGTTGGTATTGACATGAAAATAAAACCCCCCAATTTTTTTGTCCCAACTCCCACTCGTTAAAAAAATGGCATCCATCTTGATTTTTGGCCTCGACGCGCTTCGAGACATGCCACGCCCCTTTTTGAAATCCTCTTTTCCTTGATAACTCACTTGCTATATGTCATATGGAGGTTCTCATGAATCCACTGAAAGTTCTTCTACCAAATTTAAATCATGTGCATTACTTCTCAGATGGTGCAGCCAGCCAGTACAAGAATTATAACTTTATGTTTTACAAATTTGTGGAGGCATTTCCTATCAAAATGACTTTGGTAGCTACAAAGTGCATGCCTTTCCTAGTTGATATTATTTGTGTCACTGCAACTTGACAGGTCTCCTACATGTACATGTAACATGTAACCTTTTGGTCTTATTCCATGAACTCATTTTTGTGGGCTTTGTTCTTTCAGAATCAGATACCCAGGGTGATGAAAAAAAAAACTGTGAACTGAGTCCTTTCAGTGTAGAGAGATGAATAACGTCATTATCAGTCTTTGACTAGATATGCATTACAGAAGAATTTGAGGTAACTTTTACTTTAAAAGCAGCAGATTTTGTGAGTATGCATTAAGTATTCTACAGATATTGCAGTACATTTCTGTGTGTCAAATCATAAAATGTTGCAAATAACAATACATTTTTGATGATTTCTATAAAACAGGGCATAACACACCCCTGTTTTTTATTTATTTTCAAGATAAGGTGATGTGAAGTAACTCCTATTTTTTTTGAGTAACATATATACATGCAGACCTTGGGTTCTGGGGGGTCGAAAAGGGGTACCCCCAAAAAATGTTTTTTTCAGAAATAGCTCCATAAGCACAACAGACAGCCAAATTCTGATTGCAGAATCTGAATCTACATAAAAAAAATACATAAATATATTCAGTTTCATCTCCATATGACATATAGCAAGTGAGTTATCAAGGAAAAGATGATTTCAAAAAGGGGTGTGGCACGTCTCGAAGCGCGTCGAGGCCAAAAATTAAGATGGCTGCCATTTTTTAACGAGTGGGAGTTGGGACAAAAAAATTTAGGTTTTTCATTTTCATGTCAATACCAACAATTGGTGAAACAAATCAGCAAAATCTGAGAAGTGATGGTGGAAAATTTCTTTTTCATTGGTTGATTTGAGATGGAATTACTCTGCTGTAAGGGACTGCAGCTGATGTGCAATCTGTTTTCATCACCCTCGATGGTTTGACACATGAACTACATATGATTTCCGGATTTTAACAATATTGTGACAAACAGTTTTACTGCTACAGTTGCTTTTTTTTTAGAGCAGATCTACTTATTCCCTACATATTCACACAAAACTGCTGTGTAAAGATGCAAAGTAGTTGTCCGCTCATGTGAACAATGCACAAAGCCGTTGACGATGACAGTAGTGGCAGATGGAGCAGTGTAATAAAAATCCAACATCATTTAATATAATGTTATTATGATAGAGCACTTTATTAGCTCTTGAAAAGACTAGTAAGTGAGATTAGCAGATGTGAAAATACAGTTCTGATATTAGAGCCTCTCATCTGTGTCTGTGTGACCTCAGCTGCTCCCCACAGAGAATTTTTTATTAACATTTTATTGGGGGTAGGCAGTTCCAAAAAATTATTTGATCTGTAACTTAAAATCTGTGATGCAATCTAAGCCATAAATTTTGTGATCCTTTACACCTCTATTACAAAATAGACTAGACTCTAGATAGTAATCTAGAATATTTGTGTGTCCCTTTTATTAAGATGTGTAGACATACAAATTACTTGAAACTTACAAGATATTCCTTGATCAGATCATCTGGATCTTCCCCGAGAAAGATGATAAGTGCTTTCAGAACTGATTCCCTCCAAAGATGAATGTCCTCTGTCTGAAATGTCAATCAAGTTTTCCATATAGGGACAAAATTTATATTTAGGAAACCTTTTTTAATGAAACATTTGTGTTTTTCTTTTTTAAATTGACAATATATACCATAGGTCAAATAAGAGAAGGAGTTAACATTTGCTAGTGATAACCGATAAAGTAACATTAGTATTAGTTTTATGTAAAGGTATGTGCTATAAAGTAAATACCTGCCAACACATCTAGTTAAGAAATGAAACAATCACAGGCCCTTAGTGCTAAGCATGTTTACCTGGTCTAAAGTTTCAATAATGTGAGCAGTCTTTTGCCGGGTTGTTCCTCCTTTAGAACGGACGACTCTGATGAGCTGACTTAAGTGCAGGTCTAACTGGGCCATGAATTTTTCTTCAAGAGGGACTGCCATGAGCCTCTGGAACTCTGCATTAATCTGAAACAAAAAAGGGCAGTCCAAAAAGGTGCAAATGATTATCTTAGTCCACAAACAATCTCACTGTACAGTAACATGCCCCCTAAAGTATGACAAATATGTGTGTATAACTGTTAGTAAGAACAATTTTATACAAATTATGACCAAGTAAATGTAAAAAAAAAAAAAAAAATTCTCATTACCTCTTTTGGACAGAACAATGCAGGCCATCTGTTCTTGAAGTCCTTTATGGCGGGTTCTTGGTTGACCACTTCCTGTCGTCGGTAGACAAATGTAGAAGCCATTTTGACTGCAACTACTCTCTCATTGTTCTTTTTATTGATCCTTGTCAGAAGTTCGAGTCTCTCTTTCTCAAGACTTTCCACAGTCTCGCCAACAGGGAAGCCTGGATAAAAGTTTGCTTCTGCTCGTTTTGGCTTTTTTACTTTTTTAGCAGGAAAAGCATCTTTAGGAGCTTTTGCTTTCAGGGAGTTCACTGACAGTTCTGGACAACCCTGTAATTTCAGATGAGTCCTATAATTTCCCATTTTGTATTTGAGTCGCTGTTTCCAACCGTAGCAACCGTTGAATAATCCAGGTTCTTTCAAACAAGGGTGCCTTTTGATTAAGGCCTCTGCTACTCTGCTACAAGATCTTGCCAGCATGCAGTAGTAACAGCAACAAAGATACAAAAGCACACAACAGTGTATGAAATACTGTACTCCCAAGAGATGTAATGCTTAGAAATAGTTAGTTAATGCTTACCATTTTCATAGCTATATGCATAAACACCGACCACCAGCTGATATAAGTACATTTCCACAGAACACCGTTCACTGCTGCATTTGTACACGTTCCCGAGAACGGAATACATAGTGCTAATAACTGCCGTTCAATATTGTAACTAACGCACAGCCATCCTCAAAATCGCGGTAGCAAAAACGTTCCAAATTTAAGTTATGGGTGCGCATGCCGAGAGCACGTGCACGCACGCACGCACACACACACGCAGTAGAAGTTTCACTAAACTTTTACTGCTACTAAGAAAAACGTTATAAACGTGTCAAGTACGTTAAATAAACAGCCGCAACAAAACAGATATATCAAAAACGAGAGGAATACGGCAAAATTCTCCCGTTAAAACTAGCTATGTTCCAAAGAAGATACGATACCTGGTCTGATTCAGTTTACTACTTCAACAACAAAATCTCTCCAACATAGGATAACCAATAAATATGTAGCAGGATACATTATTTTACCACACAATACAATTTAAAAACAGTATTATATACTTACTTTTCTTTGGAAGTCACCTCAACGAGGTAATGGCATCTTAACCGCGCAGCAGGAATATTCTGGAAGACATTGACGTCATGACGTCAGATGCACGACGCACAATAAGTGGAACTTAATTAGAGCTCTTTCGTTTAAATGAGAATATCAAGTTAAGAGAAGAGGTTGTAATTTTAAGTTGAGGGAAACCCAAAACACATATAACCGTGACTTAAGCAGAAAGCTGAATAATAATCATTTAAAATATTGCTTTACCTCAACTACAGCACAAATTCTCTTTTTAGAGTGTACGAATAAAATGAAGAATATTGCCAAGCTGATGTGGTACCATGATACAGGTACATATTATTGGTATGTTCGGATGCTGTCTTCCCCCACTCTTATGACTTCACTCAGCTTTGTTGATAGTGACTGACTGCCTTCCCAGAGGTCTCTCATGTCCGTCTTTCCTCCTGGATCTCCATTTGAGTTACGCTATCATAACTAGTTCTGCTGGAGTTCCTGCTTTCAAAAAGCACAAAATCTACATTATCTTATCCATTACAGAAGAGTACGCATATCTAACTGTTACACATGGCAACCCTGGATTAACAGTGATTCTGACCCTTCTGACCTTGAGACCTGCCTGTCCTGACATAACCCGCCCCTTTTTTTATCCAGGTTTGGGACGAGCACTAAGTCTGTGCTGTAACACTGGTGGCTGTGTTTGTGCAGTGGGCTGGGACATGAACTCATGCCTTCCTGACTAAAGGGAATCATGAGTGCTTCACACAGTGCAGAGGGGCGGGGCTATTCACACACACTTTTGTGTGGTTCTGTGTGGGAGAGAGAGGCTTGTTGCCTGCAATAAATAGGTTTTTATCTATTTTAAATAATAACTTGTAAAATGTGGCACTGGAACTGTTTAAATAAATCTTAAAGTTGAAGTGTGTGTCTCTTTGCCGTTCTCTCTCCTGCCTGAGTGTGTGTGTATCACCAGTCACTGACACTAACAGTTGAGGAGGTGAAGACATGAACATGTGCAGGTAATATTTTCTGATCCATTGCGTTTATTCTCATTACTGGTGATAAGCAAATGTACACTGTAAGATATTCATCAATTTCCACTCCGAGATTTACCGTGAGACATTATGTTCATAATAATTATAATAATAATAATAATAGTGATCAGTACATATTTGTGTGTGTGAGAGATGTGTGTGTGGTCACTCGCTGCCCCTCACTTGGTGGCAGGTTTGTGTTTCGCGTCTGTCTGTCTTTTTTTTCTTCCCTGCCACTTTATTGTGTTGCTCTTTTCCCCCCTTTTCTCTCCTTTTTTCTTACTCCATCACTGGTTTGTTTCTCACTATCTTTTTTTTCTTTTCAGTCTGTCTATTTTTCTTCTCTCTTACATACTTTTCACTTTTTCATGGCTCTTTCACTAGCTTTTTGCCCTTTTATTCTCTTCGTCTCTCTCTCTCTCTCTCTCTCCCACACACACACACACACACACACACATACACATACACACACACACACACACACACACACTCATTAGAAGAAGATGAAATGTACAGTGGAGTATGTGGGAAGGAAAAAATGTGAAAGTTCTTACTGCTGTTTGAACCCTGGTGTGTAACAGAGTGTGTGTTCTTGTTAAGTGTTCCAGGTGTAGGACAGGGTTTCATCTCTTCACCTTTACAAATAAATTGGAAAAGCAGCAAATAAACAGAAACGATACTAAATATGAATAATGTGAAATATTCAACATTTAATGCACATGTACACATAATTCTGGTTAAAGTGTTGATCTGGAATTAGCAGGTTATCAGAGTAAAACTGTTTACCTTCAAACTGCAGACGTGTTCCAGATGTGAACTTTACTGTACTTCCCCACACATATCCACAGAAATATTCTCCTCCATCATCTTCTCTTGTTTCATTAATGTTAAGATCAAACGTTTGGTCCTTTACAGTAACACTGAAGCGGTTATCATTAAATCCCTCGGCAAATATGTAGCCAGGAGGGCCACCGTACTGTCTCGCCAAAAACTGAGGCACTTTTCCAAAACTCTGTCTGTACCAAGCTAAATTACTTCTTTGTTCATTGTTGTTACACTCCATAGTTACAGCTTCTCCAGGCTTTACTGTTTTCACTTGAAGCTCCTTGATGTCAGAAGTGTTTCCTGTAAAAAAAAAAGTGTTTAATATTTCATTTTAATGAATTAGTTAAACATGTAAAATGACTATTTTAAGTGAAAGTTTAAAATGTTCCTCACCAGTTGTGCAGAGACAAAGCAGAGAGTAAAGAGCCACAAAGAGTGTGATCATCGTTCCTGTTTAGACAAAGTGATAGTGAGGTAATGAACTTGTGTGTTCAGTAGAAAACCAGGTCCAGACTCACGCCTGATTGGATGTTTTGAAGCTGTGGACTGATTTGATTGGTCCATTAGCTGTAATGAGATGTGAAGCTCACAGTGAATTCTTGTCTATTCTGATGCTGTGATGAGTCACATGACTTTACAGATATGATCTACTGGAGCTCTATCAGTCCTGTGTGCTGGAACCTCTCTGATAGAATAAGTTTAATGAAGTGCTTTTAGGTCAGCAGATCTAACAACCCCAAAGAGGAATAATGTGGAATCCTGCTGTGGGGGAGGGGCGCTGTACAGTTTCAGTACCGACCTTTCACTAAGCATTTGTCTAACGGAGAAACTGAAGTGAGCGTGTATACAGGTGTTACATACTTGATGTTAAATTGAATGAAAACCGCATTATTCATGAGAGACAATTGCACCAGGGTGTGAAACAGACCCAGAAAGACTAATGGAACAGGAGTTTGAAGGCCTTTTCGTACACTGGTGCTGCTAAAACAGGACCACTACACAGTAGAGCTTTAACATTCTCAAAAGCGTTTTGACATTCGTCAGACCATACAAACTTGTGTGACGGGCTTAAGAGTGATGTTAGGGGACTAACGACAAAATAAATTTCTACAAAAATTTCAGTAATACCCAGCCATCCCCAGGAAACTACGAAGTTTCTTTTGAGAAGTAGGAACTGGGAATTTTACAATAACCTTCACCTTTACAGGTCTCACTTGGCCCTGCCCCACTTCTCTGCCCAAATATGTGATTGTAGCTTGTCCAAACTTACATTTGGCAAGATTCAATGTAAAGGACGCATTCTCAAGGCAAGCTAACACTTCCCGAAGAGTTGAAATGTGTTCTGACCAGTCAGTAGAGTAAGTCACAAGGTCATCCAAGTAAGCATTACATTTAATAACTCCTGCAAGTACTATGTTAATAAGCCTCTGAAACATGGCACATTGCGCATCCCAAAAGCCATTACACAATATTGCACAAAGTCGTCTGCGGTTGCAAATGCAGAAATGTCTGATGCACGAGCTGTTAAAGGCTCTTGCTAGTACTTTTTTAATAAATCTTACTGACAAATTTAGCAGAACCAAGAGTATCCACGCAATCCTCCATGCGTGACAATGGAAAACAATCAGGTACGGTTAGTGCATTCACTTTCCGGTAATCCATACAAAATCGAGCTGATCCGTCCACTCTTAGTCACAAGTGAGCATGGTGAACTTCACAGACTACAACTTGGCTTTGCCAACCCATTTTTAAGCAAATACTCTATGAAACGTTCTGTGATAAAAATTGAAGTAGTGTTAACTAACTGTATGCATGCTGTTTCACTGGGACAGCATGACCAACATCTATACCGTGTTCAAGTACAGTGGTACAAGAAGGAACATCATGGAAAAGTGAGGGAAATGTGTTAATTAACTCTTTGATATCACACCTCTGAGAGTCAGACAGATGAGACAGAAGAAAATTTAAATCAGCTAGTTTTTAAATCTAGAACACTGTTGGTATGTGTGTCGGATTATCACTTCATCATCCTCACTATTAAGAGTCATACCACAAGACACAGCAACACCTCAGGTTGTTTTACCTCTGCAACATCCTTCAAAGTTTCTCGAATGTGAAACAGTAGGTACCCAATCGGAATAGTTATTACTGCCGCGCTCACTGTCGTAAAAACGACAGCGGCCAAAATAAATCAGTTGCATTTCAAAGTCATTCCTAAAATAACTGCCAGGTGGCGCAAAGTGACATTTTTACTCGTCGCAGATTTAAAATACAATTTAGTCATTAAAAATGTTGTATCGAAGAAATACAATAGTGATGGTAATTTCCACATGAGTACTTTACACAAAAAAACATGAAAAATCTAAACAAGAGCTACTGATATTTACTGTAAAATAATGAGTCAAAAGAAAAACATTGGTTAAATGTTGTTTAGATCAAGTTCACTAGCTGACAATTTTATTTGTACAAAGTATAAACGGTTATAGAGCGAATCTCTGTATCTGTTTATTGTTATTTAAGTTCTGGGTTATTTCAGGTACTTTAAACACATTGTTGTGTTGCTCATGTTGGGTCATATGAGATGTAGTGGGTCATTTACAAACGGACACCTGGTTGGGTTATTTTGACCCAACAACTAATTTATTCTTTATTCTCTTGTTTCTTCAAATGGCAGCCTGCAAAATGTTTAAAATATTACTGTTATTGTGTCACAGGTGTAGTCTAATCAGCGCTCAACTGCACACATAAAGTTTTCCAGAGCGCAGCGGCAGAAGTAAACTAATGAATTTGAATGCGTCAGGGTAAACAGCAAGCAGACTGACTGTGACCATTTAAAAAATTTATTGATAAATTACTGATGTCTTTGGTTTCAGCTGTAGTGATGAAGGTAATCATGTCATCTCGTCGTCTCCGCAGCAGTAGCTGCCCCAAAAATCCACTTTTCCTACAAATTACATCGTCTACATTTTTTTTACCAATAGTTTATATGAAAGCAGATATTTCACATTTTATAAATATATATTTTTTCACGTCTGTGAGGCGAGTATACATGGGGTTTGGTTTATTTTCTGACGTGGTCAAGTTCACAAAAAAAAAAGAAGTTCAGAACAGCGCTTTCTGTTTGCTTTCAAACATTTACAAAATCATAACATTTTTCATCATTGTGAGTGCGCTTAGATAAAAGTAAAGTCTTATAAAGGCTATGTAGTCTTATATAGCTTTATTATTTAGTTTTTGCACATTAATTTGGCAAACTTTTTTCTGATACACACCCAGACTCAGTTTTCTAAAAGGCTAGATATAAAGTTATACATTTACTTGGCTTAAATTCGATGCAAATAAGAAACTCATATTTAATCTAAATTCTAAATTTGTACTGTAATTTTAGTACTGTGATTCCAAATTCGTTTAATGTTTTACTTTTTTTTTCCAGCAGTGGTACAGCGCAACAGGGGTGCTACTGGAATGTTATTTTGAAGTGAATGAAACAGTAATAGCTAAAATAGTAAAATAAATAGTTAAAATATTAACAAGGGGAATGTTTGATGTCATGTGGGCATTATAAGATTTGTTTTGAAAACTTCTAACTAAAAAGTGGCAGCTGGTATGCCTAAAAATAAATGCAGGATTATTTTTTTATAGTCTAAATATAAAAGCTTTTCTAAACGTCAGCTATTGTTTACTTCCTCCTTTTTAATTTCCTACGTAGAATAATCAGTGCTTGACCTGCAGTGATTCAGGCCTCTTTTTAAATTTTTGTAAATTTTATCTTTTGGGTTCTGGACTCTTGGAATGAAAAAAAATTTAGACTTTCCTTATGATAACATAAATTGCATTGTTTTTATTCACTCCATACACAATAATATTCTTTGGTATTTTAATTTAAAAAAATCGGGAGTGGGGCTAACAAACACGAATCTCGGTTTATTCATCCTCGTGCCTAGTTTAGGTTTAGTATTCAGTGCGCACCGTTTGTACATGTTTGTTATGTTACAACTATATTATGACACTTAGAAAGACCTTTTATTTGGGGTTAAGTGACTGATGTACATAACTTTTTTTTTTAGCAGAGCCTCTGTTTTACTGAATAATCTACGACTTTACATTAATATGTAAGACCTCTTGACACCCCCCTTCACACACACAGCATGCCCCTCCCCCAAACAGTGCAGCAATGAAAATTTACTTACATCTGAACTGAGTCTTTTACATAAATCACTGATCAATTTATTCATACAGATGTACCTGTTTTACATGGAAATTTACAGGTTTGTTACAGAATGATTTACTCTGACAGAGCCATAAGAACAGTGGCAGCTGGAACACCTAAAACACATGCAGGATTATTTTTTATAATCTAAATAAAAATGCTTTTCTAAACCTGGGCTATTGTTATTTACTTACAATATTTGTTAATTTAATTTAAATGAGGTTTGGGCTCGGGGTGTTGAGCATCGTGATCCTCCTCTTTAATTTCCTACGTAGTCTATCAGCGCCCAACCGCACGCATAAAGTTTTCCAGAGCGCAGCGGCAGAAGTAGACTAATGATTATGAATGCGTCGGGAAAAACAGCAAGCAGACTGACTCTGACCATTTTAATAAGTCCTAGATAAATTTGAGATTTCTTTGGATTTGGCTGTGATGAAAGTGATCATGTCATCTCGTCTCTGCAGCAATGGACGCGCCTATACTTCACCTTAGTTTATATAAAAGCAGACATTTCACTTTCTATAAATATATATTTTTCACGTCTGTGAGGCGAGTATACACGGAGTTTCGGTTCATTTTCTGATGCGCTCAAGTTCACCGAAAACAATACAAAATAGTGCCTCCTGTTTACTTTAATAATTTTACAAAATCATGAGGTTTTTGTGTCATTGTTTGTGCGCTTGAATGAAAGTTGAGGCTATGTAGCTTATAAAGTTTTATTATATAGTTTTTGACCATTAATCTAGTGTTACACATGATATAATCTAAAGGCTAGATATAAAGGTATACATTTACTTTGCCTAAATTAAATACTGCAAAGTAACTTAAAAAAGAAATGCCTATATTTAATTTAAATTCTAAATCTGTACTGTAATTTTAGTACTGTGATTGTAAATTTGTTTAATGTATAACTTGTATTTGCCAGCGGTGGGACAGTGCAATGGGAGTCATTATTTACTATTAAAGAAAATAATGATGATCTGTCATGGCGTGCGCCTGTTATGCGTGTGCACACAAATCTACTACCGCTACTTGCTCACTCAGTAGGCTCCCTAGATGGGCGGCACCCCTTCTACAGGTATGCAAAGGGACGGAGCCGCCTATTCATGCCAGCTGGCGATAATTAACGTTAATATGATCTCGGGCTGCTCTGCATTATAAAAGCAAGGCGCGGAGTTTAGTCTGGGGTCTGGAAAGTATGTGATGCGGTGGAGAATAGGAGAGTGGCATGCGAGTGGGGCGATGTGACGCGCCCCAGGGCCTTTAAAAACAGTCAATGGAATTTGTAGTTTAACTACAATGTTTCACTTGCTTTTATTCACTACTATGTGCAGCTCTAAAGGAGCGGTTCATTAATCCTGCAGAGAATAAACTGATGCCCGAGGCATCGATCTATAGTTATATAGCGCCACTCAGCGGTAAAAGCCAGCAAATGCACAAACCTAAATGTTGTGCTGTGCGCCGGTAAAACCAACATTCCGATTGGGTACCTACTGTATGCCTTCAGCATATTCACATGACGTACATGAGATTTATTTTATCGGTCAGGGGTACGAATTACGTAATCTGTATTAGTCAATTTCTTTAATACTATGTACGGTTCTGAAAAAGGTGCAGAAAAAGCAGATCCGACAACCGGCAATAAAACTAGCACTTGTCCAAATTCTTTAAAATCATGTGAAACAGATTTTTAGATCAAAGCATCATGTACTTCCTGGACCCCGGACTAAACTCCGCGCCTTGCTTTTGTAATGCGGAGCAAGCCCGAGATCCTATTAATGTTAGTTATCACCAGCCGGCCGAATAGGCCCTTTGCATGCCTGCAGAACGAGGTGCCTCCTATCTAGGGAGCCTACGGAGTGAGCTAGGAGCGATAGTAGATTTGGGAGCACGCCCATCACAGGCACACGCCGTGACATTGCCCCTCCCTCAGCTCCGAGCTCACCACTGCCGCTGGCACTGCCGAGTAAGATACCAGCCTTGTTTGGGACTCAACCCTAAGTGCACAGGCGACACCATGAAGCACGGACACGAGGCGAGGTCTTATGGGAAAAAGAGTCATTTATTTAGGTAAAATAAGGAAGAAAAGGGGGTAAAGGTGGGACGACGGAAAGAAAGGGATGGAAGGCTTGTGCACATGGGGCACTGCCACGCTGGCATGTGGGCACACAGCTGGCGATAGGTGGTGGTGGATGGAGTGACAGAACGAAGCATGCGGAGGCAGCGCTCCTGCATGCTTCCTCGTGATGGCGTTCCTCCCCCTGTCGATGGGCGACCTGGCCCCTCCTAGCTCTCCGTGGGTGCGAGTCCTCGCTGACGTCCGTCAGCTGGGCAGCTTTCCCGGCTGGGATTGGGGGCCTTAACGCTGTCCTCCTCGCGGCCTTTTCCTCTTTGCCGGCGGGGACGCGAAGGCCGGCTCGGCGCGAAAGTAAAGGTGCCGCGGGAGCTCGCGCAGTTCTTCCTCGCGCTGTCCTCAGCGTGGGGATCAAAGGGTGGAATTCCAGTGTCTTTGTTTAAAGTCCCTGGCGCGGACTGTACATAAGTGACCCATAGCTCAGGATTAATTCCTCTGTGTGAAAGAAAACCTCTGATTATAAGCCCCGCCCCCAAGCAAACCTAGCCGCAGTAATGGGAGTGGACTCAAGTGTAGAAGTGTTACTGACTGCATATACCAAATAACATTGTGGTTTCTGAGTTTATGAGACTGAGTGTTTAATCAGCAGCTCACACTGACTTATTCTGGGTCACTTCAACAGTCTGAATGTCTTCAACAGTCTGAAACTCTTGGATTTTGCTGATCTGGCAACCCTGTGTTATATTAAATGTCATGTGATGTACTGTAGGGCAAATTTTGTACTGTATTTTCTCCCACATGATTTTGGAATGTTTGAATGAAGTCATGAGGAACATTTACATAAATCTGAAGTGTCTGAATGACAGAAAGACTTTACATATTGATGACACTCTAAATCTTACAAAGCCACATTTCACTATTGACATCAGTACTGAGTGTAATAATAATTTAAGGTTTTATACAGTTTATCACCTCAACACATTGAATAACATTAGGATTATATATACTTCATATATAATATATACTCTATATATAATTTAATAATAATAAAGGTGTACCTGTTTAATTGCTCAATGACACAAAAATCTAATCAGCCAATCACATGGCAGCAACTTGGTGCATTGACGCATGTACATGATTATACAAAGGAAACAGTAACTTAAATAACATTACAACCAAGTTATGCTGAAGAAGGTGCTCTGAATGTACAAGACATTTCTATCTGAAGCAGATGGGTTACAGCAGCAGAAGACCAGACTGGGTGCTGCTCCTGTCAGCTAAGAACAGGACACAAGATATCTGCTGTACTAACCTACAGTAGTAGGAGATCAGAGTTGTGTTGAGATTAAAACTGATCTGTAAATGTTACCAGGTCTGATCTAATCAGATTACAGAGTGACTTTAACAGAGAAAATACCAGGATGATCATTCATGAAGCCAACACAAGAAACATTCAAACACATATGCTCTTCCTAAACACTGAAATGTGTGTATTGTGTGAAATGATGTGAAAAGTGCTGCAGAAAGTGAAATGAGAAACATGGAGTTTAAACTGAGAGTCGAGTCTAAAGTTAATAAATGCTCCTCATATTTCACTTTAGCAGATACTTAAAGATAGACACTTTCTTCACACTGCTACTTCCTGTTTCTCATTAACAGGAAGTTCTGCAGTCCTCCCCTCCTCCCCCCACACTGGTACTTTAAGTTCCAGGTTCCACCATATTGAGACTGTGTCTGTTCCCCCGAGATAAACACAAACACACTTCTAGAGGTTGATGTCTGGACTTTGACTTGGCCATTCCAACACCTTAATTATTTTTAATTCAATAATAAAATTTGATTCATTTAGATTCTTATAATTGTTATTTAAATGATAAAATGAGTCAGATTTACAAAAAAAAAAGTCTATTAAGTTTATTTCTAATGAGAAGATGAGAGATGATGGTGGTGGGGAAAAGCTCCCTGAGATGATCTGAGGAAGAAACCTTGAGAGGAAGCAGACTGAGAAGAGAACTCATCCTCATCTGGGTGTCAGCAGATTATAAATAACATCTCATCTAGAACTGTACATTATAATGTTAAAAAGTGCAGTTGTGTTAACAGGAACTTATGAGTTTATGAGGAACTTAAGAACATTAGCATTGAGTCAGTCATTTCTGAATTCATTAGAGTCTTAAAGTCTGTGGTGTTGCAGTTATCATGAGTTAAAACAGTTTGTATGATTTGCAATCCTGAGGTTCTCACAGCCATGTTTATGGTTTCTATCTGCTTCCATCTACAGTACATGGATCAGGCAGGTCCAGAGAGCAGAAGGGTCCAAATCACTGGTGTCTCAGGAGTATCATGATGGGATGTTTATCAGAGTCGTCAGAGCTGCTGATTAAACACTTTGTTGCAGAAACTCAGAAACCACAATGTTATTTCTGTTCAACTGAAACAACTGCATGATGTGAGAGAGCGCTGCTGCAGTCAGTAACACTTCTACACATGTGTTAAGAGCGTTCTCACACTGGGTCTGGACACGTGAGTCCACATGTAAAAAAAAAAGACAAAACACAAATATTTTCTACTTTTTGAAAAATTTAAAACGAGACCAAATGCAGGTCAAGTGTGTAAACAACCAGAGTGAAACAACCACTACAGTAAACTAACATGTGCAGTGAAAGAAAATAACAACAAAACAACAGCTGAAGTTTAGCGCTAGCATTTAGCCACTCAGTGTGGACATCAGAATCCCACCTTTCTTCCTCTTCATACGCAGCTCTAGATCTTCCATTTGCCTGAAGTTAGATTTAATTAGAATTTCCTGCTCTAGTGGTAGTTTAGTTAAGATTTATTTATTTTTCCCCAAAGTCTCCTCCCTCCATAACTGTTCTTTATAATGTTGCTAATGTTGTGGAAATTAATTGAAGACTCAGGCTTTGGTTTTCAGAAGATAACGACCTTTATTTATCATGCAGTAACGGCCGGGGGAGACTGCAGTGTCACACTGAACTCTGAACGCTCTTCGTTTAAATACACTCTGATACAATGGAGTATTCAGTATACAGTGATGTCCCACAACAGCTGGATTTCTTTAAATTCCCCCGTTCTATGTATACCTCACCTTCCTGGGCAAGCACTTCAAAAATTGACTACAGAAAATGACTATTATGTTCCAATGGGTACCTTAAAGTAAGTTAAATCACATAAAACCAAATAGAAATTACTACCATACTAACACTGATATTGAAAACAAAATGACGTGCTTTTATAAACACATTGCCATAACATTATGAGCACTGACAGGTGAAGTGAATAACATTGAGCACCAACTATACACACAAACTGGAGAGACGGTCATGTGACCCCAAAGAACAGCTCACTTATACCCATGGGGACGACTAGCCAGCTGATGGGTCCAATCCCAACAAAAAACAGTCAATGTTGGCCACAGTAGAAAGGTATCAGAACACCCAGTGCATCACAGCCTCCCGTGTTTGGGGCTTAGCAGAGAAAGAGTTCAAGATGGTGATCCGGCCTTTAAATTCACACACACACACACACACACACACACACACACACACACACACACACACACACACACACACACACACACACAGCAGGATTCCACATTATTCCTCTTTGGGGTTGTTAGATCTGCTGACCTAAAAGCACTTCATTAAACTTCTTCTATCAGAGAGGTTCCAGCACACAGGACTGATAGAGCTCCAGTAGATCATATCTGTAAAGTCATGTGACTCATCACAGCATCAGAATAGACAAGAATTCACTGTGAGCTTCACATCTCATTACAGCTAATGGACCAATCAAATCAGTCCACAGCTTCAAAACATCCAATCAGGCGTGAGTCTGGACCTGGTTTTCTACTGAACACACAAGTTCATTACCTCACTATCACTTTGTCTAAACAGGAACGATGATCACACTCTTTGTGGCTCTTTACTCTCTGCTTTGTCTCTGCACAACTGGTGAGGAACATTTTAAACACTTTTATTTAAAATAGTCATTTTACATGTTTTATTAATTCATTAAAATGAAATATTAAACACTTTTTTACAGTAAACACTTCAGACATCAAGGAGCTTCAAGTGAAAACAGTAAAGCCTAGAGAAGCTGTAACTATGGAGTGTAACTTTAGTGAGGTCAGAAACAAAAATAGTTTTGCTTTGTACAGACAGAGTTTTGGAAAAGTGCCTCAGTTTTTTGTGAGACAGTATGGGCCAGGATTCACATTTGCAGAGGGATTTAATGATAACCGCTTCAGTGTTACTGTAAATGGCGATAAGTTTGATCTCAACATTAATGAAATAAGAGAAGATGATGGAGGAGAATATTTCTGTGGATATGTGTGGGGAAGTACAGTAAAGTTTACATCTGGAACACGTCTGCAGTTTGAAGGTAAACAGTTTTACTCTGATAACCTGCTAATTCCAGATCAACACTTTAACCAGAATTATGTGTACATGTGCATTAAATGTTGAATATTTCACATTATTCATATTTAGTATCATTTCTGTTTATTTGCTGCTTTTCCAATTTATTTGTAAAGGTGAAGAGATGAAACCCTGTCCTACACCTGGAACACTTAACAAGAACACACACTCTGTTACACACCAGGGTTCAAACAGCAGTGATGGAGAAGGTCAGACTTTAAATCAAATAAACTTCCTTTAATTTTGTCTGTGGTGGACGATGTACTTGTACAAATCCTGTACTTGAGTTAAATTAGCTTAATTAATCTTAGGTATCTTGTCACAAGTGTAACCAACAGATCAAAGCAAATCATTTAAAATAAAGCCCATGCTGTACCCTAACTGTTGTGATTGATGTGCTTTAATTTGCTATTTCTTTTTTCACTTCTAAGTAAGAAGAAACAACAGATGCTACATAATGTAATAAAGTAGAACCTACAATTTTTTTTTCTTTGAAATGTAGTATAGTTGAAGTAAAAAGTCCCGCCCCCCAAAAAAAAAATATATATATATATATATTAAAGCACACTGAAAAATGTACTTAAGGACAGTAACAAATTCACATTTACTTTTTTACTAATCACTTTATATATATATATATATATATATATATATATATATATATATATATATATATATATATATACTTTGTATAACTAAATGTTCTGTTAATGTTTATCACTATATAAATTTCCACTGGTAAAGGTGAAGAGATGAAACCCTGTCCTACACCTGGAACACTTAACAAGAACACACACTCTGTTACACACCAAGGTTCAAACAGCAGAGATGGAGAAGGTCAGAGTTTTAATAAAAAAAACGTTCACCTTGTAATAAAAATGTAATTAAAAGATTCTCCAGGTAATAAAAAATCAATATGTTTACAAGTTGTTTGTTTTTATAATTTCAGTGGATTTCTATTGGATTATTGCCTTAATAGCCTCCAATATAATATCTGTTATTGTAATCGTGGCTCTGGTTGGAGTTTTATTTAAACAGCGAAGAAAAGGTTTGTTTACTTTGATTATTATTATTATTCATAGTAACTGTGTAAAGTTGTCACAAAAAAAGTAGTCCTTTTTACATTTAAACTTTACTTATGTGTATTATTGTTTAGGCAACCATCAAACTTCCACCAATCAGGTAATCCAGTCTTCTATTTATTGTGATTGTTAAATGAATACCTACATAATCTGACCTACAATTCACAATGCACAGAGAATATTATTATTAACCAAATATTAGAGTAATTATCCACTGTAAAGTGTAATAACTTTAATAGTTTACTTAGAAAATTGAGGAAACAGATTGTTTCCCACAACTGAATTTAAGTTAAAACAGTTTGTACAGAAAACGTCTTAAAGTATGCAGAAGTACTGTTACCTCAAGATAAGTAGTGGTCCTAACTCATTCATGTTAGTTCATGTTACTAGAAATATTTTTAGACATTAGAAAACCGACTGCCTTAAAATTAGTTGAACTAAACACATTAAGCAAGGACGAAAAGCAACAACTGAACTTTTGTAAAACATTTATTCTTTACAGTTAGTATACCGTACCAAATAATGTCATCCTTGCACAGCTAAATTCTAAACACTGTTTAATCCTTTTGGAGCACAAAAAGCAACAAAAATGTGGAATGCCAGTGCGACTATATAAAAGAAACTCGGTCAATGACTGTGTGACAATCTTTAAGTGGCAAATAACTGAACAGTTGACTTTTTAAACTTAAAGTTTAAAATCAATATCTGTAACAGGTGCTGTGCATGGGCTTTAGAGAAGGCATATACAGTGGTGTGAAAAACTATTTGCCCCCTTCCTGATTTCTTATTCTTTTGCATGTTTGTCACACAAAATGTTTCTGATCATCAAACACATTTAACTATTAGTCAAAGATAACACAAGTAAACACAAAATGCAGTTTTTAAATGATGGTTTTTATTATTTAGGGAGAAAAAAAATCCAAACCTACATGGCCCTGTGTGAAATTGCCCCCCTTGTTAAAAAAAAACTTAACTGTGGTTTATCACACCTGAGTTCAATTTCTGTAGTCACCCCCAGGCCTGATTACTGCCACACCTGTTTCAATCAAAAATCATTTAAATAGGAGCTACCTGACACAAAGAAGTAGACCAAAAGCACCTCAAAAGCTAGACATCATGCCAAGATCCAAAGAAATTCAGGAACAAATGAAAACAAAAGTAATTGAGATCTATCAGTCTGGTAAAGATTATAAAGCCATTTCTAAAGCTTTGGGACTCCAGCGAACCACAGTGAGAGCCATTATCCACAAATGGCAAAAACATGGAACAGTGGTGAACCTTCCCAGGAGTGGCCGGCCGACCAAAATTACCCCAAGAGCGCAGAGACAACTCATCCAAGAGGCCACAAAAGACCCCAGGACAACATCTAAAGAACTGCAGGCCTCACTTGCCTCAATTAAGGTCAGTGTTCACGACTCCACCATAAGAAAGAGACTGGGCAAAAACGGCCTGCATGGCAGATTTCCAAGGCGCAAACCACTTTTAAGCAAAAAGAACATTAAGGCTCGTCTCAATTTTGCTAAAAAACATCTCAATGATTGCCAAGACTTTTGGGAAAATACCTTGTGGACCGACGAGACAAAAGTTGAACTTTTTGGAAGGTGCGTGTCCCGTTACATCTGGCGTAAAAGTAACACAGCATTTCAGAAAAAGAACATCATACCAACAGTAAAATATAGTGGTGGTAGTGTGATGGTCTGGGGTTGTTTTGCTGCTTCAGGACCTGGAAGGCTTGCTGTGATAGATGGAACCATAAATTCTACTGTCTACCAAAAAATCCTGAAGGAGAATGTCCGGCCATCTGTTCATCAACTCAAGCTGAAGCGATCTTGGGTGCTGCAGCAGGACAATGACCCAAAACACACCAGCAAATCCACCTCTGAATGGCTGAAGAAAAGCAAAATGAAGACTTTGAAGTGGCCTAGTCAAAGTCCTGACCTGAATCCTATTGAGATGTTGTGGCATGACCTTAAAAAGGCGGTTAATGCTAGAAAACCCTCAAATTAAGCTGAATTACAACAATTCTGCAAAGATAAGTGGGCCAAAATTCCTCCAGAGCGCTGTAAAAGACTCGTTGCAAGTTATCGCAAATGCTTGATTGCAGTTATTGCTGCTAAGAGTGGCCCAACCAGTTATTAGGTTCAGGGGGCAATTACTTTTTCACACAGGGCCATGTAGGTTTGGATTTTTTTTCTCCCTAAATAATAAAAACCATCATTTAAAAACTGCATTTTGTGTTTACTTGTGTTATCTTTGACTAATAGTTAAATGTGTTTGATGATCAATAATATTTTGTGTGACAAACATGCAAAAGAATAAGAAATCAGGAAGGGGCAAATATTTTTTTTTACACCACTGTACACAGAGGTGAAAATAACTAGGAAGTCTTTTAATAGGGAAAACACAATAAAAGTATTATTCAACTGGAGTTAACTTAAGAGTTAAACCAAAACAAGAGCTAGGCTAAACATGAGGTAAACAAGACTTAGGAGATACAGAAGACTAGGAGATAATCAGAACATTAGAAACACCAACCAGGAGAAACACAAACCACAATGAAACTAAAAACAGCACTTAAACATAACAGTACATAAACAAAACAGAATCAAGAGTAGAACAAACCAGGAGCTACGGGAAATGGCATGACACCAAAAACTAGGAACATTCACACCCACTTAACTAAACAGATGCCAGATGCAGAGCAACTGAACAAAAGGCTATTTATAATTAAACTAATTAGCCACCTTGGTTCTGGTGAGCGCTCCCATCACCTGACCCGGGTGCACTCTGGGAATTGAAGTTCAAAACACAAATGAACTTAAAACGGAGTCGCTGCGCATGGCGCCCTCTGGTGTTTAGCCGTGACATTAACAGCTTAATGCAAAACTTAATTTTGAAAAGAAAAGTTATCAAAGTTTTAAAACAGTTTCAACCAAGGTTCAACAATGTATTACTTCAATTAAAAGAATTTTTAAATGTGTGTGCAACTATAAGCTATAGTTAACCACAAACAAAAAAATTCAGTTATCGTTTACTCTCACTTATGTCATTCCAAACCCACAGGATTAGACATTGTAAGACAAAGATTTCTTTAATAAAACTTGAGAGATTTATTTAAAGTTATTATTAATGTAATAAATAAATCTCCATCACAATGACTCCTTTAAGGATAATTTCTGTGTGCGAACCATCTAAATGCAGCTTGTTGAGATCCCTGGCTGTCCTCTGCCAACACAGTCAGAATCCCGGGGTAGTAATCTGGGAAATGAAAAAAACAGCAAGATTATAACTCTGGTTACATTTCAATTAACCCAACAAATGTACATGTAATTAGATAGGAACTGGACCAATATCTTATGCTGTATGTACAAATAACAGACATAAATAATGGTGAATAATATTGTAAATAAATTAGACAAAATGAACAGTCCAGTTACGGCAGAACATGCATATAACAAAGTATACAAGGGCTTGACTTAAAAAATGAAATAGATTTGGATATTGCTAGTTTGGTCGAAGATAACACTTGAATAAAACTGTAACTGATAGTCTGACTGTGATTTGTTTGAGATTTTTGAATGACAGAAAAGCTACTCACCAATATTGTTTTGAAAAAGTCAGAGGCTTCTTCTTCAAAGATGAGAGGGAGGCCACGAAGAACTGCTGTGAGCTTAGCAGTGATGTCAGTGCTTTAGAAAAGAAGTTAAAACATTGAATTAAATTATTCTGAATAAATGTATTTTAATAATGCAATAATGACGTCGCTCTAATACCTCTATGAATCAGAAATTTTATATCAGAGCAGCTTTACAAACAAATTACATAAAACTCGGTTTCGAAAACTTAAACATACTCCTTTATTTAAGTAGAGAGGACTTGTATCTAATTAGTTTTGTGTAAAAAAGTTGAGACTACTTGGTTAAACAAACTTACTCAAAATAAGTTAATTTCACATAATTTTATTAGTAGATCATCAGTTACATTTTACAGTGATATATTTAGTCTTTTAATCCCCTCTGGTTTATAAACGTCTCTTGTTCTTTATCAGGTTGATGATGAAGATGTTTTGAACTATACAGCTGTGAGTTTTGCTGAGAAACCTTCATCCAACCATCAAGAGATTGATGGACAACCAACATGTAATTATTCACAGAGTTTGGACACAACTGTACTGTATTTTGCTCTGACAGATTAAAACATTTGTATTGCAGTGTTTTATTAACGATTCTCTCGCTTACTGTTAGAAATCTTCTTATTAAATTATAATGTCTTACAATATTATAAAACCTGACACTTGCACACACACACATACACACACACAACCACACACACACACACACACACACACACACACACACATACACACACACACACACACACACACAATACATCCTATACACACAATGACCGTCCCAAGCACCTGCGCCTTTAGGATCACCACCACACTCAACTCATATAATCTCTAAACATTGAAGATGCAAAATTTGAAAAAGGGATTTTTTTTTTTTATCTTAAGCGGTTCAGCCAAGGCGATGCCTTAAACTTATGCTGAAGTACTTCCTACTGTAGGTGACATCATATTAAGTGACATCACATTAAAAGATGTCAGCATCCATGTTCAAAGTCACACAGGTTGATTCAATTCAATTCAATTCAATTTTATTTGTATAGCGCTTTTAGCAATTATCATTGCCACAAAGCAGCTCTACACAATCAAAAGAATTATTTAAGTTTGTATGGAATGTTAATGTGTATGAATCAAAATGGTCAGTTTGTCCCTGGTGAGCAAGCCGAGGGCGACAGTGGCAAGGAAAAAAACTCCCTGAGATGGTAATAGGAAGAAACCTTTAGAGGAACCAGACTCAACAGGTACCCATTCTCATCTGGGTGAAACAGAAAGCAGTAAATGATCTGCATTTTTACAGTGTGTAGGGTGGGAGGCAGTTCAGCTATAATAGCTGATGTTAATTGATGTTAATATGGAGTCCAGGTAGTTATAGAAGACCCAGGTAGTAAGAAGTTCCAGTCCTGAACTATCGAACTGTCAAGTCCCCAGAGAAACAGTTGCCAACACCAGTCAAGGCCAGAACCATTTTCTAGGTAGAGAGAATCATCCCCAGACACCAGACGCATCCCAGAGAGAGACACGGGACATCCATGTGACGAGATCTTCAGCCAGAAGCGGGGCACCAGGATGGGTCAGACAGGTCCGGAGGGCAGATGGAGTCTGGATCACTGGCAGCTCAGGAACGACATGTGTAGCTCGACAGAGAGAGAGAAAGAGTGAAAGGGGGAGACAGGAGGAGAGAGGAAAGAGAAAGAGGGGGGGGGGAAGAGAAGAAGAGGAGAGATGGCAGTTAGGTATGGTCACAGTCACACAATGTATAATGTGAATGTATATTAACTGTAGAGTGCAAGCAGAGACTCCGGCAGGACTAACTATGACAGCATAACTAAAAAGGGAGAGCCAGAAGGAAACACAAACATGAGGGCTTCCTGAGATGTAAAGCAAACAATCACCTCACCGTCAGCAAACCTAAGTGATCAATGAGAGTGAGGAAGACAGCATCCAAACATACCAAATCACCATAATACTCTACGTCCATGAGTCCCCCAGATCTGCTCCTTTGCCTAAGGCAAATCTATTTATAAAAATGCTTGGCTAAATAAATAGGTTTTTAGCCTGGACTTAAATACTGAGACTGTGTCTGAGTCCCGAACACTATTTGGAAGACTATTCCATAATTTTGGGGCTTTGTACGAAAAAGCTCTGCCCCCAGCTGTATGTTTCATAATACGCGGTACTGACAAGCAGCCTGCATCCTTTGATCGAAGTAGGCGTGGCGGATCGTAAGACACTAGCGGGTCGCTCAGGTACTGCGGCGCGAGACCATTTAATGCTTTATATGTCAAGAGTAGTATTTTAAAATCAATGCGAAATTTCACAGGGAGCCAATGCAGTGAAGATAAGATAGGGGTGATGTGCTCATATCTTCTGGTTCTAGTGAGGACTCTCGCTGCTGCATTCTGGACTAGCTGAAGCTTATTTATGCATCTAGCTGAACAACCAGACAGTAAGGCATTACAATAGTCCAACCTAGAGGTAATAAAAGCATGAACTAGTTTTTCTGCATCGTTTAGCGACAATAAATTTCTTATCCTGGCAATATTTCTGAGGTGAAAGAATGCTATCCTGGTAATATTATCAACATGAGCTTCAAATGAAAGGCTGGAATCAATAATCACACCAAGGTCTTTCACTGTTGCATTTGATGGAACAGAAAGGCCATCCAAAGTTACGGTGTGATCTAAAATTTTACTCCTAGCTGTATGCGGTCCTATGACTAGAACTTCTGTCTTATCCAGATTTAGCAGAAGGAAGTTAATTAGCATCCAATTTCTTATGTCCTGCACACATTGCTCAATTTTAGTAAGCTGTTTTTTCTCATCAGGTTTTGCTGAGACATATAACTGTGTATCGTCAGCATAACATTTCCTGGCTCAGATCCTATCTGACCCATCGTTATCAGTATGTAGACTTAAATGGTGATTATTCTGCATCTTCTCTAGTCGAGTTTGGCGTTCCGCAGGGTTCAGTTTTAGGTCCACTGCTTTTTTCCCTTTACATGCTTCCTCTGGGCAACATAATTCGTAAGCATGGTATTAGTTTTCATTGTTATGCTGATGATACGCAGCATCGAGTGTAGCCTTTGAAAGGGAATGTCTCGGGTTACTTTGCTGTAACCCTGTTCCCTGAAAAGGCGGGAACGAGGTTCTGCGTCCCAATGCCGCACTGCCTATGTGACCGGACGTCCGTTCAGACAAATCAATCTGAGGAATGTTTCCGGTTCACTCCTATTTATAACCTGCAGGTGCGTCCTATCAGATGACGTCACCTGACCGAGGTTATAAAAGCCAAAAATTTGGCGTGTTTGGTACACACATGCTTCACAACCGGCAACATGACAAGATGTTCCCATAGCGTTTTCACGCAGCATCGAGTGTAGCCTTTGAAAGGGAACAGAATGTGTCTGCTTGTGCATCAGCTATGTACAAACTCCACTATCCAGCCATATGCTAACCCTAGCTTATCTCCTGTTACTAGACAGACTCATAACATGCTTCCTTCTAACATATATGCAGAGCTGTGTCTCCACGATTACTTTTGTGAACTCCAGAATGAGTCGGCCTTCCACCCCATGCATTTGTATAGCAACAAAACTTTGTAAAAAAACTCATTGGTGTTGTTTAAAACTTTCTGAAAACTTACTATTTAACATGACAAACTGTTGTATGTTCATGAGCGTGGGCATCACAGGGGGCGGGGCTATTCACAGAGAGCTCCATCTATTTTAAATAATTATAAGGTTAAATTAATATGTGTCACTGGACCACAGGAGCTATTTAAATAACACCTAAACTCAGGGTGAAATGTGTGTCTCCACTGCATTAGAGAATAACAAAACTCCACCATTGAAAACACCCTGCAAAGTCACCAGCGCTGACGTGACTTCCTCCGTGCATTACCATGCTAACATAAGCCCCTCAGATACCTGTTGCTGCTGCTGGACATTCACACCACAGTGTCTGTCACACTACAGACATTAAATATTGAATATTTATTAAAACAATATAAAACATACAATTGAAATGTGTATAACTTGTAAATACATTATTGATTAATGATAATAATAATAGATTACAGATGTACAGTTTTTTATTAGCCTATATAATATTGCAAATGTCTGGATTAAATTAAAATATAAATTATTTTGTCCTATTAATACGTCAACCTCAGTAATAATATTATTATGAATAATAATAATAATAATAATAATAATAATAATAAAAAAATTTTTAAAATACACTCCATTTTATTCACGCTCCAGTAAGATGCAATAACTGATGGGAATTTTTACATTTCTAGTAGGAAAATAAAACAATTGTTTACGATTTGTTAAAAGTAAAAGGTTTTACATCTGCAAAAGTCTGTTACACAAAGTAAAATTGGAAGTGTAATTTTAATTTGATTAAAACTAAATATATTTATATATACATGCTGTGTGTATATACACACACACATACACACACACGCACACATACAGTACCAGAGTTTCTATACAATGTGCGTGATCAGTAATCAGTAATCAGTAATTAAAAGCTAAATTAAATGGCTTGTTCTTGTCAAAGCCATGTTTAATGTGTTAACTTTCTAATAACAGCAATGCACTTTTCCTTTTAAGTTTCATGTTCAGTGTTATTTCATGACATTAACAGGATTTGTCATATAAATTATACACGGTAGTTAAGTCCGAGCATTTCAAACATGAACATACATGAATGTTGTGGGTGAATTATGATTGTGCTCCAATTACTTACTGATGCTTCTGTATGTATGTCTTACTCTTTTTATGCAAATTAAAGACTTTAACATCACGTCGTGGTCCAGGGGTTATTATGTGGAGGAGTGAGAACAGAACACTTACATTTTTAAATTTGCTGATGTGGGAAAAGCATTGTTATTGTCATTGGAGGAGACAGAATGCTTTATTAATGAATAAAACCACATATGCTGGGACTGGAGCAATGTTACTGTAATGAGCTCACCCTTGTGGTATGACCAGTTGTACTGAGAACATTGAAATTATAGAGTCTCACCTTGTGGATAAAATCTTCTTACACCAAAACAAGTGTTGCAAGTATGAATAGTGGAGCTCTAAACAAACACACTGCAGTCATGAGAAAAAAACAATTAGACCCTCCTTTATTTTTATGTTTTATTTATCACGGCCTAAATAATAATTGTGTGATTCTTACCAGCTTCTATAAATAAAACACCTGACCTCAGACAACAAAAACTGATTTCAGTATGTAGTCTTTTTATTTTAGGTTGGAGCACAGCAACAATAGCTTGAAGTAAACACTTTTTTTTTTTGTTTATTGGTACATTGGTTTGGAGAAATTGTCCACTTTTTACATTACTAGTTCCCTTTACTGAAGTCGTGGGCATTTATTTATTTATTTATTTATTATTTTTCCACAGTTCTTTAAGATTCCTCCAGGGTATCCAATGGGGTTGAAGTCTGAATTTCATTTCAATAATTAAAACACCTTAATTCATTTCAAATAAATACTACATTTATTTATAGTGTAATCTTAAATGATTTATGGACTCTTATAGCACTTCTAACAAAAACATCATCTGTTTAATAATTTAAGTTAAAGCTGGATGTTGGCTGTCAGTTCACCCTGCTGATGTCTCAGAAACCACAATGTTATTTCTGTTCAACTGAAACAACTGCATGATGTGAGAGAGCGCTGCTGCAGTCAGTAACACTTCTACACATGTGTTAAGAGCGTTCTTACACTTAGATTGATCACTTACGCATGTTCAAGTTCAGGAGTGGCACAACCAATTATTAGGTTTACAGGACCATTACTTTTTCACATAGGGCAGGCACTTTTGGACAGCTTTTTTTCCCTTAAATGACTTCATGTTCTGGGAAAGTGTGAAAATGCTTTTAAACCATTTATAGACGTTTTACTGACTGCAGCATTCATGTAAGCTTAAGAGTTCCTGTTAACACAACTGTACTTTTGGACATTGTTGTATGAAGTTGTAGATGAGAGGTTATTATAATTCCTGACCCCTAGATGAAGATTTGTTCTCTTCTGAGTCTGCTTCCTCTCAAGACTTCTTCCCCATATGATCACAGAAACTTTTCCCTACCACTAACACCTCTGGTTTGACCATTAGGTCATAACAATTGTTAAAAACAATTTACGAATAAAATTAGTACTTATTGAACTAAAACAGATTAATGTGTTAAAATAGTCAAGTCAAAGTCCAGACCTCAACCCCAGTAATATGCCATAGGAGGACTTCAAGAGCTGTGTTGTAGAGTAGGACAAAATTTCTATAAACCAATCTAAGAGACTAATAAACAGCTGCAGAAAAGTTTACTTTAAGTTAAATGTCATTCTACATTTTACTGAATTATCGGGGATAATTAATTTTTTCTAGGTTTATCTAAAAGAAGGTTTACTTGCTGGGGAAAATGAGTACATATTGAAATCTGTTGCGTTTTTGTGTCTCCTGAGATCATGTGTTTGTTTAAAGAAGCTGGTGAGGACCACACCTAGCAGCATGATGGGTTATTGGTTTGCCCTTGCACTTCCAGGGTCCAGGTTTGATTCCCACCTCAGGTCTGTGTGCATGGATTTGGCATGTTCTGTCTGTGCTTGGTGGGTTTCCACTGGGTGCTCTGGTTTCCTCCCACAGTTCAAAGATATGCAGATTAGACTGAATTTCCAAATTGCCTGTATTGTTTGAATAAGACATTTCATTCACACACTACAGTATGTATGTGTGTGTGTGCCCTGTGATGGATTGGCACCCATTCTGGGCTGTACCCCACCTCATGCCCTAAGTCTCCTTTGATATGCCATATTTGATATGTGATATGACCACACATTTATTATTTAGGCCCTTTATTTTCTTTTCCCTCATGACTGTAGTCTGTTCATTTGGAGTTTCATTAATCATTTGGTCTAATTCTAGTTTCTGATCAGTTCTAGTTCCATAAACACATTCAATATAGTAATGTTTAAAGTTTGCCCACTCACCTCTGGCATCAACAAGGCATGTTTGACCAGAGGACTGCTGCTCACAGGACATTGTCTCTTTTTCAGATCATTCTCTGTATCTGTATATAAAACAGTCAATGTTGGCCAGAGTAGAAAGGTATCAGAACACCCAGTGCATCACAGCCTCCCGTGTTTGGGGCTTAGCAGAGAAAGAGTTCAAGATGGTGATCCGGCCTTTAAATTCTCCAGATCTCCATCTGACCGATGTAGAGGGGATACGCTGGGCAAACAAGCTAATACACTGAGTCTTCACCCCACAACACACACACAAAGGATTCACCGCTAACATCACGACGCCAGACACCACCGGACACCCCAGAGGTCTTGTGCAGTCACACCCCAAGGAGACGGACCTGCCCTGGTGACACAAGGGGAACCGACACAATACTGGGTCTAATGTTTAGCTTTGTAAAAAAATTGCAAATGCTGTGATGTAGCTAGAAATGCTAAGTACTTAACTGCTGCGTCTAATTTCTATGTCAAATGCTGTTAATGTCATGAAACAACACTGAACAAATAACTTAAAGGAAGTCAACTGTTGTTGTTAGAAAGTTAATTAACAGATTAAACACGTGGCTTTGATAGACTTTGTAAGGTTTGTAAAGGTGAAGAGATGAAACCCTGTCCTACACCTGGAACACTTAACAAGAACACACACTCTGTTACACACCAGGGTTCAAACAGCAGAGATGGAGAAGGTCAGAGTTTTAATCAAATAAAATTTAATTTATTTCCTCAGTGGTGGACGATGTACACAAATCCTGGATTTATTTATTTTTTTTCTCCAGAAAAGTAGAAGTCCTCTATTTAAATTTGTATTTAAGTACAAGTGGACTTTTCCCTGATCTTCTCATTGAGACGGCTCTTATGCCACACTGGACACATCTCTTAATATAACATTTAACAATTAATTAATATTTACCCAAGTCCATGTGTTAACACTAAATGTTAACATTTTTATTCTGTGAGATGGTTGATTAGTTTTAAACACTACACACAGAGGGCAGAGACATGGAATCAGTGTGACTTTGACTAGGCCACTCCAAAGTCTTCATTTTGTTTTTGTAACAGGACACGCACCTTCCAAAAAGTTCAACTTTTGTCTCGACGGTCCACAAGTTATTTTCCCAAAAGTCTTGGCAATCATTGAGATGTTTTTTTAGCAAAATTGAGACGAGCCTTAATGTTCTTTTTGCTTAAAAGTGGTTTGCGCCTTGGAAATCTGCCATGCAGGCCGTTTTTGCCCAGTCTCTTTCTTATGGTGGAGTCGTGAACACTGACCTTAATTGAGGCAAGTGAGGCCTGCAGTTCTTTAGATGTTGTCCTGGGGTCTTTTGTGGCCTCTCGGATGAGTTGTCTCTGCGCTCTTGGGGTAATTTTGGTCGGCCGGCCACTCCTGGGAAGGTTCACCACTGTTCCATGTTTTTGCCATTTGTGGATAATGGCTCTCACTGTGGTTCGCTGAAGTCCCAAAGCTTTAGAAATGGCTTTATAACCTTTACCAGACTGATAGATCTCAATTACTTTTGTTCTCATTTGTTCCTGAATTTCTTTGGATCTTGGCATGATGTCTAGCTTTTGAGGTGCTTTTGGTCTACTTCTCTGTGTCAGGTAGCTCCTATTTAAGTGATTTCTTGATTGAAACAGGTGTGGCAGTAATCAGGCCTGGGGGTGACTACAGAAATTGAACTCAGGTGTGATAAACCACAGTTACGTTATTTTTTTACAAGTGGGGCAATCACTTTTTCACACAGGGCCATGTAGATTTGGAGTTTTTTTTTCCCTTAATAACATAAACCTTCATTTAAAAACTGCATTTTGTGTTCAATTATGTTATCTTTGACTAATAGTTAACGGTTTTTGATGAGCAGAAACATTTAAGTGTGACAAACATGCAAAAGAATAAGAAATCAGGAAGGGGGCAAATAGTTTTTCACACCACTGTATATATCAAATCATATATACAAAAAACATTTTAACCCATTTATAGTGTCATGATAGTCAAATCTGACAGACATTAAAGTATTTTATTACAATTTGTATTTTAATTTGTAAACAATCAGCATCGTTGGAAAAATAATAAAGACAAGAACTCCAACTCTAGAAACAGAGAGCCAGAACATCACACACATCTGATCAGTAGAGCTGGAACCTGTATGGAAAACATGTTTTTAATAAATATCAAAAGCTGAAACACTTTAAAGAAAATTTACTTTTTTTTTTTTTTTTTAAACTTTTACTATTTTCATCACCTGGAGCAGGAGGTGTGGTGTTAAGTGTTCCAGGTGTAGGACAGGGTTTCATCTCTTCACCTTTATAAAATTAAAATCATTAATTAACATAAGAAGTTTTAACTAATTTAAATTTCTTTTATACAAATTGCAGTAATTGACAGTAACAAAGAAAATATAAATCTCTTACTGTTCTTAAGTAATTCCATTTTAACCTCAACTCCATTTCAAAAGTAAAACATCATACTTTATATTCCACTACTTTATGGCGTCTGTCGTTCCTTCTTACTCAGTGAAGTGGGAAGAAAATATATATATATATATATATATATATATATATATATATATATAAAAAAAAAATTCTCTCTCTTGTGCTGTGGAATTGTGGGTAATCGTCTTCCCTGCTGGGTCTTAGTGCTCGTCTCTTACTGGTATGATCAACATCCCTGCACACGTGTACTGTTTACTATAACACTGTAACCACGTGTGTGTGTGTGTGTGTGTGTGTGTGTGTGTGTGTGTAAAACGTCTTTTATTGTAAAACATATTTTGTGTCTGTATGTGTGTGTGTACAGCGCGTGTATACACACACACATACACACACACACACTGCGCGCATAAACGGCAACACTTTATAATTTTATGTTAATTCATCGAGTTTTCATTATTTCTTATGGAAAATTTAGATTTGTTTTATAAGTGTTTCAAATACGAGCTCGCTTCCAGGACAAATTATGCTCGTAATCCAAGGTTCCAGTGTGTGTGTTTGTGTATGAAGCTAAAGTGAGAGGAGAGGAGGAATCTCTGTCTGAATGCTGAAACTGCTTCAAAATGATAAAAGAAGCAACATTTTGTTGAAAACTGCATTTAACTCAAACAGGCTGTTCATCAGCTGATCAAATGTTTAATACTTTAGTTTCAAAAATACCCACAACAGAACTAAAAGTGTTCAATAAGACTTCTGAAGACGTTTTTGTTCTTTAAGCCCTTCTCTTGCAGACGCCGTCTTATGGTTTTTGGGCTGCAGTCAGCATCAGTTAGGGCTTTAATTTGGGTCAAGGATCGGCCTGGGTCATCACGGACAGCCCCTCAGATCCTCCGGCTCAGTGCAGGTGACACTTGTTTTGGGTCGACCACTTGATTGTTTTTGTCCCATAATTCTCAGGATCTTTTAATGACCGTTTAAGGAAATTTAAATGACAGTCTTACTGCGTCCAGCCTCTGCATCAGTGGTGTGTTGTGAGAGCTCTTGCTTGTGCAGCTCAGCAATCCTGCCACGTTCAAAAACAGAAAGTCTTTTTGCTTTTGCCATCAGAAGATCATGACAGTGTGACTGTCTGAAGGACAAGGACATTAAAGACAATACTTTGCACAGATTTTAACTTTTAAACTCTATGGTCTTAAACATTTGATCAGCTGATGAACAGCGAGTTTGAGTTTAAATTATGCAGTTTGCAATAAATTGTCTCCTCTCTATTTTTGTCTCTTGCTCTTGTTTCTTCTTTTGGCATTTTGAAGAAGTTCTTACAACCTGGTTACGATCCACCAGTGCAAAGTGTGAATACTTGTAATATTTTCCCTGGTCTTAAAATTTTGTTCAGGAGTGTATATATACGTATATAAAGCGTAAATTAAAGCACAATAACCATGATAATTAGGATGATTTGCTTTGACCTGTTGGTTTCACCTATTAGACGCCTCTAACTAGCAAACACAGAACATTACTGTGACAAGATCAGTGTAACAGCCTACAATACTGAATTCTTACAAGAATTATCCATTAAATCTGAACAACTCGTAGCAGTGACCCCATTGTTTGTGCTAGTGTTTATTTAATGTTAGCTTGCAGCAGCAATATCTTTCATTGTGTTTGTGCTTTAAATTAATTCATTATTATGTTGTGTGATTCACCAGATAGTTTTAGTAGATTAGTAGTTAACTAAGTAACTAATAACTCTTGAGCAGTGAAGCGTCTCTACACCACAACCCAATACAACAACAGCAGCGCAGACTGGAGCTAATAATCACTAATGAAGTTTTATCCATTTCCATTAGCGAGCTGTTTCACCTCAGTGTGTAGTGTTTAAAACTCATCAGCTGGTCTGAACGCTCTCTGGTGAAATGATAAATATTCTACTTTAACCAACTGAGATTCAGCTTCCACTGGCTGTGATCATAACCTCTGCTAAACTATCAAACACTCCAGTGTCTCAGTCCATCTATTACACACCAAACACACTGATTTATATTCATCAAAGAGAACAAGAGAATAAACACACAGATAATAATATAACATTAGAGATATAATTACTCACGATAAACGTTTAATATGTAAAAAAAAAATAAAAGCGAGTACTTGTACTTAAGCATTTAGGGATTTGTGTAGATCGTCCACCCCTGACAAAGTGAAAGAAAATTGATTAAAATCCTGTTATTACCTTCTCCATCTCTGCTGTTTGAACCCTGGTGTGTAACAGAGTGTGTGTTCTTGTTAAGTGTTCCAGGTGTAGGACAGGGTTTCATCTCTTCACCTTTACAAATAAATTGGAAAAGCAGCAAATAAACAGAAATGATACTAAATATGAATAATGTGAAATATTCAACATTTAATGCACATGTACACATAATTCTGGTTAAAGTGTTGATCTGGAATTAGCAGGTTATCAGAGTAAAACTGTTTACCTTCAAACTGCAGACGTGTTCCAGATGTGAACTTTACTGTACTTCCCTCCACATATCCACAGAAATATTCTCCTCCATCATCTTCTCTTGTTTCATTAATGTTGAGATCAAACTTTTGGTCCTTTACAGTAACAGTGAAGCGGCTATCTTTAAATCCCTCGAAAAATGTGTAGCCAGGAGTGCCACCGTACTCTCTGGCAAAAACCTGAGGCACTTTTCCAAAACTCTGTCTGTACCAAGCAAAACTCTTTTTGTTTTTGTCCCCGCTAAAGTTGCACTCCATAGTTACAGCTTCTCCAGGCTTTGTTTTCACTTGAAACTCCTTGATGTCAGTCGGGTTTCCTGTAAAATCAAAAAAGTGTTTAATATTTCATTTTAATGAATTAGTTAAACATGTAAAATGACTATTTAAATAAAAGTTTAAAATGTTCCTCACCAGTTGTGCAGAGACAAAGCAGAGAGTAAAGAGCCACAAAGAGTGTGATCATCGTTCCTGTTTAGACAAAGTGATAGTGAGGTAATGAACTTGTGTGTTCAGTAGAAAACCAGGTCCAGACTCACGCCTGATTGGATGTTTTGAAGCTGTGGACTGATTTGATTGGTCCATTAGCTGTAATGAGATGTGAAGCTCACAGTGAATTCTTGTCTATTCTGATGCTGTGATGAGTCACATGACTTTACAGATATGATCTACTGGAGCTCTATCAGTCCTGTGTGCTGGAACCTCTCTGATAGAAGAAGTTTAATGAAGTGCTTTTAGGTCAGCAGATCTAACAACCCCAAAGAGGAATAATGTGGAATCCTGCTGTGGGGGGTTCCAGTTTACACTAACAGTCAGACAGGAGAAAATTCGTCTGTGTTATTAAGACGTAAACACTAGAACTAAGGTTATTCAGTGTGTTGAGGTGATAAACTGTATTAAACCTTAAATCATTATTACATTCGTTACAGATGTCAGTAGTAAAATGTGGTTCTGTAAAATCCATGCCTGGAGCAACATTACTGTAATGAGCTCACCCTTGTGGTGCGACTGTTTGTACTGAGAACACTGAACAATACACACTAGTGATGCGTGGGTCAGGTATTTTTCAACTTACGGGTCCCGCTTTTATGAAATCATTTGGCCCGCCCCAGCTCGCCCCGCACTACTGTATCTATTTTTACAACCCGCCCCGCCCCCCCGAGCATTAAATAGACATACTGGGCATTGTTATTCAAATGAAAACAGCCTTTATTTCAGCCTGAAATGCTTGGAAACATCGACCTGTGAACTGGCAACAACATATGATTATGAATATGAACGATAAATCAGGTCATATTAATAACAAGATAATGATACACATTTTAAACATTTATAAAGCAGCGTTTGTAATCTAGGCTAAACAATATTTTATTTTAGATTTGTATAGGGCAGGCCTACAGTTTACAGCCTACGCTAAATAACCACTGACCTTTTTTTTTTTTCATTTATCACACGGAAATGTTCATTTAGCGCCTTTACGTTCGCTGTGCAAAAAAAGAATTCTAAAACATTAGATTTAGCAGCCTGACCTTTTTTTCTTTTTATGATGTAAATTCCCAACCTCAATTTCTCTCGCACCTCGTCTTCCATCTTCACTTTTATTTTATTTTTTATATATTGTTTTTGTTGTGACTGGCAGCGGTAGCTGCTTGGCGTGTTTGTGACTTGTCACGTGAGGTAACCTTATCAAAAAACTTAATAAAATATAAAAATAGATATTCCCATATATTTAATATAGACTATAGGGAATTGCACGCAACATACATGGATTTTTTTATTTAATTTTGTTTTTAATGACCCGCCCCAACCCGCCCCGCAAATAAAGTGACAGTTTCTTTACCCGCCCCAACCCGACCCGCTGGTTACCAGACGACCCGCGCATCACTAATACACACGTCTCATGTCAGCTCCTCAGGCACAGTTATTCCTCCATGATGACGTGCTGCTTAAGAGCCGGAACCAAATTATGTCAATTTAAAACAATAAAAGACGAACTTCAAACAAAGTTGCAGAAACATACACAGTGATGTATGGAAGTGCAGAAGTGACCCATGGCTCAGGATTAATTCCTCTGTGTGAAGGCAGGCCTCTGATTATAAGCCCCGCCCCCAAACAAACCCAGAAGCAGTCATGAGAGTGGACTCGAGTCTTCAGGCCAAGTGTGAAAACGCTCTTAACACACGTGTAGAAGTGTTACTGACTGCAGCAGCGCTCTCTCACATCATGTGGTTGTTTCAGTTGAACAGAAATAACATTGTGGTTTCTGAGTTTCTGAGACTGAGTGTTTAATCAGCAGCTCACACTGACTTATTCTGGGTCACTTCAACAGTCTGAATGTCTTTCTGTTAGAAACTCTGGGATTTTGCTGATCTGGAAACCCTGTGTTATATTAAATGTCATGTGATGTACTGTAGGGCAGATTTTGTACTGTACTTTCTTCCACATGATGTTGAAATGTTTGAATGAAGTCATGAGGAACATTTACATAAATCTAAAGTGTCTGAATGACAGAAAGACTTTACATATTGATGACCCTCAAAATTTTACAGAGCCACATTTTACTATTAATGTCAGTACTGAGTGTAATAATAATTTAAGGTTTTATACAGTTTATCACCTCAACACATTGAATAACATTAGGATTATATATACTTTATATAGAATATATACTTTATCTATACTTTAATAGATACACCTGTTCAACTGCTCAATGACACAAAATCTAATCAGCCAATCACATGGCAGCAACTTGGTGCATTGACGCATGTAGACCTGATCAACATGATCTGCTGAAGTTAAACCGAGCACCAGAATAAATAAAAAACTGACTTTGAATGTTCCATGCTTGTTGCTTTCAGATGGGCTGGACTGAGAATTTCCAAAACTGCTGATCTATATGAAGGTTTTACAGAAACAGAGAATGATCTGAAAAAAAAAAAAAAAAACAATGTCCTGTGAGCAGCAGTCCTCTGGTCAAACATGCCTTGTTGATGCCAGAGGTCAGAGGTGAGTGGACAAACTGGTACAATATTATACAAAGGCAACAGTAACTTAAATAACATTACAACCCAGTTATGCTGAAGAAGGTGCTCTGAATGTACAAGACATTTCTATTTGAAGCAGATGGGCTACAGCAGCAGAAGACCAGACTGGGTGCTGCTCCTGTCAGCTAAGAACAGGACACAAGATATCTGCTGTACTAACCTACAGTACATCAAGTGATGTATAATGTATAATACATCAGATCAATTAACAAACACTTTGGTGTTTGCTTTTGCTCAGGAGTCCAAGAAAACAATTCATCCCTACATTCATACTGGGGGCTTCCAAATAATGTCCCACAAGCCCAACATTTAAAGCATCACTTCCTAGAGTGTCATGACCAGTAGGCCCACTATACACACCTCCATCCTGTGTCACTAGTCATTATTATGTGTGTGACTATTTGTTAATGTGACTGCATGCAGATCAGAGTTGTGTTGAGATTAAAACTGATCTGTAAATGTTACCAGGTCTGATCTAATCAGATTACAGAGTGACTTTTACAGAGAAAATACCAGGTTGATCATTCATGAGCCCAACACAAGAAAATTGCTATTATATCTTTATGAATGAGGTGTGTGTGTGTGTGTGTGTGTGTGTGTGTGTGTGTGTGTGCGTGTGTGTATGTGTGTATGTGTAAAAGGGGTCTAAGTTTCAGTGTTGTGTAATAAGTGTGTTGTAGTGAACAGAGCATCGCAGAGTTCTTTACTAAACAGTGCTGAGCTTGCAGAATCCAACAAGACTATGTGACACACACACACGCATTCAAACACATATTCTCTTCCTAAACACTGAAATGTGTGTATTGTGTGAAATGATGTGAAAAGTGCTGCAGAAAGTGAAATGAGAAACATGGAGTTTAAACTGAGAGTCGAGTCTAAAGTTAATAAATGCTCCTCATATTTCACTTTAGCAGATACTTAAAGATAGACACTTTCTTCACACTGCTACTTCCTGTTTCTCATTAACAGGAAGTTCTGCAGTCCTCCCCTCCTCCCCCCACACTGGTACTTTAAGTTCCAGGTTCCACCATATTGTTAAGATAACCACAAACACTTTGACTTGGCCATTCCAAAAACTTCATTATATTTACTTCAGTAATAAAATTTGATTTGTATAGTCTCTTGTAATTATTATTATTATTTTAATGATAAAAAGTGTCATAAAGCAGATATGAGGGAGAAACCTTGAGAGGAAGCAGACTGAGAAGAGAACTCATCCTCATCTGGGTGTCAGCAGATTATAAATAACATCTCATCTAGAACTGTACATTATAATGTTAAAAAGTGCAGTTGTGTTAACAGGAATTTACGAGTTTATGAGGAACTTGTAATCATCAGCATTTAGTCAGTCATTTTATCAGTTACATTGGTGTACTTGTCACCATCACTGACCTATTTGACCTCTGAGTCTGTTTGGTTGCTCTGGGGGTCAGTAAATCCAACTCCAGGCTGTGGCTCACCTGTGTTCTCCTGCTGGTTGTCCTGGGGGCAATTACTTTTTCACATAGAGCCAGGAACGTTTGGAAAACTGTATTCCCGTATTTACTCTGGTTATCTTTGTGTAATATTAAGGAGGAAGGGGGGGAATACTTTTTCACGGCACAGTGTGTATGTACATTACAAACTAGCATTGCAACTTCCGGTCTAGTGGACTGCATGCGCTTAAGAATTTAACTTAAATGGACATGTATTAGTAAACTAATCAATTAGACTATTTATTATGTTAAAAGTATGACAGTATCTTGGGTTTAACACTTAAGCGGCCTGGATGTGTGCTGACGACACGGCATAGGTTATTTTGTAAAGGTTTTTCTGTAAGCCAGACATTCTGTTCTATTTATTCATGGAGATATGAGACATGAATACAATCAAAATACTTGTTTCTTAAAGATATAGTAACGGGTAAAATTTCTCGTGACATAATTTAGCAAAATATTTTTTCATTTTTATTTTTATTCTATTTAAAAAAAATTTTTACAACAATTCGTACAATATCAACATCATTTGAGGTCAAATATTTTATTGTTGAAGTTTGGATATAGTTGTTGTTGTTGTTTTTTTATAATATTCCTGAATGATTTTAAATCTGAATCCTTTACCTAGCTTCTGCCGTCTATAACAGGTACCTAAATGAAGAATATTGCCAAGCTGATGTGGTACCATGAGACAGGTACATATTATTTGCATTCATATGGAAATGTTGAGGTCAAGGCACAGAAACACTAATATTATAATTAACCATATCTGCAATAATGTATTAAATAACAGTAGGCAGGGTTTTATATAATATTTTTTTCAGTCTTACTATAACCAGAAGCTTTTTCCTACCAAAACCCAAATTATGAAATAGCTAGCCAATTACTGTTGGGGACTCGGCCACACTCCGTGTTTAATGTACGGATGATAAATACTATTTGTTGAGTCAAGCCTTTTGTGAACATTCTTCTTGTAGTTAACGCTGCAGATCTGGATGATTTATTGGATGTGTTATGATAATTTGGTATATTTGGATGCTGTCTTCCTCCACTCCTATGACTTCACTCAGCTTTGTTGATAGTGACTGACTGCCTTCCCAGGGGCCTCTCATGTCCGTCTTTCCTCCTGGATCTCCATTTGAGTTACGCTATCATAACTAGTTCTGCTGGAGTTCCTGCTTTCAAAAAGCACAAAATCTACATTATCTTATCCATTACAGAAGAGGAAGCATATCTAACTGTTACACATGGCAACCCTGGATTAACAGTAATTCTGACCCTTATGACCTTGAGACCTGCCTGTCCTGACATAACCCGCCTTTTTTATCCAGGTTTGGGACGAGCACTAAGTCTGTGCTGTAACACTGGTGGCTGTGTTTGTGCAGTGGGCTGGGACATGAACTCATGCCTTCCTGACTGAAGGGAATCATGAGTGCTTCACACAGCGCAGAGGGGCGGGGCTATTCACACACACTTCTGTGTGTTTCTGTGTGGGAGAGAGAGGCTTGTTGCCTGCAATAAATAGGTTTTTATCTATTTTAAATAATAACTTGTAAAACGTGGCACTGGAACTGTTTAAATAAATCTTAAAGTTGAAGTGTGTGTCTCTTTGCCGTTCTCTCTCCTGCCTGAGTGTGTGTATCACCAGTCACTGACACTAACAGCTGAGGAGGTGAGGACATGAAAATGTGCAGGTAATATTTTCTGATCCATTGTGTTTATTCTCATTACTGGTGATAAGCAAATGTACACTGTATGATATTCATCAATTTCCACACCGCGATTTACCGTGAGACATTATGTACATAATAATAATAATAATAATAATAATAGTGATCAGTGCATATTTGTGTGTGTGAGAGATGTGTGTGTGGTCACTCGCTGCCCCTCACTTGGTGGCAGGTATGTGTTTCGCCCTGTCTGTCTGTCTTTTTTTTTCTTTCCTGCCACTTTATTGTGTTGCTTTTTTCCCCTTTTCTCCCTTTTTTTTCTTGCTTCATCACTGGTTTGTTTCTCACTATCTTTTTTTCTTTTCAGTCTGTCTATTTTTCTTCTCTCTTACATACTTTTCACCTTTTCATGGCTCTTTCACTGGCTTTTTGCCCTTTTTATTCTCTTAGTCTCTCTCTCTCTCTCTCTCTCTCACACACACACACACACACACACACACACACACACACACACACTTTTTCACTTGTGTCTGTCTCTCTCACCTGTCTAAGAGATACAGCAATTAACAATAACATTAAAACCAAATAAGAAAAAAAATAAGAGGTGCCATGCTTTTGAAAAATGTTGTTTGCACTTTGTTGTATTATATAAGTTGTTTATATATTCAAGTAAACCAGTGTCTGTAATAAGAAATAAAAACTTACCAATAAAACACATTTTATTTTATCTTTAAGTTAGTATTTATTCTATTTATATTTAAAAACAATCAGGATCACCGGAAAAATAAGGAAGACAAGAACTCCAACTCTAGTAACAGAGAGCCAGAACAGCACACACATCTGATCAGTACAGATGAAACCTATACAAGTTCAAACAAACAAACACACACACACACACACACACACACATTAGAAGAAGATGAAATGTACAGTGGAGTATGTGTGTGTGTGTGTGTGGGGGGGGGGGGGATGTGAAAGTTCTTACTGCTGTTGTTCTTGTTAAGTGTTCCAGGTGTAGGACAGGGTTTCATCTCTTCACCTTTACAAATAAATTGGAAAAGCAGCAAATAAACAGAAATGATACTAAATATGAATAATGTGAAATATTCAACATTTAATGCACATGTACACATAATTCTGGTTAAAGTGTTGATCTGGAATTAGCAGGTTATCAGAGTAAGACTGTTTACCTTCAAACTGCAGACGTGTTCCAGATGTGAACTTTACTGTACTTCCCTCCACATATCCACAGAAATATTCTCCTCCATCATCTTCTCTTGTTTTATTAATATTGAGATCAAACTTTTGGTCCTTTACAGTAACACTGAAGCGGCTATCATAAGATCCATCAAAAAATATGTAACTCTGCCCGTACTGTCTTACAAAAACCTGAGGCACTTCTCCAAAACTCTGTCTGTACCAAGCTAAACTATTTTTGTTTCTGACTCCGCTAATGTTACACTCCATAGTTACAGCTTCTCCAAGCTTTACTGTTTTCATGTGAAGCTCCTTGATCTCAGAAGGATTTCCTGTTTAATATTTTACATTTAATGATGTCAGTTAATTAGTTAAATGAATAAAATTACTATTTTAAATGAAAGTGTTAAAAATGTTACTCACCAGTTGTGCAGAGACAAAGCAGAGAGTTTAGCAGAATTGTTCCAGATGTGAACTTTAGCGAACTTCCCTCCACATATCCACAGAAATATTCTCCTCCATCATCTTCTCTTATTTCATTAATGTTGAGATCAAACTTTTGGTCATTTACAGTGACACTGAAGCGGCTATCATTAAATCCCTCAGGAAATATGTAGCCAGGAGTGCCAGGGTACGGTCTCGCCAAAACCTGAGGCACTTCTACAAAACTCTGTCTGTACCAAGCTAAACTATTTTTGTTTTTGTCCCCACTAATGTTACACTCCATAGTTACAGCTTGTCCACGCTTTACCATTTTCACTTGAAGCTCCTTGATGTCAGAAGTTTTTCCTGTAAAAAAGTGTTTAATATTTCATTTTAATGAATTAGTTAAACATGTAACATTACTATTTTAGATTAAAGTTTAAAATGTTCCTCACCAGTTGTGCAGAGACAAAGCAGAGAGTAAAGAGCCACAAAGAGTGTGATCATCGTTCCTGTTTAGACAAAGTGATAGTGAGGTAATGAACTTGTGTAAATTCTTGTCTATTCTGATGCTATTCTGAGTCACATGACTTTACACATATGATCTACTGAAGCTCTATCTGTCACACACCAGCCAGATCAACCCAGCACCACCAGACCCTAAACTCCACTCCAGGTTTTTCTCCCTGCATGCTCACCTGCCACTCACGCACACCTGAACTTAATTATATAATCATCTCTAGGTTTTTTAAGCACGCTGAAGGAACCATTCAGTGCCACAGTATCTCATTCGTGTGCCTCACGTTTATCTTGTTAAGCAGTGTTTGGTTTAACCTAGCCTGTTATCGACCCTGCCTGTTTTTTTGGATTTCTCCCTCGTCTACTTCTGTTGTTGTTAGACTGATCAATGTGTATGACTTTGCATTAGCCACCTCAGGTTGTTTTACCTCTGCAACATCCTTCAAAAGTTCTCGAATGGGAAACAGTAGTTACCCAATCGGAATAGTTATTACCGTTGCGCTCACTGCTGCGTAAAAACTAAAGCGGCCAAAATAAATCAGTTGCATTTCAAAGTCATTCCTGAAATGACTGCCATTGGCGCAAGGTGACATTTTTACTCGTCGCAGATTTAAGATAAAATTTAGTCATTAAAAATGTTGTATCGAAGAAATACAATAGTGATGGTAATTTCCACATGAGTACTTTACACAACAAACATGAAAAATCTAAACAAGAGCTACTGATATTTACTGTAAAATAATGAGTCAAAAGAAGAAAAAAACATTGGTTAAATGTTGTTTAGATCAAGTTCACTAGCTGACAATTTTATTAGTATAAACGGTTATATAGCGTATCTCTGTATCTGTTTATTGTTATTTAAGTCCTGGGTTATTTCGCTCCCTGAGATGATCTGAGGAAGAAACCTTGAGAGGAAGCAGACTGAGAACAGAACATTCTCATCTGGGTGTCAGCAGATTATAAATAACATCTCATCTAGAACTGTACATTATAATGTTAAAAAGTGCGGTTGTGTTAACAGGAACTTACGAGTTTATGAGGAACTTACGAACATCAGCATTCAGTCAGTCATTTCTGAACTCATTAGAGTCTTAAAGTCTGTGGTGTTGCAGTTATCATGAGTTAAAGTAGTTTGTATGATTTGCAGTCCTGAGGTTCTCACAGCCATGTTTATGGTTTCTATCTGCTTCTATCTACAGTCATGTCATGGATCAGGCAGGTCCAGAGAGCAGAAGGGTCCAAATCACTGGTGTCTCAGGAGTATCATGATGGGATGTTTATCAGAGTCGTCAGAGCTGCTGATTAAACACTTTGTTGCAGAAACTCAGAAACCACAATGTTATTTCTGTTCAACTGAAACAACTGCATGATGTGAGAGAGCGCTGCTGCAGTCAGTAACACTTCTACACATGTGTTAAGAGCGTTCTCACACTGGGCCTGAACACGTGAGTCCACTCTCATGTAAAATAACAGCTGTTATATGACCTTAACAAACACAGATTTTCCACACTTTAAAAATTTAAAACCAGACCAAATGCAGGTCAAGTGTGTAAACAACCAGAGTGAAACAACCACTACAGTAAACTAACATGTGCAGTGAAATATATTTTAATATTTGAAAAAACACCAGCTGAAGTTTAGCGCTAGCAGTTAGCCACTCAGTGTGGACATCAGAATCCCACCTTTCTTCCTCTCCATACGCAGCTCTAGATCTTCCATTTGCCTGAAGTCAGATTTAATTTGAATTTCCTGCTCTAGTGGTAGTTTAGTTAAGATTTATTTATTTTCCCCAAAGTCTCCTCCCTCCATAACTGTTCTTTATAATGTTGCTAACAGTGATATTGAAAAACAAAATGACGTGCTTTTGTAAACACATTGCCATAACATTATGAACACTGACAGGTGAAGTGAATAACATTGAGCACCAACTATACACACAAACTGGAGAGACGGTCATGTGACCCCAAAGAACAGCTCACTTATACCCATGGGGATGACTAACCAGCTGATGGGTCCAATCCCAGGTATCAGAACACTAAGTGCATCACAGCCTCCCGTGTTTGGGGCTTAGCAGAGAAAGAGTTCAAGATGGTGAACCGGCCTTTAAATTCTCCAGATCTCTATCTGACTGATGAAGAGAGGATACGCTGGGCAAACAAGCTAATACACTGAGTCTTCACCCCACAACACACACAAAAGCTTCACCACTAACATCACGATGCCAGACACAACCGGACACCCCAGAGGTCTTGAGCAGTCACACCCCAAGGAGACGGACCTGCCCTGGTGACACAAGGGGAACCAACACAATACTGGGTCTAATGTTTAGCTTTGTAAAAAATTGCAAATGCTGTGATGTAGCTAGAAATGCTAAGTACTTAACTGCTGTGTCTAATTTATATGTCAAATGCTGTTAATGTCATGAAACAACACTGAACAAATAACTTAAAGGAAGTGAATTGTTGTCATTAGAAAGTTAATTAACAAATTAAACATCTGGCTTTAAAAGATTTAAAGAACATAATAATTATCAAATTGAATAGTCAAGCTTAATGTGTTAAAAAATATTGTGTGTGTGTGTGTGTGTGTGTACAGTGGTTTACAGTGATGAGCATGCACTTTAGGAAAAAAGGTAATTCTTTGTATTATAAGACACACACACACACACACACACACACACACACACACACACACACACACACACAGCAGGATTCCACATTATTCCTCTTTGGGGTTGTTAGATCTGCTGACCTAAAAGCACTTCATTAAACTTCTTCTATCAGAGAGGTTCCAGCACACAGGACTGATAGAGCTCCAGTAGATCATATCTGTAAAGTCATGTGACTCATCACAGCATCAGAATAGACAAGAATTCACTGTGAGCTTCACATCTCATTACAGCTAATGGACCAATCAAATCAGTCCACAGCTTCAAAACATCCAATCAGGCGTGAGTCTGGACCTGGTTTTCTACTGAACACACAAGTTCATTACCTCACTATCACTTTGTCTAAACAGGAACGATGATCACACTCTTTGTGGCTCTTTACTCTCTGCTTTGTCTCTGCACAACTGGTGAGGAACATTTTAAACTTTAATGTATAATAGTAATGTTACATGTTTAACTAATTCATTAAAATGAAATATTAAACACTTTTTTACAGGAAACACTTCTGACATCAAGGAGTTTCAAGTTAAAACAGTAAACCGTGGAGAAGCTGTAACTATGGAGTGTAACATAAGTGGGGAAAAATACAAAAATAGTTTTGCTTGGTACAGACAGAGTTTTAAAAAAGTGCCTCAGTTTTTTGCGAGACAGTACAGTGGCACTCCTGGTTACATATTTGCCGAAGGATTTAATGATAACCGCTTCAGTGTTACTGTAAATGACCAAAAGTTTGATCTCAACATTAATGAAATAAGAGAAGATGATGGAGGAGAATATTTCTGTGGATATGTGGAGGGAAGTTCGCTAAAGTTTACATCTGGAACACGTCTGCAGTTTGAAGGTAAACAGTTTTACTCTGATAACCTGCTAATTCCAGATCAACACTTTAACCAGAATTATGTGTACATGTGCATTAAATGTTGAATATTTCACATTATTCATATTAAGTATCATTTCTGTTTATTTGCTGCTTTTCCAATTTATTTGTAAAGGTGAAGAGATGAAACCCTGTCCTACACCTGGAACACTTAACAAGAACACACACTCTGTTACACACCAGGGTTCAAACAGCAGTGATGGAGAAGTTAAGAGTTTTAATTAAATAAAATTCCTTTTATTTGGTCCTTGGTGGATGATATACTTGTACAAATCCTGTACTTGAGTAAAAGTAGCTTAAGTATCTTGTCACAGGTGTAACCAACAGGTCAAACCAAATAATTGAAAATAAAGCCCATGCTGTACGCTAATTGTTATTCTCATTGTGCTTCAATTTGCTATTTTTTCCACTTATAAGTAAAAAGGAACAAAAGATGCCACATAATGTAGTAGAGTAGAAATTATGATTTTTTTTCTTTGAATTGTACTGAAGTTGAAGTAAAAAGTTCCCAAAATAAAAATATTAGAGCAAACTAAAAAAATTTACTTAAGGACAGTAACAGATTTACATTTACTTTTTTACTTATCACGTTTAAGCAATTTTGAGCATGGCATGGTTGTTGGTGCCAGACGGGCCGGTCTGAGTATTTCACAATCTGCTCAGTTACTGGGATTTTCACGCACAACCATTTCTAGGGTTTACATAAAATGGTGTGAAAAGGGAAAAACATCCAGTATGCGGCAGTCTTGTAAGTGAAAATGCCTTGTTGATGCTAGAGGTCAGAGGAGAATGGGCTGACTGATTCAAGCTGATAGAAGAGCAACTTTCACTGAAATAACCACTCGTTACAACCAAGGTATGCAGCAAAGCATTTGTAAAGCCACAACACGCACAACCTTGAGGCGGATGGGCTACAACAGCAGAAGACCCCACCGGGTACCACTCATCTCCACTACAAATAGGAAAAAGAGGCTACAATTTGCACAAGCTCACCAAAATTGGACAGTTGAAGACTGGAAAAATGTTGCCTGGTCTAATGAGTCTCGATTTCTGTTGAGACATTCAAATGGTAGAGTCAAAATTTGGCGTAAACAAAATGAGAACATGGATCTATTATGCCTTGTTACCACTGTGCAGGCTTGTGGTGGTGGTGTAATGGTGTGGAGGATGTTTTCTTGGAACACTTCAGGCCCCTTAGTGCCAATTGGGCATTGTTTAAATGCCACGGGCTACCTGAGCATTGTTCCTGACTATGTCCATCCCTTTATGACCACCATGAACCCATCCTCTGATGGCTTTCAGCAGGATAATGCACCTGTCACAAAGCTCGAATCATTTCAAATTGGTTTCTTGAACATGACAATGAGTTCACTGTACTAAAATGGCCCCCACATTCACCAGATCTCAACCCAATAGAGCATCTTTGGGATGTGGTGGAACGTTTCAGCAACTTGTTGAATCGATGCCACGTAGAATTAAGGCAGTTCTGAAGGCGAAAGGGGGTCATATATATATATATATATATATATATATATATATATATATATATACCTGAGATGGCGCCGCGGATGGCTGCCTCGGTGTGGAGCTCTCTATCTGTCTTACTGTTTTTGTTAGTTTGTCCTGTTTTTTGTTTCTCAAATGTTATCACTTTTACCAGGGATGAACTGCTGAACATTCAGCAGGACACATCACAATTTTCAACCAGTTTTTTGATTTTTCAAACGTTTTTTTGAACATTGTAACTGGCGGAGCAGCGGCACTGTTAAAATGCTTTAAGAAGCGCAGGCGGGGGGAGAGAGCCGGCGCGCTCGTCAAGCTCAGACAGTGCGGCTTTAGAACTGCGCTGCCGAGTATACATCTGGCGAATCTCCGCTCTCTAGATGTGCTGTCCTGATCTAGAGGCATATTTCATCAACTGCAAGCCTTTCTATTCGCCGCGGGAGTTTACCTCGTTCATTCTTGTGAGTGTGTACATCCCTCCACAAGCGTGTGTGAATGCAGCATTGCAACAGCTGGCTGCTCACATCACAGACACGGAGCAACAACACCCAGACTCGGTTTTAATTATGCTTGGGGATTTTAACAAAGCAAACCTTAAACGTGAACTGCCTAAATACAAACAGCACATTACATGCCCCACCAGAGGCAAAAATACTTTGGATCACTGCTACACCACAATAAAGGATGCATATCGCTCCGTCCCCAGAGCAGCTTTAGGACTTTCTGACCACTGCCTGGTTCATCTTCTCCCGACCTATAGGCAAAAAACTTAAATCTGCTAAGCCTGTAGTAAGGACAGTAAAGAGATGGACCAGTGAAGCAGAGCAGGAATTACAAGTCTGTTTTGAGTGCACTGATTGAAGTGTTTTTGAAGCTGGGGCCACCAATCTGGACGAGCTCACAGATTCTGTAACATCCTACATCAGTTTCTGTGAGGACATGTGCATCCCTACCAGGACTTTTTTAACATATAACAATGACAAACCATGGTTTACAGCAAAACTCAGACAGCTTCGTCAGGCCAAAGAGGATGCCTACAGGAGTGGGGACAGGATCTTGTACAAACAGGCCAGGAACACACTAACAAGGGCGATCAGAGCGGCTAAGAGAAGCTACTCTGAAAAACTGGAAAATCTGTTTCCTGTAAACGACCCTGCTTCAGTGTGGAAAGGCCTGAAAACCATCACTAACTACAAGACGCCATCCCCTAGCTCTGTAGGGAATCAACAACTGGTTGATGACCTGAATGAGTTTTATTGTAAATTTGAAACACCCAGTCTCACACCACACCCATGTCCTGACCCTCTTTCTACACCACCATTATCACCTTTGGCAACCACCCTCTCTTCCCCCCTGCACTCCAGGTCTGTGAAAAGGATGTTCGCCAGATCTTTCTAAAACAAAAGAGAAGGAAAGCTCCAGGCCCAGACGGCGTGACACCAGCCTGTCTGAAATCCTGTGCTGACCAGCTGGCTCCCATCTTCACACAGATCTTCAACAGATCACTGGAACAATGTGAAGTGCCTTTGTGCTTTAAACGTTCCATAATCATCCCCATTCCAAAAAAAACTAAAATCACAGGACTTAATGACTACAGACCAGTCGCCCTAACATCTGTGGTCATGAAGTCATTTGAAAGACTGGTGTTGGCCTATCTGAGGGACATAACAGGACCCTTACTGGACCCCCTGCAGTTTGCCTATAGAGCAAACAGGTCTGTTGATGATGCAGTCAACATGGGACTGCACTTCATCCTTCAACATCTGGACAAACCAGGGGCTTATGCAAGGGTCTTGTTTATAGACTTTTCATCAGCTTTTAATACGATCATCCCAGCACTGCTTCAGACCAAACTAAACCAGCTCTCTGTTCCTAGCTCTATCTGTCACTGGATCACCAGCTTTCTGACAGACAGGCAGCAGCTAGTGAGACTGGGGGAATTCATGTCCAACAGCCACACCACTAATACTGGAGCCCCTCAGGGATGCGTTCTCTCCCCACTGCTCTTCTCCCTCTACACCAATGACTGCACCTCTACAGACCCCACTGTCAAGCTCCTGAAATTTGCAGATGACACCACAATCATTGGCCTCATTCAGGACGGTGACGAGTCTGCTTACAGAAGTCAGGTCGAGCAGCTGGCTGTCTGGTGCAGTCTCAACAACCTGGAGCTGAACACGCTCAAAACAGTGGGGATGATTGTGGACTTCAGGAGGAACCCACCTGCACTTCCCCCACTCACCATCATGAACAGCACTGTGACAGCAGTGGAGTCATTCCGGTTCCTGGGCACGACCATCTCTCAGGACCTGAAGTGGGACATACACATTGACTCCATTGTTAAAAAGGCCCACCAGAGGTTGTATTTCCTTCGCCAGCTAAAGAAATTTAACCTGCCACAGGAGCTGCTCACACAGTTCTACTCAGCCGTCATTGAATCCGTCCTGTACACTTAAATAACTGTCTGGTTTGGCTCAGCTACGAAAACAGACATCAGAAGACTACAAAGTACGGTTCGGACTGCTGAAAGAATTATTGGCACTGCCCTGCCCACGCCGCAAGAACTGTATACATCCAGAGTAAGGAAAAGGGCTCGGAATATCACTTTGGACCCCTTACACCCAGGCCACCTTTTATTTGAACTTTTGCCGTTGGGTCGACGCTATAGAGCACCGAACACTAGGACAGTGGTTCAAACAGTGGCAGTAAACAAGGTATGATTTTTAATTAAATACACTTTCACTTTATTTTACATTTCTTGTAATTAAAATGTAATTGAAACATTCTTCAGCTAATAAACAATCAATATGTTTACAAATTGTTTTTATAATTTCAGGGGATTTCTATTGGATTATTGCCTTAATAGCCTCCAATATAATCTGTTATTGTCATCGTGCCTCTGGTTAGAGTTTTATTTAAACAGCAAAGAAAAGGTTTGTTTACTTGTTTACTGATTATTATTTATAATAACTGTATAAAGTTCTCACAAAAAAATGTAGTCCTTTCCACATTTACAGTTAACATATGTGTATTATTGTTCAGGCAACCATCAAACTTCCACCAATCAGGTAATCCAGTCTTCTATTCATAGTAATTCTGTTAAATAAATACCTTCCTAATCTGACCTACAATCCACAATGCACAGAGAATATTATTTACAAAATAGTGTAATCGTCCAGTGTGAAGTGTAATAACTTTAATAGTTATAATAGTTTACTTAAATTTAGGAAACAGATTGTTTCCCACAACCAAATTTTACTTAGTTTGTACAGAAAACGCCTTAAAGTATGCAGAAGTACTGTTACATCAAGATAAGTAGCTGTGTTAACGTATTATTGTTCATGTTAGCAGAAATATTTTTAGACATTAGAAAAAGGATGAAAAGCAACAACTGAACTTTTTTTTTTATTCTTTACAGTTAGTATACTGTACCAAATAATGTCATCTGAGCGCAGCTAAATTTTAGACACTGTTTTGTAAACATAGGATTAATACTTTCTGAAGCAAAAAAAAAGCACTAAAAACGTGCAATGCAAATGCAACTATATAAAAAAAACTTGGTCAATGACTGTGTGACAATCTTTGAGTGTCAAATAACTGAACAGTTGTCTTGCTGTGCATGGGCTTTAGAGGAGGCATATACGCAGAGGTGAAAATAACTAGGAAGTCTTTTAATAAGGAAAACACAAACGAAAGATTATTCAACTGGAGTTAAACCAAATGACGAGCTATGCTAAACATGAGCTAAACAAGACTTAGGAGATACACAAAACTAGGAGATAAACAACATTAGAAACACCAATCAGGAGAAACACAAACCACAATGGAACTAAAAACAGCACTTTACCATAACAGCACATAAACAAAACAGAATCAAGGGTAGAACAAACCAGGAGATACGGGAAATGGCATGACACCAAAAACTAGGAACATTCACACCCACTTAACTAAACAGATACCAGACGCAGAGCAACTGAACAAAAGGCTATTTATAATTAAACTAATCAGCCACCTTGGTTCTGGTGAGCGCTCCCATCACCTGACCGAGGTGCACTCTGGGAATTGAAGTTCAAAACACAAACACACAAATGAACTCAAAACGGAGTCGCTGCGCATGGCGCCCTCTGGTGTTTAGCCGTGACATTAACAGCTTCATGCAAAACTTAATTTTGAATAAAAAAAAAGTTATTTCTGCAGTTATGTAAAACAGTTTCAACCAAGGTTCAACAATGTATTACTTCAATTAAAAGAGTTTTTAAATGTTTGTGCAACCACAAGCTTCAAAGAATAGTTAACCACAGACAAAACAATTTTCTTATCATTTACTTTCGCTCATGTTATTCCAAACCCACAGGATTAGACTTTTTAAGACAAAGATTCATTTAATGAAACCTGAGAGACTCCTGTTTCTTCATTTAAAGTTATTATTAATGTAATAAATAAATCTCCATTACAACTCCTTTAAAGATAATTGCTGTGTGTGAACCATCTAAATGCAGCTTGTTGAGATTCCTGGCTGTCCTCTGCCAACACAGTCAGAATCCTGGGGTAGATATCTGGGGAATGAAAAAAAAAAACAGCGAGATTACAACTCTGGTTACATTTCGAATAATCCAACAAATGTACATGTAATTTAATAGGAACTGGACTAATATCTTATGCTGTATGTACAAATAAAAGACATAAATAATGGTGATTAATATTGTAAATAAATTAGACAAAATGAACAGTCCAATTATGGCAGAACATGCATATAACCAAATATGACTTGACTTAAAAACTCAAGTTTTTAACTTTTCATATAAAAAATGAAATAGATTTGGATATTGCTAGTTTGGTCCAGGATAAAACTTGAATAAAACTGTAACCCAGAGTCTTTATGTGATTTGTTTGAGATTTTTGAATGACAGAAAAAGCTACTTACGAACATTGTTTTGAAAAAGTCAGAGGCTTCTTCTTCAAGAATGAGAGGAAGGCCACGAAGAACTGCTGTGAGCTTAGCAGTGATGTCAGTGCTCTAGAAAAGGAGTTAAAACATTGAATTAAATTATTCTGTATAAATGTATTTTAATAATGCAATAATGACGTCGCTCTAATACCTCTATGAATCTGAAATTTTAGGTCAGAGCAGCTTTACAAACGAATTACATAAAACTCGGTTTCGAAAACTTAAACATACTCCTTTATTTAAGTAGAGAGTACTTGTATCTAAATAGTTTTGTGTAAAAAAAAGTTGAGATTAATTGGTTAAACAAACTTACTCAAAATAAGTTAATTTCACATAATTTTATTAGTAGATCGTCAGTTACATTTTACAGTGATATATTTAGTCTTTTAATCCGCTCTGGTTTATAAACGTCTCTTGTTCTTTATCAGGTTGATGATGAAGATGTTTTGAACTATACAGCTGTGCGTTTTGCTGAGAAACCTTCATCCAACCATCACGAGATTTATGGACAACCAACATGTAATTATTCACAGAGTTTGGACACAACTGTACTGTATTTTGCTCTGACAGATTAAAACATTTGTATTGCAGTGTTTTATTAACGGTTCTCTCACTTACTGTTAGGAATCTTCTTAATGTAATAATAATAATAATGTCTTACAATATTATAGAACCTGGCACACACACACACACACACACACGCGCACGCACATCCTATGCACACACGCACGCGCACGCACATCCTATACACACACACACACACACACACACACACACACACACACACACACACACTATACATTCTATAACACAATGACCGGCCCAAGCCGCCACACTCAACTCATATAATCTCTAAACATTGAAGATGCAAAATTTGGAAAAGGGATTTTTTAAAACCTCAAGCGGTTCAGTCATGGCGATGCCTTAAACTTATGCTCAAGTACTTAGGTGACATCATATTACAGTATTTCTGAATTGCTAAAACACTAAAATCCATTTGCAAAACCAAAGTTGCAAGTGTACAAACCACTTTATTGATTGAATCACACAGTTTGCAGAACTTTAAACACTTCTCATGCGGTTAGACACAACTAGCAAATCGGAATCAGTCTTTGTGCAAAACTGTAAACACACTGTCATTGACAAGGCACATGTAGCATTGTGGTGCACTTCAACTCAGAATGGCACGACACAGCCCCAAAAGTGAAACACAAGCAACACACTGTTGTCATCGGTAACACACAAGCACTTAAAATTTAACACATCTGTTTCAAATCAGTAATGTGTTGCACCTAATCAATAATCAGGATATAAAGCCATGTCAAATCCAAATGGCATGTGTGATTTTCACAATGGAGGGCAGGAAAGAAGGAGGAAGTGGAAGTGGACAAGGATGAGGAGGAGGAGGAGGAGGAGGAAGAGACAGAGGAGGAAACAGAGCAGGAAGGGCCAAAGGAGGAAGAGACAGAGGAGACAGAGGAGGAAGAGACAGAGGAGACAGAGGAGGAAGAGACAGAGGAAACAGAGAAGGAGGAGACAGAGGAGGAGGAGGAGACAGAGGAGGAGGAGGAAGAGACAGATGAGGAGGAAGAAGAAGAGCCATAATTTCCAATGAAATTAGAGCAACAATCATACACCATGTTCTGGTTCATGGAATGAGTATGAGGGAAGCAGGACTACGTGTTCAACCAAATATAAGCAGGTTCTCTGTGGCCTCCATTGTCAGGACATTCAAAGAAGAGAACAGGTAAGTGTACTATCATTTGTGGTCCCTCAAACTTACAGTAGAGTAGGTACAGTTGTGGAAAGTCTCAGTAAATTACTGTAACATATCTCTAAAAATTGGCCCTTTTCTAGCAGCATTACAGTAAAACTAATAGTAGTACTATAAATAATAGTATTTTATATATTGTACATATTTGGTGACATTTCAATGCATTAGGCCTGTCTGTACAATTCTAACAAGAGGTTTTATTTGCTAGAATTAAAAGACTGCCACATGCCGGTGGAAGGAGGGGTATGTTCTCACAAGGAGGAGACCATTATTGTAAATATGGTCCTTTAAAATAATCTCATTCGTCTGCGTGAAATACAACAGCGAGCTGAGGAAGACAACGTGTGAGTGTCCTGAAACGCAACCTAATAAGTCTCAAACAAGCCTACAGAGTAGCATTTGAGAGAAATTCTGAAAGGGTAAAAGAGCTACGATATCAATATGTACAAGTAAGTAATCATGTCCAGAGATTACACAGCACTATTGAGTTACTCTACATCTTTACTGTGTTGAATGTAATGCAGCACATGTATGTAGAGGCATGAAGCCTGGAATGCTATGTAATTTACGTTACTTTAAAAATAAATTTTTGTTCTTTTCTATAGAGAATGTTTCAACTGGATTCCATGGAGAGGCCTCATGAGTGCATCTTCTTGGATGAAGCTGGCTTCAATCTCACCAAGAGGAGACGGAGAGGCCGCAACATTATTGGTCAACGTGCCATTGTAGAGTTGCCAGGGCAGCGTAGTGGCAACGTGACCATATGTGCTGCCATCAGCAGCTACAGGGTTATTCACCGCCATGTGTCTTTAGGGCCTTACAACACTGCCCAGCTTCTAACGTTTCTGTATGCTCTACAGGAAGCATTACTGAGACGTGAAGAGAGAGGTGATGAGCAGGCAGAGCACCCCATGTATGTGGTAATCTGGGACAATGTGAACTTTCACCGTGGTCCTAGAATCTGTGAGTGGTTTGAAAATAAGCCACATTTTATAAATGTGTGCCTCCCACCATACTCGCCCTTCCTTAATCCCATTGAAGAATTTTTTTCTGCATGGAGGTGGAAGGTCTATGACAGAAATCCTTATGCACAGGAAAATCTCATTCAGTCAATGGATGCAGCATGTGACGACGTTGGAGTGGAAGCGATTCAAGGATTGCTAAAGGATTATTTCCACGTTGTTTAGCAGGGGACAGGATTGCCTGTGACGTTGATGAGATCCTGTGGCCTGACCATGCCCAGAGGCATGATGCTGAGGTAGAATGATTCCAAGACATTGCTTGCTATCGATCTGCTGCATTTTTTGTTTGTGACTACATTTATATGTGTGCAGGATTGTGCAAATACTTCATAATAAATACATTTTTCCCCTGCTCTGCCCTGAGTGCAGTGTTTTGTATTTATCTCTGTAGTGTGTAATGACTGCTGTGTAGTGTTTATGCATTAGCTGGATGTGTGTGTTATCTGAAAACAGTGTTTGGTTTTGGGTAAAGATAACATAGTTCTGAATCAATTGTTTGATATAGCAAGACAAGTCAAAGGTTTTGACAGTGTAGCTTAAGTTTGGTGATTTGTGTTTAAGGTTTTGAGAAAGTGAGAGAAACATTCAAAAAATGTGTTTTAGCAATTCAGAAATACTGTAAATGACATCACATTGAGAGACGTCAGCATCCAGGACTTAACATGTTCAAAGGCACACAGGCTAATTGGGCCAAGTGCACCAGAAAGAAACGTTCAGGCACGTTTTAAGACTAAGATTCTATTTTTCGGTCACATGTACCTTACATCATAGTATTTTTTTTTTCTTTCACATATCCTAATTAGGGGGCTGGGGTCAGCGCAGGGTCAGCCAGAACACAGCGCCCTGGAGCAGATAGGGTTAAGACTTTTCTCAAGGGCTCAACAGTGGCAACCAGGTGGTGCTGGGGTTTAAACCACCAACCTTACAATCAGTAACCCAATAATAATAGTAACAGCCTTAACTCATTAAGGCACCACTGCATCACTCTAGAGGTCGTGCTCAAAAGGCACACAGGTTGTGTGGTGGCGATGGCACAAGTGCATCATTCCCTATATTTAGGGCCAAAGCACTATGACATCTGCATGATGACATCATGGCTATGACATCATCGCCATCATTTTGATGATGCTGTTTTAATAGTGCTAAAATCACCCAATTTTATTCTGGGTGGCTCAGGGCCTTCACAGAAGGTACACGTCCAGATCTCATTAATCTAAACATTTTTCATTATGCATGTCATGGGCTCAACTCAACACAAGGTCAGACATTTTGGGTCATTAGAAAAACGCACATTTATAACATTAGCAATATTAAATACACACACACACACACACACACACACACACACACACACACACACACCCTACACATCCTCCATAATCAATGACCGGCCCAAGCACCTTCGCTATTACAATCGCCACGAAACCCCGGCACACATTGTGTGAAATTGGCAACTGAGACTTTTTGAAGGTCTTAACAAAAGGCACGCTTGTGCCAAAAGGCAGGTTGTGTGTTGCGGACAGCTGGCGATGACACAGGTGCTTGGGCTGATTAGCATTGCTTGCTGCAAGCAACCGAACGATTACCCCAAGCACCTGTGTCATCACCGCCCCGGTGCACCAGAAAGACATGTCCAGCCGTGATGATGCCTTAAACTTATTCATATATGTCATATTCAGTATCCAGTGTCCTGGCCTTTTTAACAGTCTTAGTGTGCTCAAAAGGCACACAGGAAATTTAAGGGAAAAAAATCTCTTTTTGACAATAAATAGAAGAGAAAAAAGTGCAGGACTGATTTGTTACTACTAGTCTCCTGATATTAGGGTTTTATAACAGTGTGTCCTTCTTGATTTTTTATCAGGTCAAGTTATGATGCAGAAATGTAAGCATGTTGAGATTTCATAGAATTTAGTCTCAACCACTGAGATAACAGAATGTGTCTTCTTGTGCATCAGCTATGTACAAACTCCACTATCCAGCCATATGCTAACCCTAGCTTATCTCCTGTTACTAGACAGACTCATAACATGCTTCCTACTAACATATATGCAGAGCTGGGTCTCCACGATTACTTTTGTGAACTCCAGAATGAGTCGGACTTCCACCCCATGCATTTTTAAAGCAACAAAACTTTGTAACAAAAACTAATTGGTGTTGTTTAAAACTTTCTAAAAACTGACTATTTAACTTGACAAACTGTTGTATGTGTATGAGCGTGGGCATCACAGGGGGGCGGGGCTATTGACAGAGAGCTCCATACATTTTAAATAATTATAAGGTTAAATTGATTTGTGTCACTGGACCACAGGAGCTATTTAAATAACACCTAAACTCAGGGTGAAATGTGTGTCTCTTTGCTATTCTCTCCACTGCATTAGAGAATAACAAAACTCCACCATTGGAAACACCCTGCAAAGTCACCAGCACTGACATGACTTCCTCCGTGCATTACCATGATAACATAAGCCGCCCAGATACCTGTTGCTGCTGCTGGACATTCACACTACAGTGTCTGTCACACTACAGACATTAAATATTGAATATTTATTAAAACAAAAACTGATTAATATTATAAAACATACTATTGAAACGTGTATAACTTGTAAATACATTATTGATTAATAATATTAATAATCGATTACAAATGTACAGTTTTTTTATTAGCCTATATAATATTGTAAATGTCTGGATTTAATTAAAATGTAAATTATTTTGTCCTATTAATACGTCAACCTCAATAATAATATTGTTATGAATCTAAGGGCCATATTTCATTCTTGTAATTTGTTGTTATGTTTATTTCATTTAAATTTATTAGTTAAGCATTAAGCATTAAGTCTGTTAGTTAAGCATTAAGTCTATTAAGTGTATTAGATTAAGCATTTAGTATTATACTCGTAAGTTGTATTGTGACATCATTTCATAAGTTGTTCTGTGACATCATCCCACAGTTATGTAGCTGGATGTCTATCACGCATATTAGTTGTTAAGTTGCTGTTAAGACACGGAAGGATACAAAAAGGTTTGGAGTACACAAGCTTTTGACCGTGATATCGTGAGCCACGTAAGCCACGTGAGACTGTAAGCTAAAAGATACAGTAAAATAAGTTGTTGTAACTGTAATCTATCGAAGCTACAGAACACAGCAAACGACTTGTCGTGACTACAGTGGATTTATGCAAGAAACTGTAACAACCGTTGTACTTTGATGTTGAAAATAAAACAAGGGACAAAGAAATCAACGAACGTCTGGAGTCGTCAGTGACACTGTAACAAAAAGACACGCGTCAGAACTTGTGAATAACATGCACGAACAATAAAAAAATAAAAATAATAATAATAATAAAATTTTAAAAAATACGCTCCATTTTATTCACGCTCCAGTAAAATGGAATGATGTGAATTTTTTAATTCCCTTTTCTGCTGAGGCGAACACCCTGTGTAGTGCACTTTGCAGGGTACTTCAGGTGTACACCTACTGACAGTAACAGGCAGTAGAGGAGATGAGGACATGAGCAGCGCAGGTGAGATTTTCTGTTCCATTGCTTTTATTCTCTTGACTAGAGATAGGCAACTGTACACTGAATGATAACCATCTATTTTATACCACAATTTAATTTAATTTTTCCTTTGTTGCATGTGTGGTTGTTATTTGCATATTTAAGCCAATCAGTGTCTGTAAAAAAAAAACGAAAACGGTGTTCTGCCGCTAAACAGAATTATCATCAAATGTTTCATTGTATTATATTTTAAACTCCTATCACATAACACACTGTGTATTGAAACATATCAAGATACAAAAACAACATACATTTTCCCCTTTCTAGCAGTTAGCTTTTATTACATCTAACACATTTTATTTTCTCTTTAAATTAATAGTATTTTCATTTTAATTCCTATTTTCGTCTTAATTTTAAAACAATCCTGAACTTAGGAAGAATAATGAAGGCGTGTCCTCCAATTCTAGTAACAGAGAGATAGAACAGCACGCGCATTTAACCAGTACAGCTGTTACCTGTATGTTAAACATGTATATTTAAACACACACACATTGTACAATAGTGTACACTAGTAGGAAAATAAAAAAAAAACTTTTATGATTTGTTGAAAGTAAAAGGTTTTACAATTGCTGTCATGCACACTCAAGCTGCGACCGGCACTAGGACCTGGAAGTAAAGCGGTCGCGGATAACGCGCATCTCTGCAACGTGGTTGACCAGCATGGCGCACTAATCAATAAGCTAATCGGGGAGATCACTACTCTGCGCCAGGCTGTCCTAGACGTCGCGGCCTTGCGCCGCGAGGTTGCGGAGCTCAGGCAGGAGAACGCAGATCTCCGGGCGGCTGTTGCTGGCGCGGCGAGCCGGCCTACCACTACGGCGGTCACGGCGCCGCATCACCCCCCCCCCCCCCTTCTTCTGATGTTTTTCTCTTATTACCAGAGAAATGGAATGGCACGGACGGGAAGTGTAGTGTGTTCCTAACAGCGCTCGATCTGGTGTTTGAGTTTAATTCCACCAAATACTCCACCGATCGGCTACGCATTGCTCTCCTTGTTTCGTTGCTTACTGGGCAGGCAGCAGAGTGGGCCACGGCAGTTATTAAATCAGACTCGGACACCGCCCACTCATACAATGAATTTACACGGGAAACGCGCAGCCCCAGTGAGCCGGAGGAGAGACTCACCAAATCTCCAGCACAACTGACACCACCACCTCTCGTCTCACTATTCAGGTAATTCTCCAATTTGGCCACAAACGAGTCAGAAGTGCAGCGTTCATTGACTCCGGTGCCACCGGCAACTTCATTGACTCAACTTATGCCAGAGAAATGTTGGTGAAAATCGAGGCGTTATCCCAGCCAGTGCAAATCACTTCTGTCGATGGTCGACCCCTGTCATCCAGCCCCATCACCCACATCATAAATCAACACCACGAACAATTCAATTCAATTTCACATTACATCCGTCTCCTCACCGCCCATCATCCTCGGATACCCCTGGCTGTTACATCACGACCCTCTCATCTCCTGGACCAGAAATAGAATCCTCCAGTGGGGGCCGACCTGCACTGAGCTGTGAATACGGGACCCAGCTGGGACGTGTTCTATGGAGTCCGAGGCCCCCGATGTCGACACCAACGCCATTCCTCCTGCCTACCGTGACCTGGCTGTAGTTTTTTGGCCATCTGTACTCGCTGTCGGCCGCTGAGACACGGGCGATGGAGGAATACGTCACCAGTGCTCTCCGCCATGGAACCATCCGGCTCTCCTCATCACCAGCGGCCGCTGGCTTCTTTTTCGTAAAGAAGAAAGGGGGTGAACTTCGCCCATGTGTCGACTATCGGGGGTTGAATAATCACTATCAACTCACCAACTCAGCCCTGGACGCCCTCTCTGGTGCCACCGTGTTCACAAAGTTGAACCTCCAGAGCGCCTACAACTTGGTGCGCATCAGAGAGGCGATGAGTGGAAAACAGCCTTCATCACTCCCACGGGACATTACGAGAGCCTGGTCATCCCCTTTGGACTATGCAATGCACCCTCGGCCTTCCAACAATTCATAAACGATGTCCTGAGAGACATGTTAGGCCGTTGGGTGTTTGTATACTTGGACGACATCCTCATCTACTCTCGTACCACAGAAGAACATATTCAACATGTACGGGCGGTTCTTAAGAAATTGCTCGCTCACCAACTGTACTGTAAGTTGGAAAAGCCTTTCACTAGCACTCCACCACGTTCCTGGGTTTTGTCATCTTGTCCCAGGGTGTGGCCATAGATCCGCAGAAACTGGAAGCTGTTCGTCATTGGCTTCTACCCAGGACTCTCAAACAGCTTTAACGGTTTCTCTGGTTTGCGAACTTCTATCGTCGCTTTATTCGGGGCTACAGTACAGTTGCGGCATCACTAACCAGTCTGACCAGGCCCTCCTCTCGTCCCTTCCATCTCACCAACCGTTCGTTGTAGAGATGGACGCGTCAGAGGTGGGCGCTGCCGCTGTCCTCTCTCAGCGAGGTCCAGACCAGAAGCTACATCCCTGTGGCTTCTTCTCCAAGAAATTTGACCCCACTCAGCAGCGATACGGGGTAGGGGACCGCGAGCTGTTGGCCATAAAGTGGGCCTTGGAGGAATGGCGTCACTGGCTCCAGGGCGCCAGTGAGCCGTTCATGGTCTGGACGGATCATCAGAACCGCATCACCATCCGAAATTTAAAACAACTCAATTCACGACAGGTACGGTGGGCATTGTTTTTTGAACACTTTAAATTCCATCTGTCATACCGCCCAGGGTACAGAACACCAAGGCCGACGCCCTCTCCCGCCAACAAGAAGAGGAGATGCCCCGAGCAGACCCCGTGCCTGTCATCCCCACCTCACGGATCATCGCAACTCTCCACTGCGACATAGAAACCATGGTTCGCCAGGCACAGGCTGCGGAGGCTGGGCCGGCAGGTGCGCCACCTGGACGACTCTTTGTACCCCAGCGTCTGATCCCCGAAGTCCTCCAGTGGGGCCACTCCTCCTTCTGGTGGCCCACCATGAGGAAAGACGTTGAGGCGTGCCCGGTGTGCGCCAGGGCCAAGGACTCAACCTACCCCCGGGGAGCTCCAGCCACTGCCCGTTCCCCGACGGCCCTGAATGCACATCGCCTTAGATTTCATCACGGGCCTGCCGGTTTCCGAAGGAAAGAACACCATTTTAACCATCATCGACCGGTTCTCCAAAGCCGTGCACCTGGTGGCCCTCACCGGACTCCCATCAGCCAAAGACACCGCCGAGCTGATATTGGAACACGTATTCCGCCTGCATGGGTTCCCCAAGGACATCGTCTCGGACAGGGGGCCCCAGTTCACCGTCCGGTTCTGGAAGGCCTTCTCCCGTCTGATCAATTCCACCTGCAGTCTGTCCTCCGGTTATCACCCCCAGACTAATGGTCAGACGGAACGGGCCAACCAACAACTGGAGCGCTACGTGAGGTGTTTTGTTACGGATCGCCAGCGCTCCTGGGCCCGCTACCTTAAATGGGCCGAGCTGTCCCAAAACCTCCACGTCTCCTCGGCCACCAACCTAAGTCCATTTGAGGTATGTTATGGTTTCCAACCTCCGATGTTTAACCATCAAGAACCGGAGGTTGACGTACCAACGGCCCAACAGTTGGTCCATCGGTGTCGGCGGTTATAGAACCAAGCCAACCTCGCCATCGCCGTCCGGTATCCTCCCCCCTAGGACCGTCAGGAGCCGGTCCTGTCCAGGGGGTACTGTCATGCACACTTAATCGGCGGACGGCACTAGGACCCGGAAGTAAAGCGGTCGCGAACCAGGAAGTATAAGAGGAGTAAACAAACCACGATTCAACGCTCAGTCATTGAGTTCAGCCCATGTCGGTTCTGGTTGTCCATTCATCGATTCGTGAGTACTCACTTTCTTGGGTTTCGCTTTCTGATATTGAGTGTGTGTTTATAGGACGCGGGTTAAATTTGTGTTTTTCCCTCGCTCCCCTTTTGTGAGAGTCCTTTACCTAAATCGCGTGGTTATCCTACCTACTCGCTTTCTTCCGCGTTTGGGTTCACCATCCACGCTACATTGGGCTAATCGCTAAAGCTAAGTCATCTGGTTGCCTAGGTTAGTTAATCCTGACAATTGCAAAAGTCTGTTATACAAAGTAAAATTGGAAGTGCAATTTTAATTTGATTAAAACTAAATATATTTATATATTCATGATGTGTGTATATACACACACACATACACACACATACAGTACCAGAGTTTCTATACAATGTGCGTGATCAGTAATTCAAAAGCTAAATTAAATGGCTTGTTCTTGTCAAAGCCATGTTTAATGTGTTAACTTTCTAATAACAACAATGCACTTTTCCTTTTAAGTTTCATGTTCAGTGTTATTTTATGACATTTACAGAATTTGCCATGTAAATTATTTACAGTAGTTACAGTGGGAGCCACGTCAAACAGCCGCTTGGAGCATGACCGGTCCATGACAGGACCGCGACAGAACCATGATCCCCCGCGCACGGAATGTGATCCCCCGCGATGACACAGTTAACAATGCCCCGCCCCATAAACACCCCCATGCGCTTTCTAAAAAGATGGTTGCAATGCTGTATAATTCCGCCAGATGGAGCATTGACTGCTTCAGTTAACTGCAGTGTCCAAGCAGCCGGTTATTATATTCTATATATATATATAACATAACTTACGTCAACATAGTTTCATAAATAGATAATGTGGTAAAAAAAAAAGGTTAAAAAACGATTAATAAAACAGATTTATATCACTCAATACACAACCCATGATGCTTATGCTATTTTCAATTAATGATTAAATTAATTAATTAATTAATAAAACTACTTATTGCAATATTTTTCACAACATCCTTAATAATACTTAAAGACACGGAAACATCTATTGTATTTTATCTATTTCCGTTTAATACACTGGTAGATAATATTTTGCTGCAAAGTAAAGCTTAAATTTTAACTCCTGCTTGAGTTTGTTTTCCTTAATTTTTTTGATGTTTTCGCTGTTTTTTTCTGCTGATAGTCAAAAATTGGCATAACAAATCGATTAATAACGCATAATATCTGGAACAAATATTTGTCCCTACGGATCAGTATGTCTTTAGTCATTTAACCAGCATAACGTTCCCACATCAAAGATCTGATAGGGCATTAATCACTTATCACTACGGTGAATAGATGCAGCAGCAGAGACAGATTAAATCCCCATAAACAGTCACACTTGAACACAATACTAACAGAACTAAACAGTTCCAGAGGGTTAGCGCCTGTTATCGCAGGATCACCTACAGGATACTACTGTAATTTTTATTGCTTATATATTTTTGCCATAGTTTCATTTGGTTTTACGCAATTTCATGTTTTATTTGTTTGTGTGTACGTGTGTGTGAGTTACTACTAATAATAAAAATATTTCAATGTAACCCATGGGTCTCAATCACAAAATCAGCCAACGCTGTTAACAGATGACAGGACAAATTATATAGGCTACTCTGAACCGTTAATATGAACATTTAAAAAAATATATATATATAAATATAAAAATAATCGACTATTCTTGTCAGGGTCAAGTTTACGGGGCTTCTCAGTCTTTCGTTAAGTTTACTACTGACTCGAAACCAATGTGGCTTATTAAAGATGCACTGTTTTATTGGACATGGCTGTTTTGTAATGTTCAGCAGAATAAACACTGTCTACGGTTCGAATATACTGTGAACGTCTCAAAGTCACGTCTCTAGATCCTTCTGCAGTAATGTTATCGTGGTGTAAACTATTAACGTATCGATGTATTGCAGACAAAATAGTCTAGTAACGAAAGTAATGAATTTGTCACTACTCTTCTCTTACGCAGCACGGCTAAAAAGATAATAAAAATGACACCAATCCTGCCATGATGCTACCCTGCCCATACACAACACTGGCTGGGGAGATGATCTCAGACTTTCCAAAACTTACTATTATTTCATGAGATGAAATTAGGCTAGGATGAAGAGAACAGAAGTGAACTCTCCTCTGTGCAATATCTACTGTAAGTAGAGTGTAACTGGATCAGCCACGTTTTAGGGCATAACACACCTCTGAACGTCTTTTGTCTTGTAAATGATTATCTTCGCTCACCTTCCAATTCCCCACAGCGCACACACTCTGTATACTGTTGCAAAGTCTGTTGGGGCACTTGGTTATACAAAGCACTTTAATGTATGAAACACTTACTTCCTAGTTTGTTTTATTTTAAATATTGCTTATTACCTTTTCCCGCAAAATAAACATTAAACATAAACATGTTATCATTGTGTAAATTATTAACATATTGGTGTATTTTAATTAAGGACAAAAACAGACCCTGCGCTTGTGTTTAGGACTGATGCTGAACAGCTGTGTTCATAGGTTTAATCAACGATTTACAAGACAACAGTTAAAGCGTTTGTGGATGAGAGGTGTGTGTGTGTGTGTGTGTGCGCGCGTGCGCTCCTGCATTTCTCCGTTGGTTTAACACAAACATTTGCGCACAGACAAGTAAGTCTGAAGTACCCCTCCCCCCGCCAAACACACACACACACACAGAGCAATTAGCACCATGTCATAGTCAGTATTCTCCACTGAGGTTTCTTACCTTCCACTCCTTCTAAAGTTTGTCTTTGCTCTTTTGATGGAGTTCTTAAAACCCCCCAAAAATTTTATACTGAGAAAAAAATGATTATGGGTCACATAATTACAAACACAAACGAGCACAGATACATATGATCAAGTGTTTAACTGTTGTTTTCATTTGTTTCTATAACCAGTAATAATAATAATAATAATAATAATAATTATTATTATTATTATTATTATTATTAGCCCAACTTTTTGACTATTTAAAACAACGTCGGGTCCCATTTTTTGCACATTGAAGTTGTTGGTTTAAGTTAATGTATTTTTAAATGCACAAACAATCCCCCAACAATTAAAACACGCACACATGACTTATAAATATAAGATAAAAATTAATAAAATAAAATTTATTCTTCCAAAACTAGTCAAAGGTAAAACAATCATTTGTATAAAACAGGTGAAAACATGTTTAATTTTAGCTTAAAGGTCATTAAAATACCCGGATAACACCAGCTGCTTATCAGTTTCTATCTGGTTCTTTTATATTAAAATATCAATTTTAAAAAATATTAAAGATGGAACAGTTTAAGTCTTTGTTTCCCCCCTAAAGTATTGGACGTTTTGCAATTCTATGTTCAGAATATACAGTAGACCTGACCAAACATCATTCTAAAGCTGTTGCACTGTGACGTCATCCCTCCTACAGCTCCCTTAACAGCTTGTTCAGGCTCCTCCAGTAGCTCCAAAAGGCCAACCGTCATCCGTCTGACCCCCCCAATCCCCCACAGCGGAGCTCTGATTAAAGACAACAGGAGAATTTAGTGAAGACAAAGATAAATAAACTTTACAGAATATCTAGTTGTAACAAATATAAAAGATATTAGTAAACCTACACCACAGAGGGTGTAAAATACTGTTTTGGGGAATTCTGGAATGTAAATAAACTGGGCTAACTTTAACCATTGAACTTTGTTAGTGTTAACCCCGGTCTGTCTGTATTATCGTCTGCATTAAATTAACCGAGAATTTACTTAATGCGCTTTTCATACAATTAAGTTAGGCGATATAACACTCATATATATTAGTTCATCTCTGAAGCCAAACCATAACTTCCCGAGTACTGAAGCCCCACACACCTCCTCACACACACACACCTCCCCCTCCCCCCACTCCTTAACTGATAAACACTTCAGAGTTTTTATCCAGCTCGGTAACTAAGCGCTCGCGCTACCGCGCAAAGTCACGGCCAAATTGAGAAAAATATAAACCCGGTTATGAGTGTTTAGCTCGCGAGCTCCTGTACATCTATCCTCAGCTTGTGTCCTTCATGAACTGCATCACATTATATTCACAGATATAACCTGCAGATTAACTCTTACCCAAAGATATAGAATAAATAAATGCTGAATTTATCCAGACAATGCGCGGTCAGACTTTAAAGTCATTTTTGTAGAGCACAAACACTCTTCATCCGGTAGTGCAGCTTTTGTAATAGCGACATAAATAGTATTTTCGAAGCTTTTGTGTCTTTTTTAGTTAAAGAGGAGTGACATTGTGAGTTTGTGACACTGACAGTAAGCTGTAATGTTAACTCCAGACTTGGTAAACAGATCAGTAAGTTATCTAAAGTTACATCTGACCACTGCTGGTGCTGCCAGTGATTTTCAAAACGGCAGATAAAAAACTAAACAGAAAAATAAACTGTAAACTAATCCCAAACAAATTTTGGGTTGTACCCCACCTCATGCCCTAAGTCTCCTTTGAAATGCTCCAGGCCCCCTGAGATCCTGTACACATGATAAAGCAGTATAGACTCTAAGAGAGAATGAGTGAGTGAGGACCACACATTTATTATTTAGGCCCTTTATTTTCTTTTCCCTCATGACTGTAGTCTGTTCATTTGGAGTTCCATTAATCATTTGGTCTAATTCTAGTATCTGATCAGTTCTAGTTCCATAAACACATTCAATGTAGTAATGTTTAAAGTTTGCCCACTCACCTCTGGCATCTACAAGGCATGTTTGACCAGAGGACTGCTGCTCACAGGACTTTTTCAGATCATTCTCTGTATGTGTTTATAAAACAGGTCAATGTTGGCCAGAGTAGAAAGGTATCAGAACACCCAGTGCATCACGGCCTCCCGTGTTTGGGGCTTAGCAGAGAAAGAGTTCAAGATGGTGATCCGGCCTTTAAATTCTCCAGATCTTTATCTGACCCATGGAGAGGGGATACCCTGGGCAAACAAGCTAATACACTGAGTCTTTACCCCACAACACACACAAAGGATTCACCGCTAACATCACGATGCCAGACACCACCGGACACCACAGAGGTCTTGTGCAGTCACACCCCAAAGAGACGGACCTGCCCTGGTGACACAAGGGGAACCTACACAATACTGGGTGTAATGTTTAGCTTTGTAAAAAATTTCAAATGCTGTGATGTAGCTAGAAATGCTAAGTACTTAACTGCTGTGTCTAATTTCTGTGTCAAATGCTGTTAATGTCATGAAACAACACTAAACAAATAACTTAAAGGAAGTGAATTGTTGTCGTTAGAAAGTTAATTAACAGATTAAACATGAGGCTTTGATAGACTTAAAGAACATATTAATAATTATCAAATTTTATAGTCCAGCTTAATAGGTTAAAAAAATATTGTGTGTGTGTGTGTGTGTGTGTGTGTATGGCTTTCTAATGTTTATATCTTAAATATTACAGATACATTTTCACTTATGTGTCATATGGTTTTCATTATGGTTTTCACTACAGTTTCTATTCCCTCTCTCACACACACACACACACACACACACACACAGCAGGATTCCACATTATTCCTCTTTGGGGTTGTTAGATCTGCTGACCTAAAAGCACTTCATTAAACTTCTTCTATCAGAGAGGTTCCAGCACACAGGACTGATAGAGCTCCAGTAGATCATATCTGTAAAGTCATGTGACTCATCACAGCATCAGAATAGACAAGAATTCACTGTGAGCTTCACATCTCATTACAGCTAATGGACCAATCAAATCAGTCCACAGCTTCAAAACATCCAATCAGGCGTGAGTCTGGACCTGGTTTTCTACTGAACACACAAGTTCATTACCTCACTATCACTTTGTCTAAACAGGAATGATGATCACACTCTTTGTGGCTCTTTACTCTCTGCTTTGTCTCTGCACAACTGGTGAGGAACATTTTAAAATTTAATGTATAATAGTCATTTTGCAAGACAGTACAGTGGCACTCCTGGATACATATTTGTTGATGAATTTAATAATAGCCGCTTCGGTGTTACTGTAAAGGACCAAAAGTTTGACCTTAACATTAATGAAATAAGAGAAGTTGATGGAGTATGGAAGTAAATTTTATTTGATTTTATTTGATTTTATGTAACTTTACTTCATTTTAAGGAATAAATGGTAGCCCATATGAAAGTACTCAAAAATGTGTGTGCGAAGCTGCACGTATAGGCCTGAGATTCTGCTTGCATAAACAATCTGATATATACATTGAGGCCCCTAGACTGGGGAAGCTTGATGAACCCCAGATGTTTAGGATGACATCGTTGCATGTAGAATTAATTATTTTGTCCTGGTTGACTATATAAGTGGGGAGCCGACGGGACAGTGTAGCGATTCTGCAGTCTCCCCCGGCCGTTATTGCATGATAAATAAAGGTCTTGATCTTCTGAAACCGAAGCCTGGGTCTTCAATCAATTTCCACAACATCTTGGCGCTGCGAGCAAGGGTGGTGAAGGGGCAAAGGTGTGGCTGATCACCGTGGGCATCCTTGGCGGGCAGCACAAACAGGTGGCCACCTAAAAAAGGTAAGCAACTTTCGCTTATATACTTAGTTTGTGTTGTTTGCTGGGATAACCCGTGGGGGTAAGGACACCTGATAAAGACCTCTCCAAATTAAGTAGTCTCTACATGGGCTTTGGTTCCAGAAAGAAATGCATGCATCAGCTTACTAACTGTTGTACTGATAGTAAATTGATAAAATAAGCATTGCATTTGTCTGTTTTGTTGTCAAGAGGGCATTGATTGATGGCAGCAATAACAGGTGGTATGAGAGAGCGCATTTGAGTGTTTATTTAAGTTGCTAAGAGGGCAATATAAAAAGGTAGATAGTCTTGATATTAATTTGTACTCATTGTCAAGTGGGCCTTGATTGGATGGCAATAGGGGAAAGCAGGTTAATACGGAGTTGCGCTTAATTAGTAATATTGTTTGTGTGAGGATACGCAACAATTAATAAAAGAATACCCTTTCGTATGAGGAACACTTTTTGGTGTCGTAAGCATTTTGTAGCCACCTTAAACTTTGTATTGTATGGGGTTTTGTGGCATTTATTGATATCTTTTTCTATGAGGAATGTACTGTTGTACATCATAAGCATTGTGTAGCCACCCAAAAAAGGTATTGTATGGGTTTTTGTGGCTTTTATTTTATATCTTTTTTCCTATGTGGAGCACTATTTGTGCCATAAAGTTGAATGCAATTGCAATTGTTTGTGTCTAATTGATGTTGTGTTTGTTTATTACTGTTTGAGTGTGTGAGAGCTCTATGTGTGCCTGAGTGTGTCTGAGAGAGAGAGGCTGGTTGAGTGAAACCATAAGCTTCGTGTCGAGCAAACAGGCCTGGACCTCCCGAGGGAATTGTGTGTACAACCCTCAGAGGGGGGGCAGCTTCTTGCCAGACCGGAGTCATGTGTGTGTATTATGGTAGTAATTTCTATTTGGTTTTATGTAATTTCACTAACCATATAAGGCCTCCTGGAATGTGCTTGCCCAGGAAGGTGAGGTATACATAGAACGGGGGAATTTAAAGAAACTCAGCTGTTGTGGGACATCACTGTATACTGAATACTCCATTGTATCAGAGGGTATTTAAACGAAAAGTGTTCAGAGTTCAGTGTGACACTGCAGTCTCCCCCGGCCGGTATTGCATGATAAATAAAGGTCGTTATCTTCTGAAAACCAAAGCCTGAGTCTTCAATTAATTTCCACGACATCTTGGCGCTGCGAGCAGGGTGGAAAAGGAGCAAAGGTGACTGATCGGCATGGGCTTCCTTGGCGAGCAGCACAAACATGTGGCCACGTACAAAGGTAAGCAACTTTTGCTTATGTACTTAGTCTGTGTTGTTAGCTGGGATCACCCGTGTTGGTAAGAATGACTTTAAAGACCTCTCCAAATTAAAGTAGTTTTGGATGGGCTTTGTTTTCAGGAAAGAATGCATGCATCAGCTTACAGTACTAACTGTTATACTGATAGTAAGTTGATAAATTAAGCATTGCATTGGTGTGTTATGTTGTCAAGAGGGCTTTGATAGATGGCAGCATGACAAGGCAAGTATGAGAGAGCGCATTTGAGCATCTATTTGTGTTAAAGAGAGAGTGGCTCGGTATTAATCTGTACCCATTGTCAAGAGGGCCTTGATGGATGGCAATGGGGAAGAAGCAGTTAATAAGGAATTGCACTTAATTAGTTAAACTGCTTGTGTAAGGGTACACAGCAGCTAAATATTTATAAATAACGTTTTATGAGGAACGTACAGATGTATGTCGATAATGTGTAGCCACCGAAAAATTATTGTATGAGGCTGGTGGTGAAATTTTATATGAATATCTTTTTATGAGCAATATACAGATGTATATGAATTTATATTAATATCTAAGTATGAGGAGCACCGCTGTGTGCCATAAAGTTAAAGGCAATTGCAATTGGTTGTGTCTAATTGATGTTGTGTTGGTCTAAATCTGTCTGAATGCAAGGGAGCTCTTTGTGTGCCTGTGAGAGAGAGAGAGAGAGTCTGGTTTAGTGATATCATAAGCTGTGTCCAGTGAACAGGGCTTGACCCCTGAGCAGAGGGGGGACAGCTGCTGCCAGACCGGAGACGCCTGTGTGTATGAAGGCCTAATAAAAATAGTAAATAAATAAATAAAATTTAAATAAAATAAATGAAAAAAGAAAAAGAAAAGTAAAAATAATGAAGAAAATAATAAAGAAATAAAGGAATCAAGAAAGTAATGAGCCCTTATTAGAATATAAGAGACAAGTATGGATGAATTAGCCCTATTTTCTAGAGAAGACAGGGACAAAGTACGAAGTATAAAAATATAAATAAAGATATACAGTGAAGTTGTCACTGTTCTATGAATAAAGAAATATTGTGGAGTTGTCACGGTTAACATCAGAAGGTGCCATGCGTCCAGGCTCCATTTTGTAAGTTTAGGTTCCTTTTGTGTTTCTTCGGTTCTAAAACTTTATTTCTTAGAATGCACCTCGGCTGGGTGAGCGCTCACCTGAGCTGAGGTATTATCAGTCGATTATAAATAACATTGTGTTCTAGTTGTTGGGTATCTGTTGTGTTTAAGTGTTGGTTAGTTAATTGGTTGTTGAATTTTCTCTGTGTCTGTCTGTTTCATGCCATTTCCATTGTTCCTACCCCATTCAATTAAGCTACTTAAACTGATTGAATGATATGCTTCATATATTAGGTTGTTCTAGTGTCATATTCTCTTTGTTTCTGGATATAGTCTGTTCTGGTTAGCTCTTATAAGTTATGGTTAGCTCTTATGTTTAGGATTTTATGTTTCCCTCCTAGTCTTGTTAGCTCATGTTATATTTAGGTTCTTGTGTAGGTTAAGCTCCTTATTTAGTTCAGCTCCTGGTTGGTTTAGCTCGGGTTACGTTAGCTTCTGGTTGCTCATGTTCTGTTTCCTTTATTAAAAGACTTTTCCAAAGCATTCACCTCTGCACATATACCTTATCTAAATCCCACACATAGCACTGTGTGAAAGGAGTGGTGAATGTGTCTGAACCAATATTAATACTGTGGCATTAATCGGTTATAGATAAAAGTAGTCACTGTGTTTAAAAGTAGACTGTACTGGCTGGCAAGTCCTATAGTGAAATATTGTATATTAGAGGATGGTTATCATTGTTGAGTTTTGTTAAGAAAGGTAAGATAAATCTGTGATTATACAATATTGTATGCTGTAAGTAAATTTAGTCACTAAGTAAGTGCATAATCAGAAAATAAAGCAAGAATATCTAAGTTGTGGTGACATAGACTATCAAGCATAATGGCAGTCTCCCAGGTGAATACATTAGTTTTGAGGCATCCGTTGCATGGAAATACCGTAACTAAGATTGCAAATAAAGGGCAAAAGAGAACTAAACAGAAAATTACAAAATGGCCAAAGGAGGGAGCATTTGATGTGGCATTGTGTGGATAAAGAAACTGTGGAAAAATTATAAGACGGCGGCAAAAGAAGAAAAATGTGTCCAAAGAGGGTTAAAGAGACAGCAGGAGTGAGAAGTCCGATCTCTGTTTAAGAAAGAAGGAGAGGAGTTGATACAGAAGAAAGAGAAAGTATAGGAAAATGGATAGAGAAGAAAGCACACTGTTAGATTGTTATGAGGAGATAAGGGCAGATACAGAAAATAAAAAAGGTATGGGAAGCAAGTGAAGAGAGGTTAGTCAAGGGCACTATAAAACCCAGACAAGTAAGAAGTAAAATGGATACAACATTAAGGAATCGGCATAGATCTTTCTACAGTGGAGAGTATGATGGCAAAAAGGATTTGTCATTTAATATGAGCAGTGGAAAACAGGGAAGGAATACTGGGAGACTTAGGCACCTAGCTCCACAATTCCCAATTTTAATTAAAGGTACACAGAGATATTATGTACCGTGGGCAACTCAAGATCTCGAGGGACTTGTCAACTGCCTCCCTAACATTCATGAAGGGGCAGGAAAATGGATTATGATCTTAGAAGAGAAGACCTCAGGCAAGCTTCTGTTGGTGGGAACTATGAATGCAAGAGACTGAATACCCAAAACTGTACATTCAGAAGCAGTTAAAAAGGTGGAGCAAGAAACTGAAAAGTGATCCTGAGGAAGATGCACTGTTGTCTACATTATTCCGACACACTGTAGGAAATGCCATGCCTCAACTGGTAAAAAGTAAACTGGAGGATGTGGTCGGCTTAATCTCTAAATCATACAAAGAGTTCTGTAATCATGTCTCACATGTTGTTGAACAAAATAGAAGACGAGCAGGAGTTAAAAACTCAAGAACATGAACTGTACAGAAAACTGACTCAGTTACAGCTCGAGGAGCTAATGAAGAGAAATAAAGGAAAAGTCCAAGATACCCTGGTAACAAAAGAAGCAGGGCAAATGTCTGTGAGAGGCCCAAACCCTTTACTGATGATCCAGCCAGCAGCAGTCACAGCAACGGCAGCATCAGCGGCACTTCCCAAGCTCACACCAAATGCCTAAACCTGACACTCATGCGAACTTTGCCCCCGGAGTATGTTGGGGGTGTGGACAGGCTGGACATAACCGATACATTTGCCTAAGACATCCAGGGCCCAGCTCTCGAGGGGTGTGATGGGAGGGGAGTTGCAACAACCCCCTCGAGATCAAGTTCAAGGCCCAATAAACCCATAGGGGGGGATCCAAAACAGGGGTATTAGGGGTTCCCAGAGAGTCTTACAGGGGAGAATCAGTTAGCTAGTTTAATAACTAATGCTGAACAAGAACCCATGTTACACATTGAGGTAAATGAGAAAAATACACCCATGTTAGTTAAAACAGGAGCAGTTTATACCTGCTTAAATTTAAAAGATGCCCACTCAAGTCCGTCTACAATTAACAATAAGCGTAACCATATCTGTATTAGGCTTGAGTCAGACACCAGTTAATTAATTAAGCAGAGATGCATTATGTAAATTAGGACTTCAAATATGGTGTTCTCTAAAAGGTGTACTGTATGTTGACCTGAAAAGTATTAAAATCAAATGGCAATGGCAGAACCACAAGTAAATGTGTATTGGATAGGGGAGCTAGAGAGGGAGTTAAGTCAAATAATTAATAAGTGGGGAAGATTCATTAAATCACAAATCCTGAAGGTACTCACTGCGGCTTTTCACTGCACAATGATGTATGACTTAACTGAGGATACTGACTTGGCACAAACATGGCAGGAAGAAACAAAAGAGCACAAGGTTAAATTAGTTACACTGTACATCATCATCGGTCGACAAGGAGCAGCAATCAGTGTACATGAGTGATTTTGGGAAGAGGTGGTTTGATGTAACTGATTCTGGTCCTCAGGTGACATTATATGTAGGACAAAATGGCAGATCAAAGGACTTAGAACCAAGGATGAAGGAAGCCAAAGAAGTCCAGTGGAAGTCAACCATAAACCTGTTGATTTTCATCCTGCAGATGAAAACCTGTATCAAAATCTTGTGGGGTAATAACTTGATTGGTATTCCTTAGAAGGTTGTAGTCAGCCACAAATCACAAACATAAATGGCATCAGCATCCGAGGTAGTTGAGACCGTTGAAGATGAATTGTTTAGGGAAATGAAGAGTCAGATTCCACCTGATTTATAGTCTCGCTATGATACAGATGTAGACCTAATTAAATCAGCCAGCCCGGTTCAAGAACAACTTAAACCAAACGTAAAACTGCCCAGAATAAGATAATATCCTTTGCGCCCTGAAACAGAAGCTGGCATAAAACATACTATTAAAGGCCTGGTAAAAGCATCGGTACTAGAAGAAACAACCATATGCTGTAATACTCCAATTCAGTGTTGCCAACTCGTCAGTAAGGAAAGTAGCTATTGGCTGTCGTAGAAGTCGCTAGAAGTCGCTAGATGACGTCATCACGTAATTTGCATAATGCAATTCTGTCATATGGCTTTCATAAAGTTACGTGACACTTATTTGAAGCTTGAAATATGGTAAGAATGTGTATTTGTATCTGACAATCCCATTTGTAACATTTCGACTTTTATCTCATAATGTTGAGTTTATTCTTGTAGATTTACATTTTTTTTTATTTTTAACGTGGCACTAAAGCTCCATCGTACCGTCGTAGTTTTTATACATAGATATATAAATATATATTACTATATATATCACCATTTTTTTATATTTAGCAGATGTTTTTATCCAAGGGGACTTATAAATGAGGACATTTAAAGGAATTAAAATCATCAAAAGAGCAAAGACATGCAAATGCTATGCCATGTCTCAGTTAGCTTATACACAGTGCATTTAGCAAATGCTGATGATAGAATAGAAAAAGAATAATACACGCTTATGGTAGGCCTCTGTTTTTATTTTTTTAATATATATAATAGCCTAAATAAAAAAACAGGACAGCTAGTGTTATTAGTTTAGTTTTTTTTTAATGTCACAATTCCTACCCTCCTCCTTTACCCGGGCTTGGGACCGGCAAAAGTGACCCAAATGAGACACTTTGGCGGAGTTTTTTTTTTTGTTGTTGTTTGTTTGTTTTTCTGTTTGTAGGAAATATTTAATTCTTAGTGTGTTTCATGATATTCTGTGTGCGTGAGAACAGATTGTCTTTCTTTTACCATGACACAAGCTGCACTTTCAATAAACAGATTCTATAGTAGTTTATGTTAAAGGTCGTAAAACCGTTGAACGCTCGTAAATGCAGAGCTACTCCTAAATTTATGTTCTTCCTTACCTTATCTGTTAAAAGCATTCCAGACTGGATGTAAACATTCCCACATCCACCTTTTCTTTGGTTCTTTGTGTGTGTGCGTATATATACTCCTGTCTCCCACAATAAACTTTGAACGTCTCACTGAACACTGACTTGTGTGCTTCATTGAGGGGTTCCCTGAGCTCAGGCGGGACAGCAGAATACAGGCGGAGCACTGAGTAGACCAAAGGGGGTCTACCAAAATTCAAGAAATCCTTACAATTTGGGGGCTCTGTCCGGGATACCTCTAATCAGGTGAGTGCTGCTTTAAATTTTTTTCTCTATAAGCATAGAGCAAGCACACTCCCTGGGTTTTTGGTATCTGGACCATATACAGTACGGGGGAGGATTGTCTTGGGGCTTTTACGCCTGTTTAGCGCGCGCTCGCTTCTGAAAGGTTCCTTGAACTGAAGCATAAGTGTGGAAGCTGTATTCTGTTGCCTGCTACTTGTCTTTGTGTGTTGTTTGTTGAAGATATTGGTTATTTCTGTCGCGGGTTAATTCACATTTATAAAATGGGTAATAAGACCACAACTATTTATCTGAAATCCTTTTGTGAGTTGCTCATCTGTGCCTGTCTTCCCCGTACCCACAAAACCGTGCTCACCTTCGTCGGAAGTGTGTGCCTCAGGAAAGGGAAAGACTCCCAAGAAGGTGTCAGGACGAACTTCTGACAGCCCTCTATCGGATGATCCCGAGGATACTGATGGTGAGGATGATGATAATTCGGACGATGAAGGTCCGGATGAGAGGTCTCGCCCCAAACCTCGACAAGAAAGCACTGCGTTTGTTTTCTCTATGGGACCAAAGGGTCCAAAAATCCTTCCACCATCCGTAAGCACGCTGAAGGACATTATTAAGATGCTCCCTTCTCCCAACAAACCTTTGAATTTTGTTGATATGCTGATAAAGGCTTCTAGGCACTGTCAGCTCGTGGGTGCGGATTATCGCTTTCTTTTGCAATCGGTTTTGGGAGATGGGTACGATGAGGCTGATTTGATAAAAACGGTAAAATGCTTAGACTCTAAAACAGACAAATTGGCTGTAGTGGAAAAAGAAGAAATCTGACTTTCTTTGAGGTAATTCTAATGAGGCTATGAAACTCTTAAAAGATGAGCCAACTACTTATCTTCTTGCATGTCAGCAAGCTAGTCAAGATCACAGGTAACTAATTGTAGACAAGAAAAGAAAAAGTTTCTTGAGAGGTTTCGAGAGACCTGGACGCTTTTGGATGGTATGACCCTGCCTGAAGCAAACCCTAACTCACTTTTCCTTACCACCTTCTTGAATAATTGTCAACCAGAAATCATGAAAATTTTAAAGTTTCAATTGTCAGATCGTTCTACAGTGTATATTAAAAAATTAGGTGAGCATGTGAGAACAAAAAAAGGAGATGATATTTTAGAAAATTAACAAGTGGCATGTTTGTCTGTGGAGAGTGAAGGATAAAGAGGTAGAGGAGGTCTGCAGGGTCAGAGTACACCCCGTAGGTCTGGTGATTTTTATTATTGTCATAAAGAAGGTCATTGGGCGTGTGAATGTCGCATGAAGGCCTGAGATAAGGAACGTAGTGGACAAAATATGTATAATCGATTGAATGATGGTCAGTGGCATGATGCTAATGAGGTGTTTTCTCCTAATCCATCCCAGCAGCCGCCGTAGAGAGTGCAAAAACAACAGCAATATAGACCCATTTCCCTTCTCAGGGATGCAGGTGGGAGCATATGATGCATAGGGATGCCCTCAGAGTTCCAGCCCCGCGATGTTACTTCGTACTTTCGAGTCACCTCAGGAATAGATAAAATTTTAAGCTCACTGCTCAAGCAGGGTGTTGTTAAACCATGTGTAAGTTCTTATAACACACCTGTTAATCCAGTACTGAAACCTGATGGTATGTGGAGATTTACAAAATATCTGAGAAAAATAAATGGCATAATTATCCCTGTTGTGCCTGATGTGCTGTCCATTGTTTTCTCTAGACCTTGTCATCATTTGCATTTTTCTGTTATTAACCTTTGTTCTGCCTTCTACAGTGTTCCTGTGGAAGCGCAGACACAGCCATTGTTCGCCTTCACCCACAGGGGGCGTCAGTTCACCTGGTCTCGTCTTCTGCAGGGTTAATTGACTACCCAAATGGTTTTTCGGCTGTAGTAAGAGATGCACTTGGTGATCTAACTCTCCCCACTGATTCTGTTGTCCTATTGCACGCAGATGTTTTACTGGTGTCCGCCGCTGCGAAGAAGCCACCACTTGTCTCCTGAAACACCTGGCAAAGAAGGGTTTCGAGGTATCTAAGACTAAATTACAGTTTTGCAGAGACATTGTAAAATACCTGGGCTTTGAACTCTCCCAAGGTCAAAGAAGGCTCTTAAAGGAACGAATTCAGCTTATCATCGACACTAAACGTCCGAGCACTAAACATGCTTTCATGGCTTTTCCGGGACTGGTCAACTACTGTCGTCAGTGGATTTCTGACTGCTCATTCTACGATAAATGCATCAGGAGTGTCATCTCACACAACGATCCGCTCCAACAACCTCTGACATTGACTGCTGAACTGGAAAAGGCCCTATGTTCTACTCCAGCGCTGGGCCTGCCTAACTATCAAAAACCGTTCCATCTAAAGGTCTGTGAGCACGGGGCACCACTATTGCTGTATTGGCACAGGAACATGGGGGGGAGTGAGACCATGTGCTTTCTTATCTAAAACTTTAGATGCTGTGGCACAAGATTTGCCTGCCTGTCTCAGGGCTGTGGCCACCTGTGGGGTGATGGTACAAGATGCTGAGAAGATTGATCTCTCTCATCCTTTAATTTTGTATTCTCTATATCAGGTTAAACAAGTGCTACAGAACCTTCAAACACAACATATGAAGGCTTGGATCTGGGTATGAGATTATCCTTTGTCCTACAAGTAACTTAGAGATAAAATCCACCTCTTCTTTTGACACCCTCAGATATGCTCTGGCACGCTTAATCAATGCACAGGATGGCAGGCTAGTAGAAAGAGATCATAACTGCTGCTTAGAGATTGTTCATTCCACTAGTATACGTCCTGATATGTCTTCTACATCAACAACTGGTGAATCTATGGATGTCCAAGGTAATACGCTAGCTTATAGTGTTGCTAAAGAAGCAGCCTGAAAAGAGATTTTCTTTCCTGACTCTGGTTCTGATTTGATCAATACATCCTTTCTTGCTAGCTCTTTGATTCCTTTTTTTTTTTTTTTTTTTTTTTTTTTTTCCCGGCCTGTCAGTATCACAGATAACACATAGCAGAGAGTATGTGTAGCTGTTCTATCATCATTCACAGCCATTTTTTTTTTTTTTTTTTTTTTTTTTTTTTTTTTAAATATTTATTTATTTATTTATTTATTTAGTTTGTTTCCCATATTATAACAGACAAGACCGGGGACCAAAAAAAGAGAAGAGAGAGTTAAAAAAAAAAAAAAAAAAAAAAAAAAAAAAAAAAAGGGGGGGGAAGGAGAGAAAAAAAAAAAAAAAAAGAAAGGGGGGGGGAAGGAGAGAAAAAAAAAAAAAAAAAAAAAAAAGAAAGGGGGGGGGGTGAGAGGGGGGAGAGAATATAGTCAAAACTCGCTTCCGCACCTGCCGAAGAAAAAGAGAAAAAACAACAGCAGAAAAACCGCAGCCACAACCAACACCTGCACGACTCGCGGCAAACCACAAGTCCCTAAATCTGTTGAGCACATAAAATATTTTGAAATAAACATTTTGTTTTGAAGCAACAGCAAAGACAGTGTGTGTGTGAGCACCTGTTTGTACACCAGTGTGAACGTTTGTGTGCACACCTGTATGTGTGAGCGCGCTTGTTTTCATAGGGTTCCTCCATGTAAATGTTTAATAGTGTGTGTGGGGGACCACAGTCCCATCCCGCGAGGCATGGAGCAGATACGGCGGAGACACGGGTCCCAGACATCCAGAGGCCCCCCAGAGCACAGGAGTCTCAGGAGAACCACCGCAGGGACAGCCCCCCCCACCCCGAAAGGGGCAGCGGAGAGCCCAGAGGGGGGTCATCTAGCAGCCCCAGTGCAGACGCCCCAGGGTGCCGTGGTGACAGGACCGCAGGCTCCGCCGGTGGTCATCCACTCCGAGGCAGTCCGGTTCCTGGGTTCAGAGCTCCCAGGGCCCCCCCCATCCACAAGCTGGTGCCTCGCCAAGCCAGGAGAGCCAGATCCCGCCCAGCGACCGCCGCGAGTGAGCCAGCGCTCACCCGGGCGCCCCGCCCCGAAGCGAGAAACCAACAACCCACCAGCGGCCGGGGGCACCCCACAGCTGTGTGTGGTGGCAGAGCAGGGGGGGCCTGGGATGTTGAGAGAGGTGGAGTCTAGGACCTGACCTGACACCTAAACGTAGACAGCCAGACACACACATACACAAACATATATTCCCACCCTCATACATACAAACAAATATTCACACACTCACACATGTAGACACACAAAAATAGACAATATACACACTCACACTCCCCATATACCCACTTCCCTCCGCCGTGGGGACAGAAAGACCCCCCCGGTCCCCGCAGCAGCGGAAAGGACCACCAGCCCAGACCCCGACCGAACGGCCAGCTCCTCCTCTCAGCCCCCGGCCCTGGACCGCGGATAGAGAACGGGGGTGTAGAAAAAAGGAAGACCCCTGCTTCGCTCCTCCCGCTCTAATGTAGTGTTGGTGTGTGTTGTTCTAAAGTGCTTTAAAACAAGGGAGGGGCAAGACACTAACCACCCTCCGGCAGCTCGTGTCAGCTCTGCCCCTCACAAGAACCCTAAATGTCTACGTGTCACTTAAAATTGGGAAGTGGGCACTGGCACCAGAGGTAAGGCTGATTAAACAGCCCGCCCTCTGGACGCCATTCAGTGTGCCCACCCCCAAGGCCCTATATGTATGTGTAACATGACAGTAAGTAATGAGAGTGTCTAAAATGTGATATAAAATTGAGATGAAGGTGGTCACAAGGAGACAGGAAAGGAAAACCTCCCCTGCATCCCAGCAACACCCCCGCACCCCAAAGCCCTACCTGTATGGTGTTATGATGGAGCGGGAAGAGGGAAGCATCGGGGATGGGGAGAAAATAATCAGAGGAGGCAAGTACCCCCCCTTTGGGACCAGCTCCCCTACTGACCCCCATAGGCACCCCCGTTGCCCCAAAAAAAAAAAAAAAAAAAAAAACCACCGCCCAGGGGCGGGGGCCCAGGCCCATCCAAACCAGGGCCCATGGCAGCGGCCCCACCGGCCACCGCAGAGCCCGGGGGAGCCCACCAGGCCCCACAACAGAGGGGAAGAAGAAGGAAACAAACAAAAAAAAAAATTAATTAATAAATAAAAAAAATAAAAAAAATAAAAAAAAAATTACTCCCACCCCCACATTCAGTCGACTCCCAGACTACATAGAACAATAGACACCCAAGTTAGGCCCGTCCTCCTCCTGTAATGGACCCCCCCTGCAAAGAGGACACTTGCAGATGGTAAAAACACACCCACCAGCTGAAGAGGCCCCCCAGCTCCACCGATGCGTCGAAGGTTCCCGCCCAGGGCCGGGCACCAGGGCAAGCACCAACCCACACCACGGCAGCACACCAGCCAGGACCCAGGCCCCCCAGGCCCAGCCGGAACCCCAGCCCAGAGGAAGAGCGCACCCAGGACCCCAAACCCCCCCCGGACCTATCTCGGAGCAGTATGGCCGCCAGGCCGGCAACCTACGTCCGCCGACACGGCCCTCCCCAGCAGCGCCGCGTGCAGACGGTAGGGGGGGGAAGACAAAAAAGAAATAAAAATAAAATTATCGTAAATAAATAAATAAATTTAAAAAAAAAAAAAAAAAAAAAAAAAAAAAAAAAAAAAAAACACCGCCCAGGAGCCACCCGCGCCCCCTCCAGGCCAGGACCGCAGCCCCAGCGCCGGACCCCCCAAGAAACCCACCCCGCAAGAACGCCTAGACGCCCCAGGCCAGCATGCCCCCCGCCGCACCAGCAACCAGGACCAAACCGGACAGAACTGCGGCCCCCAGCCACACTAGGTAATGGAGCCGATCAAAGGAGCCCAGAGAGATTGACCTAATGTGGCAGCAGACGCCGTGTCAAGACTAATATAGTCTAACAAACGATCTCTATATTGGTTGATATTAAGATTATTTCTATTTTTCCAGTTCATGAGGACAGTCTTCTTAGCAATGCATAAGGCGGTGAAAGCCATGTGGATTGTGTTGACCTCTGTAGTGACACCCTCTAGGTCACCCAACAAGCAAACTGAAGGAGAGGCTAGAATGGAACATTTAAGACACTTTGATAAGTCTTCACAAATCTCATACCAGAATTTCTGAACAGGTGGACAGAACCATAGAGCATGTATGTAATTGTCAGGTGTGTTGTTTTGGCAGTATGAGCAGTTGTTAGAAGCTGTAAGACCCATCCGGAACATCCGATGACCTGTGTAGTGCACTCTATGCAGAATTTTGTATTGTATTAATTGTAAACTGGGATTTCTAATCAGTTCAAAAGGTTTTAAACATATCTGAGACCAGAAATTGTGGTCCCAGCTGACTGATAAATCTGCCTCCCATTTTGCAATAGGAATCGATACTGATTCATCTATTTTGGATAGTGTCCTGTATATTTTAGATAATAATTTGGGGGTCCTGAGGTCAAGGAATTCTGCCACTCTTGGTGGCATTTGTAATTTGATATGATCGGAATTAAATTTCTTTCTTATTATAGATTTAACTTGTTGATATTCTAAAAATCTATTCTTGTTAATCCCATATTGATTGACCAATATATCAAAAGGAATAAAATCTGACCCTTCGAATATATGTTCCAAATATTTAATACCTTTACCACCCCAGTCCCTGAAGTTTATCATATTATTGTTTTGTACTATGTCAGGGTTGTTCCATATGGGAGTGCGTTTGCATGGGATTAGTGAAGACTCAGTCATTTTAAGAAACTCCCACCATGCTGTCAGAGAGGAGCTGATACTGATACTTTTGAAGCAAACATGTCGTTTAATGTTTGAGCTAATGAATGGTAGATCTGAAATCTCTATATTATTGCATAGTGCCTGTACTACATCTAGCCAAGACTCATCTAAAAGGGTGTGTTTTAACCACCCTGATATGTGTTGAAGCCTGTTGGCTAAGAAATAGTGGTGAAAGTTCGGCAGATCTAGACCTCCTTTGTCCTTGGTCTTTTGTAGTGTTTTTAAGCTAATACGCGGGGGTTTACCTTTCCAAAGGAATTTAGAGATGGAGGAGTCTAGAGATCTAAACCAGTCAGTTGACGGTTTGCTTGGGATCATTGCAAATAGGTAATTAATTCTTGGCAAAACCATCATTTTTATTGAAGCTACCCTTCCCATGAGTGATATGGGTAGAGGCTTCCATCTGGTTAGATCATCTTCTATCGTCTTTAACAGTGGGATGTGGTTTAATTTTGTTAAATCTGCGAGCCTAGGTGAGACATTAATACCTAAATACTTAATATTTCCAGATTGTAGTGGAGTGGAGGAGGAGGACTGAAAGGAGCAGTTAATCGGAAGAACAGTAGATTTTAACCAGTTTATTGAATAATCTGAGATTCTTGAGAAAGAGTTTATTAATGTAATTACCTCAGAGAGAGTGGTTTGTGAATGCTGGAGAAAAAGTAACACATCATCTGCGTAAAGACTAACTTTATGTTCTATATTCTTGCATTTAATGCCTTTAATCGCTATAGTCTGTCTAATAGCTGCTGCTAATGGTTCAATAAAAATTGCAAAAAGTGAAGGGGAGAGAGGGCATCCCTGCCTGGTGCCCCTCTTAAGATGGAAGCTGGAGGATGTTTGGTCATTTGTCCTGACACATGCTGTTGGAGAATTATATAATATTTTTAACCAGTTTATGAAGGAGTTTCCAAAACCAAATTTGTGTAAGGTTGCAAATAAAAAATTCCAATTAACCCTATCAAAAGCCTTTTCTGCATCTAGAGACAATATTGTAATTTGAAGGTTTTTATTACATGAATAGTCTATCAGGTTAAGTAATCTGCGCGTATTTGTTGAGGAGTGCCTTCCTTTTATGAAACCAGTTTGGTCTGGATGGATTATGAGAGGGGTTACCTTCTCTATTCTTTTTGAGAGCGCTTTGCAGATTATTTTAATGTCAACATTAATAAGTGATATTGGACGGTAGCTGTTAGGCAGTACCGGATCTTTACCTGGTTTTAGTAAGAGACTAATGTTAGCAGAATTCATATTTGGCGGGAGTCTACCATTTTCCTTAGATTCCTGCAACATTCTGTTGAATGTTGGTGCCAGAATTGTCCAGAATTCTTTATAGAATTCCGCTGGGAAGCCGTCTGGACCTGGAGCCTTTTTATTGGGCATACTGTTCAAGGCTTCCTGGAGTTCATCTGATGTCAGTGGAGAATCCAATGCCATCGCTTGGTTGTCTGATAATTTCGGAAGAGTTATATGATCAAGAAACTGGTCAACTTCTTCTTTAGACGGGTTCATCTGTGGTGAATAAAGAGATTCATAAAAGTCCCTGAAAGTATTGTTTATTCTTTCAGGGTCATATACTGTGTCCCCAGTTGAGTTTTTAACAGCATATATAGTTGTTTTTTCTTTATTTATTTTTAACTGGTTAGCTAGGAATTTACCAGATTTGTTACCATATTCAAAGTTTTGCCAGCGGAGTCTTTGTGCTAAGAACTGAGTATTTTTATCAATAATTTCATTTAATTCTAGTTTTGCTTTACATATTTTCTTCAATATTTCCTTCTCTTGAGAGGATACATAAGCTTCTTCTAGAGATTTGATTGTTTCTTCTAATTCCTGAATATATTTATTCTCCCTTTTCTTTTTATGTGATGAGAATGAGATTATTCTACCTCTCATCACAGCTTTGCCTGCTTCCCAGAGAACAGATGCTGAAGTTCCAGGCTGGTCGTTATAGTCTAGATATAAAGCCCATTCTTTCTTAAAATAATTAATAAAATCTTCATCTTTAAGCAATGATGTATTAAATCTCCAGTTTTTACTTGGTGGAGTGTCCTTCTTGTTTTTTAAAGTTAAAGATACAGGAGCATGGTCGCTGACAGCTATGGTGTGTATTTCTGTGTCTGAAATGTCACTCAGCAGTGAGCTGCTGACTAAAAAATAATCCAGACGAGAGTGACTGTGATGGACTTTTGAAAAAAAAGTATATTCTCTACAGTTGGGGTGAAGAGATCGCCATGCATCGCAAAGTCCGTAGTCGCTCATGTACTGTTTAACTATATTAGTGGATTCCCAATTACGCTGAGTTCCAGCTGTGCTGAGCCTGTCCCTTTCTTTATTTAGTCCAAAGTTGAAGTCTCCACCAAGAATCAGTGTACAGTCTAGATGTTCAGAAAGTGCAGTAAAAAAAGTGTGGAAAAAGGAGGGGTCATCAACATTTGGACCATATATACTGGCAATACAAAACTTTTTATTAAATATAGATAATTTAGTGATTAGATATCTACCCTCCGGGTCTATAACTGTGTTGAGTACTGTAAATGTAACATTTTTATGTAATAAAATTGCTACCCCCCTTTGCCTAGAGTTATAGCAGGCTGCGAACACATTAGGGAACTCAGCTGTTTTAAGTTCATCTATAGCTGTGGCAGGTCTATGAGTCTCTTGTAATAAAACAACGTCTGCTTGTAGTCTTTTAAGTTGGTAGAGTATTTTTAATCTCTTCTCTCTGGAGCCAGCTCCATTCACATTCCATGTGACAAGCCTTAGTGCACCCATGGATGTGTGTGTGTAGCTAGTATTGCCTGCTGTGTGTGAAGCTTAGATGAATGAAATATGAGCGAGCGTGTGTGTGTGTGTGTGTGTGTGTGTGTGTGTGTGTGTGTGAATACAGTATGTCCTGTATGTCTGTGTGCGCTAAGAGTACGGTGTGGTAGTATTGACGCTGAGTGAATGTATATTTGGTCGTGCCGCGCTGATGTGTAAAGATATAAAGTGCTGTGTGTGCGTGTGTGTGTAAATAAGGCGGGTGATCAGTACAGTGAGAGAGGTTAGTATTAAGAAAGACAGCAGAAGAGGGAAAGAAGAAAACAGGAGGGGATGCATGAAAAATACTAAAAAAAAAAAAAATAAATAAATAAAAAAAAAAATAAATAAAAAGAATAAGAAACTTGACAGAAAGAAAAACATTTATATAACCACATTTAAACGCTGTAGAGACTGACGGTATCGTGGTAACATATCAAATTCGATTACTAGAAGAAAAACGAAGAAATATAAGAAATAAAGCGGATTCTTATCTGGAATGGTGTTAGTAAAGCCAGGGAGTTGTACTGGAGTCGCGGTAGAGCTGGCCGTTCACGTAGAGACGATCCACGGCGATGACCGCTCGGGAGCCCTTCTGGATTAGAGAGCGTCGAATTGGAAACAGAATTTTGCGCCGTTCCAGGATCTCTTTGGGAAACTGGTCGTTTACGCTAAAGTCCGTTCCTTTTAGCTCCCTGCCGCGACTTTTCACCTGCTCTTTCTGTTTGAAGAATCCAAATTTGGCCACGATAGGACGCGGCCTCGGAGCTCCAGGTCTCTTCGCACCCAGCCGATGGACTCTTTCGAGGGTGATGTTTTCCACGGTGTCTTCCGGAAGCTTCAGATACGTTTTCATGAAGGTTTTAATCGTAGCCTCTGCGTTTTCTTCGGCAGATTCCGGGATACCGGAAAACACCAAGTTTTCTCTCATGCTGCGAGATTGAAGATTTATGACGGTCTCTTTTATTTTTTTATTTTCCTCGTTCAGATGGGTTACATTATCAGTTAGAGACTTGACCGAGTCCCGCAGCAGTGCGTTTTCAGCAGCGAGTGTAGAAACCTGCTGCTGGCTGAATTCCAGTGATTCTTTCAGGGCCTGGAATTCACGGTGCAGGATCTCGACCAGGGACAACCTCGCGTCGAAGCTGGACAACCGCTTGTCGATTGAATCCAAGATGTCAGTAAAACTTTTCCCTGTCGGCGATGCCGTTTCAGGAGAGTCTGCCGGCCGAATTCTTTTGGAAGACGGCGTCTCGCTTTTAGCTGGGGAACCTACTAACTGTGCTTTCTTCATGACTATGCTATCGTAGCACAGGTCGATGTAACCCAGGAGAGTTTCTAAATCTTCCTCGTTGTCCTCGCTGTTCATTCAGTTTTTCCGCCAAGTCTCCGGCGTCTGACGTCACCTACAGCATTTCCGGTTCCGCTCCTAACACCGTTAGGTGCTCTTTGATTCCTGATGTAGATTTATTGTCTTTACAAGCTTCAGAATGATTCCTCTTTTCGGCAAAGTGCCTACGTGCCTACGTTGCTTCTGATGGTTTATGGTATTGTGCTGATGGTTGTTTGTGCCTGCCGTCTCATTGTCATCCGTTCCTCGTGCGTGAGTTCTATGGTGTTACACATCGCGCGCGAAGGGGGGTTAAGGAAGATATGAAAAAACTCTTTTACATAGCTAACATGCTTGGAACAATTGATTCATTAATATCTAGATGCTTGGTGTGTGCTCAGAATACGTTTAAATATCTTCTGGTTTTGGTAGACAAGTTTTCTAGGTGGGTGGAAGCTTTTCCGTTTGCTCGAGAGAATGCAAAGGTGGAGTCCTAGTGAAAGAAATAATATCTCGTTATGGCGTGCCTTATGCTATTGACTCAGATAAAGGAACACATTTTACATCACAGGTAACACAAAATTTGTGTAAATATCTTTCACTGTCCTGGCATTTTCTCATTCCTTATCATCCACAGTGATCAGGTATAGTAGAAAGAACAAATAGGACACTGGAAAGAAAAATTGACTAAAGCAATGCAAACCATGGGAAGTAAAAACTGGGTTGATCTGTTACCTGCTGTTCTAGCTGAAATAAGAATGACACCATTAAAAGACGTGCACATGTCACCATATGAAATTATATTTGGCAGACCCTTTCCCGTGCCATGGAGGAAAGGTAAACCCGCGATAGGAACAACTGATCTTGATGTACATATTGCTGAATATTCTGCTGCTCTAATAGATACTCTAACTAAACATTATGAACAAATTGCTGATGTGACTTTAATACCCTCAACAAAACCCACACATCCTTTTAATGTGGGAGATACTGTTCTGGTAAAATCTTTGACCCCCAGAAAACTGGGAGATTGTAAATATTACGGACCAGCAGAAATAATCGCAATTACTCGTATTGCTATCCTAACTGATCTTTTTCCACAGTGGATTCATGCTACTAGGCTGAAGAGATGTCCTGTCGGCGTGAGACCAAAAGATAAATAAATGCGTGTGTATTATTATCTTTCTGTCTCTGTGATTTTTGTTTCCTAGACTAAAGACGTGCTGCAGTGATGTCCAACCCATGACGTGACCTTGATGAAGTGACTTGACACAGAGGGATTGGATTGCCATGGGTCGACTTTTTACTTCTGCTATTAGTGTACCATTCCTGGTGGTGTCTTAGCGCCTCGTGAGGTGGGACGAGTGCAGATTGGGCGTGCCCGCACTCTGAGCACTGTAGCGTCAAGAAAGGCAATAGTTCACCACTAGTAGTTATTTATGAATTTGACATTGTAAACAAGGTTTTTGACACACACGAGTTTGCACTCAACCTGTCATGTTTCTGTGTATTTTTCGCTGTGTGCAAAATTCTTTGTATGAGTATGTTTCAGGGAATGTTCCTGCGCCGCGTCCGATGGCCTATTGTCTAGCGGCGACTTCTTAAAAGCTCTGAGTTTTATTCAACAATGTTTCTTATGAATAAAAGGGGGGAATTGTAGGAAATATTTAATTCTTAGTGTGTTTCATGATATTCTGTGTGCGTGAGAACAGATTGTCTTTCTTTTACCATGACACAAGCTGCACTTTCAATAAACAGATTCTATAGTAGTTTATGTTAAAGGTCGTAAAACTGTTGAACGCTCGTAAATGCAGAGCTACTCCTAAATTTATGTTCTTCCTTACCTTATCTGTTAAAAGCATTCCAGACTGGATGTAAACATTCCCACATCCACCTTTTCTTTGGTTCTTTGTGTGTGTGCGTATATATACTCCTGTCTCCCACAATAAACTTTGAACGTCTCACTGAACACTGACTTGTGTGCTTCATTGAGGGGTTCCCTGAGCTCAGGCGGGACAGCAGAATACAGGCGGAGCACTGAGTAGACCAAAGGGGGTCTACCAAAATTCAAGAAATCCTTACACTGTTGTTGTTTTTTTTGCTGTTTTTTTTTTATCTTTATAATCTTATAATCCACTTAGAACCTTAAAACATAAACAGTTTAACCATAACATTGTAACATTTTTTAAATACCATCTACATTAACAATTTAACAGAGTAGTCCAAATTTTTTTGTTTTTTCCAGACCCCCCTCAACACTAACACTAGTTAACACTAGGGGGGCGCTCCTGCGAGAGGACAGCCCTGTCTGTGAGTGCTTTGGGACGGGGGAGGGGCCGGCGGCGGCAGCTGCTGTGGCAAGTTGAGAGGAGTCAGTACAGACACATTAGAGTCTCCAAAAGTCTCCAGTAACCCAAGAAAAAGTCGCCAGATTTGTCGCTAGTCGCTTTTTTAAAAAATTGTCGCTAGAGGGATTTGAAAAGTCGCTAAATATAGCGACAAAGTCGCTAAGTTGGCAACACTGCTCCAATTTTCCCGGTTATCAAGCCAGGTAAAAATAAATGGTGTTTTGTGCATAATTTGTAAGCAATTAATAGTATAATAGAGGATTATCCAGCAGATGTTCCAGATCCACACACTGCTAACCAATGTCCCACCCGAAGCCAAATATTTTACTGTAATTTATCTTTGTTCAGCCTTCTTCAGTATTCCAGTGGCAGAAGAGAGTATATATTTATTTGCATTTACATATGCTGGTAAACATTATATGTACCAAAAATGCCACAGAGGTTCAAACACTCACTGCATATATTTCATCAGGTTTTAAAAGCTGATTTAGCAGATTTAATGATAGATGGTAACCTTCTCCAGTTTATGGATGATTGCTTAATATGTTTGTCATCATTAGAAACATGTCATAGGGATTTCATTCAAAAGACTCAGTAAGTTAGCAAAAGGTAGCATAAAGTGTCTAAAGCTTAACTACAACTTAACTTAAGTTGAATATTTAGGGCGGCTAATTTCACATGGTACAATAGCCATAGCGCATGCTCAATTAGAAGGAATAAGTAAAGCACTATTGCCACAAACAGTAAAACAGTTGATGACCTTTCTAGGCTTAATAGGCTTCAATCCTAACTGAATTGGGAAGTGTGCAGTAAAAACGTAATGAGAGAAGAAGAACTGCAAGATTGTGCTCCAGTTAAATGGAACACAAACACGGTTAGCATTTGAATCACTCAAAAAGAAAAGTAGACAGCACCAATTTAGGTATACCTGATTATACCAAAATGTTCTATATGTATGTGGCTAACCGAGCGGATGGATATGCCTCTGCTGTGTTGATGCAGAAAACCTGCAGTGAAAGAAGGAAGCAGCCCCTAGCTTACTACAGCACTAAGCTAGATAATGTAGCGCAAGGTTACCCACCATTCCATCAGCAGGGACTTGTAGCAGTACATTATGCATCTACATTGACTATGGGTTACCCAGTAACCATTTATGCACACCATAAGGTTGTAGAATTAATAGAGCAAGGGAAATTGTTCCAACTCAAGATTGCATTCTAGCATATTCTTCACTGCTCTCATTCTCTGACCTTACTATAAAGAGGTGTAACACAGATAACCCATCTAAATTAATTTCTTTAGCCTATGAAGGAGTGTCTCATGATTGTGTGGCAAATTCATTACCATTTACTAGGTTACAACCTGATCTTGAGTCTAAACCGATAACGGAAGCAGAAGTCACTTACTTTGTCGATGGTTCTAGTTTTAGAGACTTCCTTCCTTTTAGAGACTTCTGTGTGACTCCCTTTGGAGGAAGTCACACAGAATATGCAGTAATAAGGAAAGATGGAGAAAACTTCAAACCCATCTTATCTTAGCATACTTCACAACCATGTTCTGCTCAGTTACAGCCTATCCGCATGGGGTAGGTCATCTGTTTAGAGCAGTGTGAACGTAAGGATGGGTTAAAAGGAGTGACAGAACTCTCATTCAGCATGTTGAACAAACAAGTAACCTAATGTCTGTTAAGATGCTACCAAGACGGTTATTATGTCACTAAAGGTAACAACACACCGTAGCAGACTTAGAATCAAAGCAAGCTTCAAAGTGTCAACTGGCAGTGCAGGTGCCAATAGTCCTTAGAACCGCAGCCTAAGTTGAAGGATGCACTGTCACACACACCCGTTTTGCGACCGGCACTAGGACCCGGAAGTAGAACGGTCGCTAAAACAGGAAGCATAAAAGGAGACAAGATGGCGCTTCACATCACTCAGTCATTGAGTTCGCCCGATGCCGGTTCAGATCGCCTGTCTGCCATTTTGTGAGTACTCACTTTTCTTGGGTCTACTTTCTGATTTGAGTGTGTGTTAATAGGACGCGGGTTAAATTTGTGTTTTTCCCTTGCTCCCCTTTCGTGAGAGTCCTTAGACTAAATCGCGTGGCTATCCTGCCTACTCGCGTGCTTCCGCGTTTGGGTTTACCATCCACGCTACAAAGGGCTAACCGCTAAGTGCTAAGTCTTCTGATCATTCCGGTTAGTTCGTGACAGAATGACTGAGTCCTCCGCGGTAAACCCAGCGGATTATGCGCACCTTTGCGACGTGGTTGATCGGCACGCCGAGCTAATCAACAAGCTAAACGGAGAGCTCGCTACTCTTCGCCGGAGCGTCCAAGACGTCGCGGCCTTGTGCCGCGAGGTGGCGGAGCTCCGGCAGGAAAACGCGGCCCTTCGCGAGGCTGTTGCTAGCGCGGCTAACCGTTCGCCCGTCGCAGCGGCCGCAGCTCCGCCCCCCCTCCCCCCTCCTACTTCTGATGTCTTTCTTGCTCTACCGGATAAGTGGGATGGCACGGACGGGAGATGCAGTGTTTTCCTAACTGCTCTCGATCTGGTGTTTGAGTTCAATGCCACCAAATACTCCACCGATCGATTGCGCATTGCTCTCCTTGTCTCGTTGCTGTCGGGGCAGGCAGCTGAGTGGGCCACGGCAGTTCTTCGTGCTGACTCGGATACCGCCCATTCCTACAATGAATTCACCCGTCAGCTGAAGTTAACATTCGAACACCCTGCGGGCGAGGTGGAGACCGACACCAAGCTGTACCACCTGCGGCAGGGAAGTTCGTCCGTGAGCCGCTACACGGCTGATTTCCGCACTCTCGCCGTACAAGCCACCTGGGGAGACGCCGCGCTCTGGACCACCTATTACGAGGGGTTGGCTTCTAGGATAAAAGACGAGCTAGCCGGGCGGGAGCTTCCTGCCACCCTGGAGGGTCTGATTCAACTCGCCCTCCGAATTGACCAACGTCTCCTATCTCGCCCGAAGCTGGCCCCGAGAACCCTGCCGCCAACACCCGCCTTCGCGTTTTCTACTCCACGAACCCCAACCACAGTCACCTCCACCACTCATGGACCTGTCGGTTCTCCACCTCCTGCCGTGGTTGACACCGGAGCCGGGGAACCCATGCAGTTAGGACGCGCCTCCTTGACCGCTGCAGAACGGGAACGGCGATTCAGGGAGGGACTCTGTGCCTACTGCGGGTCAGGAGCCCACCACAGAGCCATCTGTCCTCTCCGGGGACTGGGGGTAAAGACTGAGGCATTATCCCAGCCCGTTCGCATCACTTCTGTAGATGGCCGGCCCCTATCATCCAGCCCTATCACCACCCAGACCGAACCCATTACCCTGATCATCCAGCAACATCACGAACAGGTTCAATTTCATCTCACATCCGTTTCATCACCACCCATCATCCTTGGACATCCGTGGCTGTTACAACATGACCCTCTCATATCCTGGACTCAGAACCGGATTCTACAATGGGGACCGGCCTGCAGCGAACTTTGCCTACCGGCATCGGCTGGGACGTGCTCTAGGGGGTCCGAGGCCCCCGACGTCGACACCAACGCCATCCCTCCAGCCTATCGAGACCTGGCTGAAGTGTTCTGCAAGAGACGCGCCATCCATCTTCCACCTCATCGCCCCTACGACCTGGCGATTGACCTTCAGCCGGGCTCAATTCCCCCCCGCGGCCATTTATACTCTCTTACACCCACCGAGACACGGGCGATGGAGGAATACGTGTCGAATGCCCTTCGCCAAGGTACCATCAGGCCCTCCTCCTCGCCCGCCGCCGCGGGGTTCTTCTTTGTAAAGAAGAAAGGGGGTGAACTTCGCCCATGTGTCGATTATCGGGGGCTAAACAACATTACCATCAAGAACCGACACCCTCTGCCTCTTACCAACTCTGCCCTGGACGCCCTCTCTGGTGCCACCATTTTCACGAAGTTGGACCTTCGGAGCGCCTACAACTTGGTGCGTATCAGAGAGGGTGATGAGTGGAAGACGGCCTTCATCACTCCCACTGGACATTATGAAAGTCTTGTTATCCCCTTCGGACTCTGTAATGCCCCTGCCGCCTTTCAAAGTTTCATAAATGATGTCCTTCGAGACATGTTGGGGCGGTGGGCATTCGTCTACCTGGACGACATCCTGATATACTCACGAACAGTTGAAGAACATACCCAACACGTCAGGGCGGTCCTTAATAGATTGCTCGCCCATCAACTGTATTGTAAGTTGGAGAAGTGCGCTTTTCACGAGCGCTCCACCACGTTCCTGGGCTTTGTCATCTCGCCCCAGCGATACGGAGTAGGGGACCGCGAGCTGTTGTCCATAAAGTGGGCATTGGAGGAATGGCGACACTGGCTCCAGGGCGCCAGCGAGCCGTCCATCATCTGGACCGACCACCAGAATCTGATCACCATCCAGAACATCAAGCAGCTCAACCCGAGGCAGGCGCGGTGGGCCCTGTTTTTCGAACATTATAACTTCCATCTGTCCTATCGCCCGGGGTCCAAGAACACCAAGGCCGACGCCCTCTCCAGACAATATGAGGGGGAAGCCACCCGGGCGGAACCCGCGCCTGTCCTCCCCTCTTAAAAAATCATCGCACCTCTCCACTGAGATCTAGAGACCAGAGTCCGCCAGGCACAGGCAGCGGAGACCGAACCGGCAGGTGTGCCGCCTGGACGACTCTACGTGCCTCAAGCGGTCAGGAGCGACGTCATGGAGTGGGGCCACTCATCACCCATCTCTGGACATCCCGGCACCAGACGCACCCTCCAGTTCGTCCAACGCGCCTTCTGGTGGCCCTCCATGATCCAGGACATCGAAGAGTTCGTTCAGGCGTGCCCAGTGTGCGCCAGGGCCAAGACCACCAACCAGCCGACACCTGGTGAGCTCCAGCCACTACCGGTCCCTCGCCGACCCTGGACGCACATTGCCGTCGACTTCATCACGGGCCTGCCGGCTTCAGAAGAAAAGACGACCATTATGACCATCGTAGATCGGTTCTCCAAAGCTGTGCACCTGGTGGCTCTCCCTGGACTCCCGTCAGCTAAAGAGACAGCCGAGCTGATTCTAGAACACGTAGTCCGTTTGCATGGGTTCCCAAAAGACATCGTCTCGGACAGGGGGCCCCAGTTCACTGCCCGATTCTGGAAGGCCTTCTGCCGTCTGATCAATTCCACCTGCAGTCTGTCATCAGGATACCACCCTCAGACTAATGGTCAGACGGAGCGGACCAACCAACAACTGGAGCGCTATCTCAGATGTTTTGTTGCCGATCGTCAGCGCTCCTGGGCCCGCTATCTCTTATGGGCTGAGTTATCTCACAACCTCCATGTTTCTTCGGCCACAAATCTCAGTCCATTCGAGGTATGCCACGGTTTCCAGCCTTCGATGTTCGAACACCAAGAACCGGAGGTTGACGTACCGTCGGCCCAACAGTTGGTTCGCAGGTGTCGGTGGCTGTGGAGACAAGCCAATCAAGCTATCCAAAGGGCCAACCACCGCTACGCTACGCAACATCGCCGCCGACACCCACCGGGACGAATGTATAATGTAGGTGACAAGGTATGGCTGTCAACAAAGAATTTGCATCTCCGCACAGAATCAAAGAGACTGTCACCCAGATTCATCGGCCCATACCGCATTACACTCCGCATCAACCCTGTCACCTACCGGCTCCAGCTGCCTGCGGCGCTCCGAATCCATCCGGTCTTCCACACGTCACAGCTGAAACCCTTCACCACTTCTCCGATGGTTCCACCCTCCCCCCCTGCTCCTCCTCCCCGAATCATTGACGGTGGTCCTGCTTACACCGTACGTCGGATCCTTGATTCGCGCCCTAGGGGCCGAGGCACCCAATACCTGGTAGACTGGGAAGGCTACGGCCCCGAGGAGCGATCTTGGATTCCGGACCGGTTTATTCTCGACCCGGAACTTATCAGGGACTACCGTCACCGGGTATCCTCCACCCCAGGACCGTCGGGAGTCGGTCCTGGACAGGGGGGTACTGTCACACACACCCGTTTTGCGACCGGCACTAGGACCCGGAAGTAGAACGGTCACTAAAACAGGAAGCATAAAAGGAGACAAGATGGCGCTTCACATCACTCAGTCATTGAGTTCGCCCGATGCCGGTTCAGATCGCCTGTCTGCCATTTTGTGAGTACTCACTTTTCTTGGGTCTACTTTCTGATTCGAGTGTGTGTTTATAGGACGCGGGTTAAATTTGTGTTTTTCCCTTGCTCCCCTTTCGTGAGAGTCCTTAGACTAAATCGCGTGGCTATCCTGCCTACTCGCGTGCTTCCGCGTTTGGGTTTACCATCCACGCTACAAAGGGCTAACCGCTAAGTGCTAAGTCTTCTGATCATTCCGGTTAGTTCGTGACATGCACAAGGTATTTGGCGTTCACATGAAAGTCTGATCATAGCACCCACAGCACGGTTAAACATATTTAGTTTTAGATGTTCTGGATTTGACCATTGTGCTAGAGAAGAGGTTGTGAGAAAAATCAAGCTGTATACTATAGATGATGAGTGTCTAGCTTCATGTAAGATATGTGCTAAGCATAATGTCAAAAAGGAACAGCGACATCCGTTGGTCATATACCGGTACCAGAAGGACCTTTTAAGCACTCGGTTATGGATTATATGGAAATAATAATGTATGCTCGAGGCAAAAGGTACATACCTGTAATAATAGACAGATTTAGTAGATGGGTAGAAGCAATGCCTTCTGCAGATGAAGGGGCCGGAACAGTTATCAAATTCCTCACAAGGGAAGTGATGCCTAGGTTTGGAATTCCGTCAAAAATCAGTTCAGATAATAGATCAGTGTTCATTCAGAAAACTGTTAACAACAGTTGAGAATAAAACAAAGTTTTGGATGTGTCTATCATTCACAGTCCCAGGGTATGGTAGAAAGAATAAACAGAACTCTCAAAGTCAAGCTTAACAATATTTTTGCTAGTACAAACCTTAACTAGGTTGATATATTACCTCTTAGTGAGCTATCGCATGCAAATTAACAGAAATACATACTTAACCCCGCATGAAATGCTAACGGGTCGACTCATGCCTGTGCAATTCTGTAGGGGGCCATATAAAGGCCCACCGCTAAAACAACTGCAATTGAAACTTAGATTATATATGATGAAGCTAACTGCCATATATAAAGCAATCTATGTGCAGGAAAAGAGCAAAAAGGCGGAGGAAGGAAAAGACATTCCATGTCCCATCAATCCAGGAGACCAGGTCTATCTATCTGTGAGTGTGTAGGAGAAAGTGGCACAAGGCCAGGAGGGAGGGGCCCTACGAAGTTCTGGCAGCCACTCCAACTGCAATTCAAGTGAAAGGCAAAACCACGTGGTATCCCTTGAACCATTACACAAGAGTCCCCAAAAGAAGTACCAGAAAAGAAGGAAAAAGAGAGGAGAACCTAACATCCTATAGTAGCAAAGTGCAAAGAAATTAAATCCTAATTGGAAAAATAACCAACTATTGGCACAAGTTGGACACCAAATTGCGCAGCGTTAAACACTCCACTGCTCCAAATTAAGTATGAGAATCTGCTTGAAAGCAGCATCCGCTTCTCATACAGATGAGACTGACTGACTGACTTTGACCAGTATTTCCCCTGACTTACCCGACATGACGAACAGTTGTACAGATTATATGTGACAATGACTCATGTCCACTATGTGGTATAAATGCAATTCTGTTTAACCAAACCTATATTACTTTCACAGATGACGCAGCAGCATTGACAATTAATTTAATTCCCTCAACAGGAAAAGTGCCCGAGAAGGAAGCAAGCTGTAAACAACTTATGACCATGTGTAATGCCACTAAACAACGATCTCTTTAATTCCAGATACAGAAATTTTATTGGAACAGCTGATGGTTGACTTTACTGTGTCTAAAGTTATAAATTATATTTATATCTACAGTAACCAAAGACTTTTAACTTAAACAGCATTTTCTAGCAACAACAGACAAAGATGGATTTTTGGACACCGTCATCAAGAATATCCTTACCTCACCCATGTGTAACTTTAATCTGAGACTTCACTAATTCATATGTTGATGCGTATCCCTAATGGCAAAGGATGGAAAACACGAGCCCATAATGAAGTGCTAGTAACCTCTCTTGTGGGCTCCAACTGACTCTCTACGATGTGCAAAGCATCTGGGTTGAAGATTCATATATTATGACAAGGCGGTTAAATTCCTATCAACTTTTTAAAATTGTACTGTGGGTTTCATATTTCAATTTATACATGTTTCAATTTAGATTGTAAACGTTGTCCAACTAGTGTAATCCTAGAAAGTCACTGTATTAATTGCATTGTATGTCATGTAATTGTGTTATAGAAAATATAATGTCATGGAGGTCAGTCTTTTACTCTTGTGCCAATCGTCAAAAGTAAGGAAAGAGACGTTTGGCTGATACTCCCCTAAAGTGCAAATACATAGATTGGTTATTGATAAAATCCAGTGATTTGATTTAATCACCAGATTAGTGTAAGGACAACTAACACATGGATTTGCACTCTAGATTGACCAATTAATGTGGGACTTGTAAGTCCCAAAGGGGGGATATATGGTAGTAATTTCTATTTGGTTTTATGTAATTTCACTTACTTTTAGGTACCCATTGGAACATAATAGTTCAATTCAATTCAATTTTATTTGTATAGCGCTTTTAGCAATTTTCATTGCCGCAAAGCAGCTTTACATAGTCAAAAGAATTATTTAGGTTTGTATGAAATGTGAATTTGTATGAATCAAAATGGTCAGTTTGTCCCTGGTGAGCAAGCCGAGGGCGACAGTGGCAAGGAAAAACTCCCTGAGATGGTAAGAGGAAGAAACCTTGAGAGGAACCAGACTCAACAGGGAACCCATCCTCATTTGGGTAAAACAAAAAGCAGTAAATGATCTGCATTTATACAGTGTGTAGGGTGGGAGGCAGTTCAGCTATAATAGCTGATGTTAATTGATGTTAATATGGAGTCCAGGTAGTTATTGAAGACCCAGGTAGACTTGTGAGAAGTTCCAGTCATGAACTATCGAACTGTCAAGTCCCCAGAGAAACAGTTGCCAACACCAGTCAAGGCCAGAACCATTTTCTAGGTAGAGAGAATCATTCCCAGACACCAGACGCATCCCAGAGAGACACACGGGGCATCCATGTGACGAGATCTTCAGCCAGAAGCGGGGCACCAGGATGGGTCAGACAGGTCCGGAGGGCAGAGGGAGTCTGGATCACTGGCAGCTCAGGAATGACATGTGTAGCTCGACAGAGAGAGAGAGAAAGAGTGAAAGGGGGGGACAGGAGGAGAGAGGAAAAAGAAAGAGGGGGGGAAAGAGAAGAAGAGGAGAGATGGCAGTTAGGTATGGTCACAGTCACACAATGTATAATGTGAATGTATATTAACTGTAGAGTGCAAGCAGAGACTCCGGCAGGACTAACTATGACAGCATAACTAAAAGGGAGAGCCAGAAGGAAACACAAACATGAGGGCTTCCTGACATGTAAAGCAAACAATCCCCTCACCGTCAGCAAACCTGAGTGATCAATGAGAGTGAGGAAGACAGCATCCAAACATACCAGTTCACCATAATACTCTACGTCCATGAGTCCCCCAGATCTGCTCCTTTACCTATGGCAAATCTATTTATAAAAATGCTCGGCTAAATAAATAGGTTTTTAGCCTGGACTTAAACACTGAGACTGTGTCTGAGTCCCGAACACTATTTGGAAGACTATTCCATAACTTTGGGGCTTTGTAAGAAAAAGCTCTGCCCCCAGCTGTATTTTTCCTAATACGCGGTACTGACAAGCAGCCTGCATCCTTTGATCGAAGTAGGCGTGGCGGATCGTAAGACACTAGCAGTTCGCTCAGGTACTGCGGCGCGAGACCATTTAATGCTTTATATGTCAAGAGTAGTATTTTAAAATCAATGCGAAATTTCACAGGGAGCCAATGGAGTGAAGATAAGATAGGGGTGATGTGCTCATATCTTCTGGTTCTGGTGAGGACTCTCGCTGCTGCATTCTGGACTAGCTGAAGCTTATTTATGCATCTAGCTGAACAACCAGACAGTAAGGCATTACAATAGTCCAACCTAGAGGTGATAAAAGCATGAACTAGTTTTTCTGCGTCGTTTAGCGACAATAAATTTCTTATTCTGGCAATATTTCTGAGGTGAAAGAATGCTATCCTGGTAATATTATCTACATGTGCTTCAAATGAAAGGCTGGAATCAATAATCACACCAAGGTCTTTCACTGTTGCATTTGATGGAACAGAAAGGCCATCTAAAGTTACGGTATGATCTAAAATTTTACTCCTAGCTGTATGCGGTCCTATGACTAGAACTTCTGTCTTATCCGGATTTAGCAGAAGGAAGTTAGTTAGCATCCAATTTCTTATGTCCTGCACACATTGCTTAATTTTAGTAAGCTGTTTTTTCTCATCAGGTTTTGCTGAGACATATAACTGTGTATCATCAGCATAACAATGAAAACTAATACCATGCTTACGGATTATGTTGCCCAGAGGAAGCATGTAAAGGGAAAAAAGCAGTGGACCTAAAACTGAACCCTGCGGAACGCCAAACTCCACTAGAGAACATGCAGAATAATCACCATTTAAGTCTACATACTGATAACGATGGGTCAGATAGGATCTGAGCCAGGAGAGGGCTGTACCCTTAATTCCCACTACATTTTCTAATCTGTGAAGAAGAATAGTGTGATCAACAGTGTCAAAAGCTGCACTGAGGTCAAGTAATACAAGCATAGTTACACAACCCTGATCAGAGGCCAATAGAATGTCATTTACTACTTTAACGAGCGCTGTCTCTGTACTGTGATGAGGCCTAAATCCTGACTGATACAGTTCATGTATGCCATTCCTATGTATATATGAGCATAGCTGCTCCGCTACTATCTTTTCCAGGATCTTAGAGATAAAGGGGAGGTTTGATATTGGTCTGTAACTGGACAGCTGACAGGGGTCGAGGTCAGGTTTCTTAATTATTGGTTTGATAACTGCTAATTTAAAAGATTTTGGAACATATCCAATGCTGAGTGAAGAATTAATTATTCTCAACAGGGGTTCTATTATTGCTGGTACTATCTGTTTAAGAAAATGTGTCGGTACAGGATCTAATATACAGGTTGATGAATTTGAAGAAGAGATGAGTGAAATTAGTTCATTCTCTTCAAGGGGAGTAAAGTATTCTAGGTTCTGGTCTGACATGGCTAGATTAACATCTGCATCAATTACATTGTTCGGTTTCAAAACCTCAATTTTATGCCTAATATTTACAATTTTATTATTAAAACAGTTCATGAAGTCCTCACTATTGCATGATGTTGTTGTGGAGATTTCTGCAGTGGTCTTATTTCTGGTTAATTTGGCTACAGCATTAAATAAGAATCTAGGATTATTTTTATTTTCTTCTATAAGAGTGGAGAGATATGTTGATCTAGCTACACTAAGAGCTTTTCTATAGTTCAGGATGCTCTCCTTCCATGCTATTTGAAATACTAGTAATTTAGTTTGACGCCATTTACGTTCTAATTTCCGAGCGGTCTGTTTTAAAGTGCGCGTGTGATCGTTATACCAGGGAGCAAGTTTTTTATCTCTAATAATTTTTCTTTTGACTGGAGCTACATTATCTAGGGTATAGCGAAATGTCGACTCTAAATATTCAGTCGCCTGATCGAGTTCTGTGGGGTCAGACGGTGATCTAATCGAAGTTGGGAACTCTGGGAGATTACTGATAAAACTCTGTTTGGTAGTTGATGTGAATGTACGTTTCATACGGTAGCGCGGCGCTGTGTGTACATTATTATTGTGGCACACACTTGCAATGAGACAAGATAGTGATCTGAGATAACTTCAGATAGTGGTATTGTGAATAAATTTCTTATACTTAATCCAAATAATATTATTAAATCTAAAGTGTGACCTGCTTTATGAGTGGGTCCTACTACACACTGATTTACTCCTACCGAGTCCAGTATAGACATAAATGCAGTTCTCAGAGGGTCTTCTGGGTTTTCAAAATGAATATTAAAATCTCCAGCAATTAACACTTTGTCTACAGAAATGACTAGGTTTGAGAGGAAATCTGCAAATTCACTAAGAAATTCCGAGTACGGCCCTGGAGGTCTGTAAATGACAATTAGCGGGATCGACTGAGCTGACTTAATATAGTTAAATACACTTATGTTACTATAAAGAATTTCAAATGAATTAAATTTGTGTCCGTGTTTTTGTACAATAGTCAAATTATCATTGTGAATAACTGCGACGCCTCCTCCTCTACCAGTTAACCGAGGCTGGTGTATGTAGCTGTATCCAGGAGGACTAGCTTCATTTAGAGCTACATACTCGTCCTGTTTAATCCAGGTTTCTGTTAAACAGAGTATATCAAACTCCTGATCTGTGATAATTTCATTAACTATAACTGCTTTAGATGCGAGAGATCTAATATTTAACAGTCCTAGCTTCAGATCAGAGGTGCCGGCTGCGCATTCAGTCTGATCCGAGTTTGTGGTCTTTATGCTAATTAAATTACTAAAACAGACTTTCTGAGTCTTTCTAAATTTGTTTTTAGCTCGGGGAACAGACACAGTCTCAATAGAGTGAACCCTGAGTGACGACTCTATGCAGCTAGCAGACGGTTGGTTTAGCGTAAGGGATCTAATGTTGAGAAGTCCAAACTTTAGAGGTAGACTTCGATTACTTATTTGGGCTTTTTCTGGTTTAATGGTTACCAGATTGTTTCGGCTGGATTTAACGAATTTATTCTTTTTTCTCACTAATCGGGGAATAGACACAGTTTCTATAGTACAAGCTATGTGTGTGCGTCTATTAGTATGGTGAGTTGTATTGTGGCTGATATCTAAAGAATCTGAGGTATGACTTACCGCAAGTCAGATGGTTCGTAATGTCCTGGAGATGTTGTCAGAGAGGACCGCTGCTCCAGCTCTGCTAGGGTGCAGGCCATCTGTGCGGTAGAGCCTAGGACGCTCCCAGAAAACATTCCAGTTATCAACAAAGGGTAATCTCTGTTGTTGACACCAAGATTGTAACCATTCATTGAAGGCAAATAATCTACTGAACCTCTCGATTCCTCTCTGAAATGTCGGAAGTGGTCCAGATACGACGATCTTTGTCGTGGGTGATGTGCTGCGGACCTTCTCAACCAGGCTCCTGAAGTCCTTCTTTAGGATCTCCGTCTGCCTCAGCCTGATGTCGTTGGTGCCAGCATGGAGAACCACAGCTCGAATGTTCTTCCTCAGGGCCGCAGGCACCTGTGCAGCAACATCAAGAACACGTGCACCAGGTAAACAGCGCGTGTACGCCTTACCTTTAGCTGTGGTAGCACGCACGTGCCGGACAATGGAGTCTCCGATGACCAGCGCGTCGTGTGCCGTCTCACGGAGAGGAGCGAAGCGGTTTCGGGTTGAGATCTCGAAGACGGGTGGTGGCGGAGGAGGAGAGGTCCTCGCCCGGGGCTTGGCGCGCGTCTTCCGCTGCTGAAGTTTCCAGGCCTCGTGGTATCCCGGCGCCGGGTTGAAGGAAAGCTGGGCAGGCTGCGTTCTCGGTGCGTTGGACCTGGGCAGAGAAGCACGCGGAGTAGAGGTTGTCGGAGAATTCTCATGCCGAGAATTTACCTGGGACAGGTGAGCGTCGGTCCGCGACGATTCCAGCGTGGCTTTCCGCTGCTGTAGCCGGGCCAGCTTCACCTGTAGGTCGCGGATCAGCTTCTCCACGGCCTCCATCTCCAAGTCCACCGAGTGCAGCTCCAATGTCTCCTCACCTGCACACAGGGGCAGAGACCCAACCGACATGGTGTCTAAAAATAGAAATAACCGGTGCGAAAGAGCGTAAACAAACTTGTGATAGCCGGGCTAACGGGCTAGCGATGCTAATGAAAAGCCGGCTAGAAGCGGTGTGCTGCAAAACTATTAAAACTTATACGATATAAACTTATACGAAAACGATATAACACGCGTTTCGAGTGAATATATTATAAGGTAGTATGAAATACTTATCTGTTATATGTTTACTCTTCGTAAGGGGACGAAAAAGTAGAAAAATTGGTCAGTCTGGCAGTCATTTTCTGTAGTCAATTTGAGAAGTGCTTGCCTAGGAATCCAAGCTATACATAGGATGGGGAATTGTACGTGCAAAAGCTAACCATATAAGGCCTCCTGGAATGTGCTTGCCCAGGAAGGTGAGGTATACATAGAACGGGGGAATTTAAAGAAACTCAGCTGTTGTGGGACATCACTGTATACTGAATACTCCATTGTATCAGAGGGTATTTAAACGAAAAGTGTTCAGAGTTCAGTGTGACACTGCAGTCTCCCCCGGCCGTTATTGCATGATAAATAAAGGTCGTTATCTTCTGAAAACCATAGCCTGAGTCTTCAATTAATTTCCACGACAGTATGAGCCCTTATTAGTTTAATAACTAAATAAAGAGTTAAATAGTTAAACATTACTCAATAAAAGGGACACGTGTGAGTGTATTAATGAGCCCCAATTAGTAAAGGGGACAAGTATGCAAAGAATAAGCCCTATTTTCCAGGAAAAGAGGGACAAAGTATGAATGCTTAAGCCTATGACTGAATAAATAAATAAATAAATAGTTTGAAGTGGTGAGTGTGTTTGAACCCCATATTAATACTGTGCCATTACTCGGTTATTGATAAAAGTGTTTACTGTGTATAAAAATACTGTGATTTTGGCAATATTGTACATTAAGAAGTGATTATCATTTTTAAGCTTGTTAAGGAAGATGGATATTTTTGGCAGTATACAATATTGGATGTTGTTGTAAGTAAAGTTTATTCATTAAAATAAGTGCATAGGCACAAGTTAACGTACGACTAAGTTGTGGTGAAGTAGGCTATAAAGCATAATGGCAGCCTCTCCAGAGGAGATATTAGTGCTGAAACATCCTTTGTGTGCAGATCTCATAACTAAGGTCTCTAATAAATGGCAGAAGCGGACTAAAGATCTGATTACTAAATGGCCAAAGGGAGGGTCATTTGATGTGACTCTGTGTTTGGAAATGGAAGTTTTGATCAGAAATTATAAAACGGCATCAAGAGAGAAAAAGCGTGTACAGAGAGAGTTGAAAAGATAGCAGGAGAGAGAGGTCCTAGCGTTGTTTAAGAAGGAGGGGGAGTAAGTGGTAAAGCAGAAAAAGCAAGCTAGAAAAAAGTCTAGAAAATTAGGAAGTGAGGCCCAGAGTAATGGAGGGGAAATTTTAGTCACCCCTCCCCCCTATGTGCAGACTGAAGGTCAATTCCCTATGCTTAAAGGCATGGTGGAAGTGTCTGGTGAGATGCAAATGGAAGGTCATGTAGATTTAGACAGAGACTTAAGAGAGTCGTGTGTGAAGTCAAGAAAGAGGCAGGATAGGAAAACGGATAGAGAAGAAAGCACACCATTAGATTGTTACAAGGAAGTAAGGGCAGATCTACAGAAAGTGAAAAGGTTGTATGGGAAGGAAGATAAGTTAGAAGAATAGGAAAAGGTGCAAGCAAGTGGAGAGAGAACAGACAGGAGTGCTAAAACACCAGTAAAAAGTCAGATACAGGTAGATACAACATTAAGGACTGGGCGTGGGCCTTTGTGCAGTGGAGAGGAAGGGGGCGAAGAGGATTTGTCAGTTAATATGGGTAGTTGGAAACTGGGAAGGGACACTGGGAGACTTAGGGACCTGGCTCCACAATTTCCAATTTTAATTAAAGATGCACAGTGACAATATGTACCATGGGCAACTCAGGATCTCGAGGGGCTTGTCAACCGCCTCCCTAACATTCATGAGGGTGCAGGGAAATGGATTAAGGTCTTAGAAGAGGAGACCTCAGGCAAGCTTTTGTCGGTGGGGGACATGAAAGCTCTGTTGGCAAAGATTTTAGGCGGAGGAAAATTGGTGGAGATCTTCCAGGCTTCTGACCTGAGCGAGGCCATAGATACATACCATATGGATGGAATGTGTGTTTGATGCTTATCGTCCTTCTGTGTGGCAAGCCTTGCGTACTGAATATCCAACTAGAATGGACCCAAAAGCTTTAAAGGGAGAAGAGTTGGAAGAAACAAAGAATCCAACTCTGTACATCCAGAAGCAGCTAAAGAGATGGAAGCAAGAGACTGAAAGTGATCCAGAAGGAGATGCATTGTTGAAGTCCAAGCTACTCTAAGAACAGAGGAAGCAGAGCAAATGTCCATGAGGGCCCCAAGCAATCCATCACCCACAGTCCAGCCAGCTGCAGTTACTGCGATGACAGCACCAGCCGCATTCTCTCCAAACTCAAACCAGATGCCTGTGCCTGTCATTAACGTTTTCACTCAAAAGCCAGGGCAGAGGGAGTGGAGAGCCAATCAACAACAGAGAGGACAAAGGAACCCTCAGTCTAGCTTTCCCCCAGGCGTATATTGGGGGTGTGGACAAGCTGGACACAACCGATCACACTGCCTTTCCCATCCATGGCCCCAAGCCCAAAGGAGTGCGGTGGGAAGGGGGTGGCAACAGCCTCCTCGAGATCAGGTTCAAGGCCCAGTAAACCCATGGGGGGGTCCAAAACTGGGATATTAGGGGTGCCCAGAGAATCCTACAGGGGAGAATCAGTTACCTATTTTAACAACTAGTGCAGAACAAGAACCCATGTTACACATTGAGGTAGACGGTAAAAGTACACCCATGTTAGTTGATACAGGAGCGGTTTATACATGCTTAAACTTAAGTCATGCCTCACATCTCCCCATGTCTGGAAAATTTGCCAAGACAGTAGGATTCTCGGGAAAAAAGCAGTTAATTCCTATGACCGCTCCAGTCCGTCTACAAACTAACAACAAAAGTGTGACCCTACCTGTATTAGTTTCAAGTCAGACACCGGTAAATTTATTAGGAAGAGATGCTTTATGTAAATTAGGACTGCAAATATTGTGTTCCCCAGAAGGTGTGTATGTTGACATGAAAGGTATTAAAAATCAAATGGTAATGCTTGAGCCACAAGCAAATGTGTATTAGGTAGGACAGCTGGAAAAAGACTTTAGTCAAATAATCCATAAATGGGGAAAGTTCATTGAAGCACAAATTCCTGAAGCACAGCTACCTTGTTCGACTTTCCACTGCACAATGATTTATGACCCAGCTAAGGACACTGCCTTAGAACAGACATGGCAGAAAGAGACAAGGGAGAACAAGGTTGAGTTAATCACACAGTACATCATCATAGGCCAGCGAGAAGCAGCTATCAGTGTAGATGATTGTGATTTTGTAAAAAGGTGGTTTAATGTAACTGATTCTGTTCCTCATGTGACGTTGTATGTAGGAAAAAACTACAGCTCAAAGGACTTAGGACCAATGATGAAAAAAGCTAAAGAGGTCCAGTGGGAATCAACCACAAACCCGTTGATTTTTCATTCTGCAGATAAAAACTATATGAAAATCTTGTGTGGTAATAACTTGATTGGTACTCCTCAGGAAGTGGTAATTAGCAGCAACTCACAAACTCAAATGACATCAGCATCTGAAGTAGTTGATACTGCCGAGGAGGAATTGTATAGGGACATGGAGAGTCAGGTCCCACCTGAATTATGGTCTCGGCATGATACAGATGTAGGTCTAATTAAGTCAGCCAGCCCAATTCAAGTACAACTTAAACCAAATGTAAAACTGCCCAGGATAATACAATATCCTTTGCGACCTGAGGCAGAAGCTGGCATAAAGAACACTATTGAAGGCCTTGTAAAAGCATCTGTGCTAGAAGAGACAACGCGTTGTTGTAATACTGCAATTTTCCAAATAAATGTACAAATACAAATAAATACAAATAAATGGCGTCTTGTGCATGATTTGCGTGCAATTAAAAATATAACTGAGGATTACTCAGCTGATGTTCCAAATCCACACACACTGCTGACTAATGTCCCTCCCGATGCCAAGTACTTTACTGTGATTGATCTTTGTTCTGCTTTTTTCAGTATTCCAGTGGCGGAAGAGAGTAGGTATTTGTTTGCGTTTACATATGCGAGTAAACAATATACATATTGTAGGATGGCACAAGGATTCAAACACTCGCCAAATATCTTTAATCAGGTGTTAAAAGCTGATTTATCAGATTTAATAATGGAGAGTAACCTGCTGCAATATATGGATGATCTCGTAATCTGCTCATCCTCTTTAGAAGCATGCCATAGAGATTCCATTAAAGTGCTCAACAAGCTTGCACAGGGAGGTCATAAAGTGTCTAAAGCTAAGTTGCAATACTGCAAGCCCCAAGTTGAATATTTAGGGCGGCAAATTTCTCATGGTTCAATGGCCATAGCGCCTACCCAGTTAGAAGGCATAAGTAAAGCACCGTTACCACAAACAGTTAAACAGTTGATGACCTTCCTAGGCTTAACAGGTTTCAGGGCTGACTAGATTGAGGAGTATGCAGTGAAAACAGCTCCACTGAGGGAGATAATGAAAGAAAAAGGAGTGCAAAATCTAAGTGCTCCCTTAAAGTGGAACACAGATGCACTGTTAACTTTCGAATCCATCAAAAAAGAAATGCAGACAGCACCTACCTTAGGTATACCTAATTATACCAAACCGTTCTATCTGTATGTGGCTAACCGAGCTGATGGATATGCCTCAGCTGTGTTGATGCAGGAAACCTGCAGTGGTAGGAGAAAACAGTCCCTAGCTTATTACAGCACAAACCTAGATAATGGTCAGGGGTAGCTCAGTGGTTAAGGCATTGGACTATGGTTCAGAAGATCTCAGGTTCAAACCCCACAACCACCAAGTTGCCACTGTTGGGCCCTTGAGCAAGGCCCTTAACACTAGAAGCGCCGAGCAGCGGTCATTTGACCGCAAGGGGGTAAAAAAAAAATAATACTTCACACTCGATCAATTTCCAGGACCCTCCTTTCATGACTTTTCCTAGTTCTGTGAGCTTAATCACCCTGTATGCTTAAATTTTTAAAATCGCACCAGTAAAAGCCAGTATAAAGCTATTTTGCTCTTATTTACGTGAAATCGCTGACAACTGCGCGGCGGCGTGACGTTTCCTGTCTTTTCCAACCCGCGATTCTCATTTCTCTCAGCAGATGGCGCAAGGAATCGCGCATACTATCTATGCGTCATTCAAAGATTCAAGATTCAAGATTCAAATAACTTTATTAATCCCAGAGGGAAATTGCTTATGCTCGGTTACAGGTGCTCACAGTTGTTAACTAAGAAAGGTAATAAAGAATAAAGGTAATAAATAATAATAATAATAATAAAAAAAAAAAAAACTCTTAAAACAGTAAGTACCATAAGAATATGACTCAGGGCCACTTGTAAGTATTGCACAGTAACCTAGTATTGTTTATGTAATATTGTATTATTGTGTGAGATCTTGTATTACATATTTTCTCGGGAAGTAGTATTGCAGTAGTTGTATTTTTAATATTTTTAATACCGTATTTTAAATATGGTATGTGAATTCAGTGCGTATGTGTAACTATCTCAGGTTTCATTCCATATATGCAGTTTATATATATATATATATATATATATATATATATATATATATATATGCTTCCGTAAATAATCGACAATTCGCCATTCGTTCTGGCGTTGATAATCAGCGATATTTCATAAGGACATTTAGGGAATTTCGCTTTACTTAATTTTATAAGGTTTTGAGAAAATTTATTAGTTTGTTCGTTCTGTTAGAAGCTTCCGTGAAATTATCTCTAAAACAATATTGTTTTACATATTACATATGTAATGACCCCTCCTGATGATATAAAGCCTCATTATTGAATGTAAATGAATCAGATCTACCACAGCAGATAATAAACTATGCTATGTCATAACCGAAGCAAACACCACGATTATGGCTCGTTTCGTTCAATCTTGCTAGGCAACGGACCACGCGCCTAATCGGCGGGAACGTGGTTCACTTGGCCGCAGTGTATTATAAACCTGCGGGATGTTTCACTGCTTATGCATAAAAGCGAGGGAAATGTGGAAGTGATGCGTGGCCACTGAATGAGAACTAAATCAAAGATTTCGGTAACTACACTGAGTGTAACATCTGCATAGTGACACTAAACAGCTAAACAACTTCACTTTCCCGTTTACCTCTGAGAAAAAAAAGCTGTATGTTGTTTGTTTATATGTAGAATGTTTATAAAAGTACAAGAAGTAGGCGCGCGCGCGCGCGCACAGACACACACACACACCTCCCCTGAGCCCTCGGTCAACATCTAATGACCGTCGATATGCAAATGAGTCAAGACGTAGCCTAACGTGGTGTCGTGTCGGATTTCAGCGGTCAAAGAAAGTGGAAAGACTTTGAAACAGTTTCAGCGTTTTTTTTCAGTTACAACAAGCACAGCGATGAGTCCATGTTGTTTCACTGGTTATGACATAGTGACACTAAACAGCTGAACAACTTCACTTTTCTGTTTACCTCTGAGAAAAAAAAGCTGTATTTAGTTTGTTTATATTCAGAGTAACACCTTCCAACCACCTCTCATAGTCTATTGTTAGTTTTAATGATTTGGCTGAAACTAATTATCACTACATAAGTACCCCAACACCCCTGATCATGAGTTTCAGCTGAAACTAATTCTATACATGCAACAGAAAATGTAGATGCAGATTCCAAATGTATAAAGATACATGCTATATATATATATATATTCCGCTTCAGCGTGTTTCTTAATCTTTCCCTATATATATATATTTATATAATTATATATATATATATATATATATATATATATATATATACTTTTCAAATAAAATCGCTATTACTTGACCCTGAAATTTAGTTTAGCACACAAAAACTGAAAAGTCCTTTCTGGTAAATCAACTGCATATGTAGTTTATTCACAGCAATTCATTAATAAAATGAATATACATTGTACAGAGAAAGATTACAAAATAAAAAAACAAAGAGTGTCTTCTTTACAAACAGCTTATACTGTGCGTCGAGATGCTGAAATCCCTTGCATGTTGCCCCTCAATTTTGTGCTTCCATTTCAAGTGGAGAGATATTTGACCAACAGCTTAGAACAAAAGAACTGTAGGTGTGATCACAACCCCCTCCGAACGACCATGCCATCAATCACTGACCACCTCAGACGTTCCCTCCAATGTATACTGATGTTTTGCAAGTATTTTTGCAAAACTATGGCACTCTTTTGAGGGGTGGTTGGAATGTGTTATTTATTCATTTATTCTATTCTGTAGGGCACTAACTACACAGACCAAACTGATACCTTATTTTATTCTTATACTCATCGCTGTGCTTGTTGTAACTGAAAAACGCCGCAACTGCTTCAGGGGAGGTGTGTGTGTGTGTGTGTGTGTGTGTGTGTGTGTGTGAGCGCGCGCGCGCGCGCTGCAGCCTGTGAATGAATACGCACAGCAGAGGGACAGAGACATGAGGGACATCTAATACCTTATTGTGTAGTGTCCCTTTTTCAGCGGATTTCTCTGCTACCGCAGATCAGTTTATCAACTTGTAATATATTAATTTTAGGAATATATTAACATGTGCAGACATTTAGTTGAGCGCTGCCCCTCTTGCCCCTGAATAGAGCCAGCCTCGATTACACACACATACACACACACATATATATAGCATGCATCGAATACACACATATATATATATATATATATATATATATATATATATATATATATATATATATATATAGCATGTATCTTTATATATTTGGAATCTGCATCTACATTTTCTGTTGCATGTATAGAATTAGTTTCAGCTGAAACTCATGATCAGGGGTGTTGGAGTACTTATGTAGTGATAATTAGTTTCAGCCAAATCATTAAAACTAACAATAGACTATGAGAGGTGGTTGGAAGGTGTTACTCTGAATATAAACAAACTAAATACAGCTTTTTTTTCTCAGAGGTAAACAGAAAAGTGAAGTTGTTCAGCTGTTTGGTGTCACTATGTCATAACCAGTGAAACAACGTGGACTCATCGCTGTGCTTGTTGTAACTGAAAAAAAACGCTGCAACTACTTCAAAGTCTTTCCACTTTCTTTGACCGCTGAAATCCGACACGACACCACGTTAGGCTACGTCTTGACTCATTTGCATATCGACGGTCATTAGATGTTGACCGAGGGCTCAGGGGAGGTGTGTGTGTGTGTGTGTGTGTGTGTGTGTGTGCGCGCGCGCACGCGCGCCTACTTCGTGTACTTTTATAAACATATAAACAAACAACATACAGCTTTTTTTTCTCAGAGGTAAACGGGAAAGTGAAGGTGTTCAGCTGTTTAGTGTCACTATGCAGATGTTACACTCAGTGTAGTTACTGAAATCTTTGATTTAGTTCTCATTCAGTGGCCACACATCACCTCCACATTTCCCTCGCTTTTATTACATGAACATAAGCAGTGAAACATCCCGCAGGTTTATAATACACCGCGGCAAAGTGAACCGATTAGGCGCGTGGTCCGTTGCCTAGCAACACTGAACGAAACGAGACATATTCGTTGTGTTTGCTTCGGTTATGACATAGCATAGTTCATTATTTGCTGTAGTAGATCTGATTTATTCTAATTTAATATCGTTTTAGCGACAATTTCACGGAAGCGAGTTCAGAACTAAATCGCTGCTCCGAGACGTTCAGAAGCTTCAAATAGAATGAACAAACTAGTAACATTTTCTCCATACGATATACCATTAAGTAGAGCTTTCCTTTTTGTTATAGTACGAAGCCCCTAGATGGACAAAGGAGGAGAAAAAACGGCAGAAAAAAGTCAAAAACTTTGGGTTATAATTCCAAACATGACTTGTTTTTTCCCTCTTCGTTTGTCCCCTTAGAGACTCTGTAGTAGGTTTTCTCAGTTCAATATGAAAAAAAGATACCGCTTATTATCAAAGCGGGAATGAATGGCGCATTGTCCAAGTGCAAGTTGATCTTGGAGCTAAACTATTTGCTTTGGGTGAAAGCGCCATCTAGCGATCATTGTGTGTCAGCAGCAGCTTCCCATTCAAAACAATAGGCGGTCAAATGACCGCTGAACCGCGCTTTTAGTAGGTGACACTGGCGCGGCGCTTCTAGTGTTAACCCTCAACTGCTCAGATGTATAATGAGATAAAAAAAAAAATGTATGAGGTGGTATGATAAATGCATCATAAGGTGGTAGAATTAATAGAACAAGGGAAATTTGTTCTTACTCAAGCTCGCATTCTAGCATATTCTTCACTGCTCACATATCCTGACATTACTATAAAGAGGTGTGACACAGTTAATCCAGCTGAATTGATTCCTTTATCTTTTGAAGGAGTGGCTCATGATTGTGTGACGAATTCATTGTCATTTACCAGGTTACGGCCTGATCTTAAGTCTAAACCTATAGCTGAAGCAGAAGTCACGTTGATGGATCTAGTTTTAGAGACCATGTAGGAAGTCACACTGGGTATTCAGTAGTAATGAAGGATGGAGAAGATTTTAAACCTATCTTGTCTCAGCACTGTTCACAACCGTGTTCGGCACAGTTAGCCGAGCTAAAAGCACTCACCACTGCTTGCCAATTAGCCAAAGGACTAGTGGCAAATATTTTTACAGATTTAGCCTATTCGCATGGTGTATGTCATCTGTTTGGAGCAGTGTGGAAACAAAGAGGGTTTAAAAGAAGCGATGGAACTCCCATTCAGCATGCTGAGCAAATAAGTAAGCTAATGTCTGCTATGATGCTACCAAAAAGATTGGCTATCATTAAATGTCAAGCCCATAAAAAGGGAAATTATTATATCACTAAGGGTAACAACATAGCAGACTTAGAAGCAAAGCAAGCATCTAAGTGTCAACTAGCTGTACAAGTGCCAATAGTCCTTATAGAACCGCAGCCTCAGTTGGAGGATGTTATTCGGATTCAACAGCAAGCAGGACCATATGAGCATTCTATGTGGCTCAAGAGGGGAGCTCAGAAGGATGCACAGAGTATTTGGCGTTCACATGAAGGTCTGATCATAGCTCCTACAGCGTTGTTGAACATTTTGATTTCAGATGCTCATGGATTTGACCATTGTGCTAGAGGAGAGGTTGTGAGGAAAATCTAGCAACAAGGATATTGGTCTCCATATCTGCATCCTATGGTTGATAAGTTTCTAGCTTCATGTGAGATATGTGCTAAGCATAACGTTAGAAAGGGAACAGCGACACCTATTGGCCATATACCAGTACCAGAGGGACCTTTTAAGCATTTGGTTATTGATTATGTGGACATGATAAAGTGTGCTCGAGGCAAGAGATATATGCTTGTAGTAATTGACAGATTTAGTAGATGGGTAAAAGCAATGCCATCTGCTGATGAAGGGGCAGGAACAGTTGTGAAATTCCTCACAAGAGAGGTGATACCTAGGTTTGGAATTTCATCAGAAATCAGTTCAGACAACGGATTCGCGTTCATTCAGAAAACAGTAAAGCAGGTATTACAACAGTTGAGAATAAAGCAAAGATTTGGGTGTGTCTATCATCCGCAGTCCCAAGGTATGGTAGATAGAATAAATGGACCACTCAAAGCTAAACTTAACAAGATTTGTGCTAGTACAAAACTTAACTGGGTTAATGCTTTACCTCTTGCACTAATGAGTTATCGCATGCAAATTAACAGAAATGATACTAAATATGAATAATGTGAAATATTCAACATTTAATGCACATGTACACATAATTCTGGTTAAAGTGTTGATCTGGAATTAGCAGGTTATCAGAGTAAAACTGTTTACCTTCAAACTGCAGACGTGTTCCAGATGTGAACTTTACTGTACTTCCCTCCACATATCCACAGAAATATTCTCCTCCATCATCTTCTCTTGTTTCATTAATGTTGATATCAAACTTTTGGTTATTTACAGTAACACTGAAGCGGTTATCATTAAATCCATCAGGAAATATGTAGCCAGGAGAGCCACCGTACTGTCTCGCAAAAACCTGAGGCACTTTTCCAAAACTCTGTCTGTACCAAGCTAAAGTATTTTTGTTTCTGACCTCACTAATGTTACACTCCATAGTTACAGCTTCTCCAGGCTTTACTGTTTTCACTTGAAACTCCTTGATGTCAAAAGTGTTTCCTGTAATAAAGTGTTTCATATTCAATGTTTAATGATGTCAGTAAATATAGAAACGTGAAAAGTGACTATTTTAAGTTAAAGTTTAAAATGTTCCTCACCAGTTGTGCAGAGACAAAGCAGAGAGTAAAGAGCCACAAAGAGTGTGATCATCGTTCCTGTTTAGACAAAGTGATAGTGAGGTAATGAACTTGTGTGTTCAGTAGAAAACCAGGTCCAGACTCACGCCTGATTGGATGTTTTGAAGCTGTGGACTGATTTGATTGGTCCATTAGCTGTAATGAGATGTGAAGCTCACAGTGAATTCTTGTCTATTCTGATGCTGTGATGAGTCACATGACTTTACAGATATGATCTACTGGTCTATCAGTCCTGTGTGCTGGAACCTTTCTGATAGAAGAAGTTTAATGAAGTGCTTTTAGGTCAGCAGATCTAACAACCCCAAAGAGGAATAATGTGGAATCCTGCTGTGGGGGGTTCCAGTTTACACTAACAGTCAGACAGGAGAAAATATGTCTGTGTTATTAAGACGTAAACACTAGAACTAAGGTTATTCAGTGTGATGAGGTGATAAACTGTATTAAACCTTAAATCATTATTACATTCGTTACAGATGTCAGTAGTAAAATGTGGTTCTGTAAAATCCATGCCTGGAGCAACATTACTGTAATGAGCTCACCCTTGTGGTGCGACTGTTTGTACTGAGAACACTGAACAATACACACTAGTGATGCGTGGGTTGGGTATTTTTCAACTTACGGGTCCCGCTTTTATGAAATCATTTGGCCCGCCCCAGCTCGCCCCGCACTACTGTATTCTATTTTTACAACCCGCCCCGCCCCCGCGACCATTAAATAGACATACTGGGCATTGTTATTTAAATGAAAACAGCCTTTATTTCAGCCTGAAATGCTTGGAAACATCGCCCTGTAACCTGGCAACAACATATGATTATGAATATGAACGATTAATCAGGTCATATTAATAACAAGACAATGATACACATTTAAAACATTTATAAAGCAGCGTTTGTAATCTAGGCTAAACAATATTTTATTTTAGATTTGTATAGGGCAGGCCTACAGTTTACAGCCTACGCTAAATAACCACTGACTTTTTTTTTTCATTTATCACACGGAAATGTTCATTTAGCGCTTTTACGTTCGCTGTGCAAAAAAAGAATTCTAAAACATTAGATTTAGCAGCCTGACCTTTTTTTTTAATGTTGTAAATTCCCAACCTCAATTTCTCTTGCGCCTTGTCTTCCATCTTCACTTTTATTTAATTTTATATATTGTTTTTGTTGTGACTGGCAGCGGTAGCTGCTTGGCGTGTTTGTGACTTGTCACATGACGTAACCTTATCAAAGAACTTAATAAAATCTAAAAATAGATATTCTCATATATTTAATATAGACTATAGGAAATTGCACGCAACATACATGGATTTTTTTATTTAATTTTGTTTTTAATGACCCGCCCCAACCCGCCCCGCAAATAAATTGACAATTTCTTTACCCGCCCCAACCCGACCCGCGGGTTACCAGACGACCCATGCATCACTAATACACACGTCTCATGTCATCTCCTCAGGCACAGTTATTCCTTCATGATGACATGCTGCTTGAGAGCCGGAACCAAATTATGTCAATTTAAAACATTAAAAAGACGAACTTCAAACAAAGTTGCAGAAACATACACAGTGATGTATGGAAGTGCAGAAGTGACCCATGGCTCAGGATTAATTCCTCTGTGTAAAGGCAGGCCTCTGATTATAAGCCCCGCCCCCAAACAAACCTAGAAGCAGTCATGAGAGTAGACTTGAATCTTCAGGCCAAGTGTGAGAATGCTCTTAACACGTGTGTAGAAGTGTTACTGACTGCAGCAGCGCTCTCTCACATCATGTGGTTGTTTCAGTTCAACAGAAATAACATTGTGGTTTTTGAGGTTCTGCAATAAAGTGTTTAATCAGCAGCTCACACTGAGTTATTCTGGGTCACTTCAACAGTCTGAATGTCTTTATGTTAGAAACTCTGGGATTTTGCTGATCTGGCAACCCTGTGTCATATTAAACGTTGTGTGATGTACTGTAGGGCAGATTTTGTACTGTACTTTCTTCCACATGATGTTGAAATGTTTGAATGAAGTCATGAGGAACATTTACATAAATCTAAAGTGTCTGAATGACAGAAAGACTTTACATATTGATGACCCTCAAAATTTTACAGAGCCACATTTTACTATTAATGTCAGTACTGAGTGTAATAATAATTTAAGGTTTTATACAGTTTATCACCTCAACACATTGAATAACATTAGGATTATATACTTTATATAGAATATATACTTTATATATACTTTAATAGATACACCTGTTCAACTGCTCAATGACACAAAATCTAATCAGCCAATCACATGGCAGCAACTTGGTGCATTGACGCATGTAGACCTGATCAACATGATCTGCTGAAGTTAAACCGAGCACCAGAATGAATAAGAAACTGACTTTGAATGTTCCATGCTTGTTGCTTTCAGATGGGCTGGACTGAGAATTTCCAAAACTGCTGATCTATATGAAGGTTTTACAGAAACAGAGAATGATCTGAAAAAAACAACAACAACAATGTCCTGTGAGCAGCTGTCCTCTGGTCAAACATGCCTTGTTGATGCCAGAGGTCAGAGGTGAGTGGACAAACTTCGACAAGATTTACTTGTACAAGGCAACAGTAACTTAAATAACATTACAACCCAGTTATGCTAAAGAAGGAATGATCTGAATACACAAGACATTTATATTTAAAGCAGATGACCTACAGCAGCAGAAGACCAGACTGGGTGCTGCTCCTGTCAGCTAAGAACAGGACACAAGATATCTGCTGTACTAACCTACAGTACATCAAGTGATGTATAATGTATAATACATCAGATCAATTAACAGACACTTTGGTGTTTGCTTTTGCTCAGGAGTCCAAGAAAACAATTCATCCCTACATTCATACTGGGGGCTTCCAAATAATGTCCCACAAGACCAACATTTAAAGCATCACTTCCTAGAGTGTCATGACCAGTAGGCCCACTATACACACCTACATCCTGTGTCACTAGTCATTATTATGTGTGTGACTATTTGTTAATGTGACTGCATGCAGATCAGAGTTGTGTTGAGATTAAAAATGATTTGTAAATGTTACCAGGTCTGATCTAATCAGATTACAGAGTGACTTTTACAGAGAAAATACCAGGATGATCATTCATGAAGCCAACACAAGAAACATATTGCTATTGAAACATGCTATTATATCTTTATGGTGTGTGTGTGTGTGTGTGTGTGTGTGTGTGTGTGTGTGTGTGTGTGTGTGTGTGTGTAAAAGGGGTCTAAGTTTCAGTGTTGTGTAATGAGTGTGTTGTAGTGACCAGAGCACCGCAGAGTTCTTTACTAAATAGTGCTGAGCTTGCAGAATCCAACAAGACTATGTGACACACACACACAAACACACACACACTCAAACACATATGCTCTTCCTAAACACTGAAATGTGTGTATTGTGTGAAATGATGTGAAAAGTGCTGCAGAAAGTGAAATGAGAAACATGGAGTTTAAACTGAGAGTCGAGTCTAAAGTTAATAAATGTTCCTCATATTTCACTTTAGCAGATACTTAAAGACAGACACTTTCTTCACACTGCTACTTCCTGTTTCTCATTAACAGGAAGTTCTGCAGTCCTCCCCTCCTCCCCCCACACTGGTACTTTAAGTTCCAGGTTCCACCATATTGTTAAGATAAACACAAACACTTTAACTTGTTTGACTTGGCCATTCCAAAAACTTCATTATATTTACTTCAGTAATAATTTGATTTGTATAGTCTATTTTAATTATTATTATTTTAATGATAAAATGTGTCATAAAGCAGATATGAGGGAGAAACCTTGAGAGGAAGCAGACTGAGAAGAGAACTCATCCTCATCTGGGTGTCAGCAGATTATAAATAACATCTCATCTAGAACTGTACATTATAATGTTAGAAAGTGCAGTTGTGTTAACAGGAACTCAGGAGTTTATGAAAAACTTGTAATCATCAGCATTTGGTCAGTCATTTTCTCAGTTACAGTGGTGTACTTGTCACCATCACTGACCTATTTGAGCTCTGAGTCTGTTTGGTTGATCCGGGGGTCAGTAAATCCAATTCCAGGCTCTGGCTCATGTTTGGAAAACTGTATTCCCGTATTTACTCTGGTTATCTTTGTGTAATATTAAGGAGGGAGGGGGGAATACTTTTTCACGGCACAGTGTGTATGTACATTACAAACTAGCATTGCAACTTCCGGTCTAGTGGACTGCATGCACTTGAGAATTTAACTTAAATGAACATGTATTAGTAAACTAATCAATGAGACTATTTATTATGTTAAAAGTATGACAATATCTTGGGTTTTAACACTTAAGCGGCCTGGATCTGTGCTGACGACACGGCATAGGTTACAACATGCTTCATTCAGATTGTGAGATTTTATTTTTTATTCTCTCTTCTGCCTGAGTGTGTGTATCACCAGTCACTGACACTAACAGTTGAGGAGGTGAAGACATGAAAATGTGCAGGTAATATTTTCTGATCCATTGCGTTTATTCTCATTACTGGTGATAAGCAAATGTACACTGTATGATATTCATCAATTTCCACACCGCGATTTACCGTGAGACATTATATGTTCATAATTATAAAAATAATAATAATAATAATAATAGTGATCAGTACATATTTGTGTGTGTGAGAGATGTGTGTGTGGTCACTCGTTTCTCACTATCTTTTTTTCTTTTCAGTCTGTCTATTTTTCTTCCCTCTCACATACTTTTTTAACTTTTCATGGCTCTTTCACTGGCTTTTTGCCCTTTTTATTCTCTTAGTCTCTCTCTCACACACACACACATACACACACACACACACGCACACACACACACATGCACACACACACACACGCACACATGCACACACACACACACACACTTTTTCACTTGTGTCTGTCTCTCTCATCTGTCTAAGAGATACAGAAATCAACAATAACATTAAAACCAAATAAGAAAAAACCGAGGTTCCATGCTTTTAAAAAATGTTGTTTGCACTTTGTTGCATGTACTGTAAGGGTGTTCTTTACATATTCAAGCAAACCAGTGTCTGTAATAAAAAATAAAAACTTTCCAATAAAACACATTTTATTTTATCTTTCAGTCAGTATTTATTTTATTTATATTTGAAAACAATCAGGATCACCGGAAAAATAATGAAGACAAGAACTCCAACTCTAGTAACAGAGAGCCAGAACAGCACACGCATCTGATCAGTACAGATGAAACCTGTACAAGTTCAAGCAAACACACACACACACACACACACACACACACACACACACACACACACAGACACACACACACACACATTAGAAGAAGATGAAATGTACAGTGGAGTATGTGGGGAGGAAAAAAATGTGGAAATTCTTACTGCTGTTGTTCTTGTTAAGTGTTCCAGGTGTAGGACAGGGTTTCATCTCTTCACCTTTACAAATAAATTGGAAAAGCAGCAAATAAACAGAAATGATACTAAATATGAATATTGTGAAATATTCAACATTTAATGCACATGTACACATAATTCTGGTTAAAGTGTTGATCTGGAATTAGCAGGTTATCAGAGTAAAACTGTTTACCTTCAAACTGCAGACGTGTTCCAGATGTGAACTTTACTGTACTTGCCTCCACATATCCACAGAAATATTCTCCTCCATCATCTTTTCTTGTTTCATTAATGTTGAGATCAAACTTTTGGTCATTTACAGTAACACTGAAGCGGGTATCATTAAGTCCCTCAGAAAATATGTAGCCAGGAAAGCCCTGATCTCAGAAAGTTTTCCTGTTTAATATTTTACATTTAATGATGTCAGTTAATTAGTTAAATGAATAAAATTACTATTTTAAATTAAAGTGTTAAAAATATTACTCACCAGTTGTGCAGAGACAAAGCAGAGAGTTTAGCAGAATTGTTCCAGATGTGAACTTTAGCGAACTTCCCTCCACATATCCACAGAAATATTTTCCTCCATCATCTTCTCTTATTTCATTAATGTTGAGATCAAACTTTTGGTCATTTACAGTGACACTGAAGCGGCTATCATTAAATCCCTCAGGAAATATGTAGCCAGAAGTGCCAGCGTAGGGTCTCGCCAAAAACTGAGGCACTTCTCCAAAACTCTGTCTGTACCAAGCTAAAATCTTTTTGTCTTTGACCCCACTAATGTTACACTCCATAGTTACAGCTTTTCCACCCTTTACCATTTTCACTTGAAGCTCCTTGATGTCTGAAGTGTTTCCTGTAAAAAAAGTGTTTAATATTTAATTTTAATGAATTAGTAAAACATGTAAAACTACTATTTAAGTTAAAGTTTAAAATGTTCCTCACCAGTTGTGCAGAGACAAAGCAGAGAGTAAAGAGACACAAAGAGTGTGATCATCGTTCCTGTTTAGACAAAGTGATAGTGAGGTAACGAACTTGTGTAAATTCTTGTCTATTCTGATGCTGTGATGAGTCACATGACTTTACAGATATGATCTACTGAAGCTCTATCTGTCACACACCAGCCAAATAAACCCAGCACCTCCAGACCCTAAACTCCACTCCAGGTTTTTCTCCCTGCAAGCTCACCTGCCACTCACGCACACCTGAACTTGATTATGTAATCATCTCTAGGTTTTTTAAGCACGCTGAAGGAACCATTCAGTGCCGCAGTATCTCACACGTGTGCCTCACGTTTATCTTGTCAAGCAGTTTTTGGTTTAACCTAGCCTCTTATCGTCCCTGGCTGTTTTTTGGATTTCTCCCTCGTCTACTTCTGTTGTTGTTAGACTGATCAATGTGTATGACTTTGCATGCTCTCAGGACTTCGGAATTGTACTCACGATTTGGATTCGTTCGCTCTCGCTGCTATGATTTCCGGATATCGACCCTCGTCTGAACAAAAGACGATTCTCCTAGCCACCACTTCTCCTTCTTCACCAGACAGCTCTTCCTCCGACGCGAGCACTTCCTCATTAGAGCTCTCCCGTCTTCACGGATCTTTAGAAAGAACATTCTCTGCTTTCGCTGGAGAGAACCAGCCGCTGCATTCTACCCTCCAACCACTGCGTGCTAAGCGGATTGACAGTGGAAAATCGCTCGCAACAACTCGAGAGGATTCTCCGCGTTCAGCTTACGAGTTTGTGGAGATTCCCTTGCATCATAGCCCCATCTCCTCCTTCATCACTAAGGGCTTCCCCACTCTCCCAGTCACTAAGCACACAGTTACTGCTCCTCTTCCCTGCTCCTGCTGTGCCTGTTTACCCAAGCCTTAGCATATCCAATAAAAAAAAATAAAACACTATCTTCTACCATTTAATCACTGTTTGTCTGCTATTGGGTTTATCTCTGTTCAGCCACCTCGGAACTGCCTCTGACACTATCAGTCCTGTGTGCTGGAACCTTCCTGATAGAAGAAGCCTAATAAAGTGCTCTTAGGTCAGCAGATCTAACAACCCCAAAGAGGAATAATGTGGAATCCTGTTGGGGGGAGGGGCGCTGTACAGTTTCAGTACGGACCTTTCACTAATCATTTGTCTAACGGAGAAACTGGACTGAGCGTGATATAGGTGTTACATACTTGATGTTAAATTGGACGAGAACCGCAACATTCATGAGAGACAATTGCAGCAGGGTGTAAAACAGACCCAGAAAGACTAGTGGAACAGGAGTTTAAAGGCCTTTTCATACACTGGTGCTGCTAAAACAGGACCACTACACAGTAGAGCTTTAACATTCTCAAAAGCATTTTGACATTCGTCAGACCATACAAACTTGTGTGATGGGCTTAAGAGTGATGTTAGGGGACTAATGACAAGAACAATTTCTACAAAAAATTCAGTAATACCCAGCCATCCCCAGGAAACTACGAAGTTTTTTTTGAGAAGTAGGAACTGAGAATTTTACAATAACCTTCACCTCTACAGGTCTCACTCGGCCCTGCCCCACTTCTCTGCCCAAATATGTGATTGTAGCTCGTCCGAACTTACATTTGGCAAGAATGTTAAAGACGCATTCTCTAGGCAAGCTATCACTTCCCGAAGTGTTAAAATGTGTTCTGACCAATCAGTAGAGTAAGTCACAAGGTCATCCAAGTAAGCATTACATTTAAAAACTCTTGCAGGTACTATGTTAATAAGCCTCTGAAACATGGCACATTGCGCATCCCAAAAGCCATTACACAATATTGCGCAAAGTCGTCTGCGGTTACAAATGCAGAAATGTCTGATGCACAAGCTGCCGTAACTTGCCAGTACCTTTTTAATAAATCTAACTTACTGACAAATTAAGCAGAACCAAAAGTATCCATGCAATCCTCCATGCGTGGCTCCATCAGGTACGGTTAGTGCATTCACTTTCTGTAATCCATACAAAATCGAGCTGATCCGTCACTGTTAGTCACAAGTGAGCATGGTGAACTTTACAGACTACAACTTGGCTTTGCCAACCCATTTTCAAGCAAATACTTTATGAAACGTTCTGTGATAAAAATTGAAGTAGTGTTAACCCTGTATGCATGCTGTTTCACTGGGACAGCATGACCAACATCTATACCATGTTCAAGTACAGTGGTACGAGAAGGAACATCATGGAAAAGTTAGGGAAATGTGCTAATTAACTCTTTGATATCACACCTCTGAAAGTCAGACAGATAAGACAGAAGAAAATCCAAATCAGCTAGTTTTTAGACCTAGCACACTATTGGTATGTGTGTCGGATTATCACTCCATAATCCTTACTATCAGGAGTCACACCACAAGACAACACAGCTACAGGTACATTAGCCACCTCAGGTTGTTTTACCTCTGCAACATCCTTTAAAAGTTCTCGAATGTGAAACAGTAGGTACCCAATCGGAATAGTTATTAGTGCCGCGCTCACCGCTGCGCAAAAACTAAAGCGGCCAAAATAAATCAGTTGCATTTCAAAGTCATTCCTGAAATGACTGCCGTTGGCGCAAAGTGACATTTTTACTCGTCGCAGATTGTAAGGATTTCTTGAATTTTGGTAGACCTCCTTTTGTCTACTCAGTGCTCAGCCTGTATTCTGCTTGTCCCGCCTGGTACCAGGGAACCCCTCAATGATACACACAAGTCAGTGCTCAGTGAGACGTTCAAAGTTTATTGTGGGAGACAGGAGTATATATACGCACACACACAAAGAACCAAAGAAAAGGTGGATGCAGGAGTGTTTACATCCAGTCTGGAATGCTTTTAACAGTTAAGGTAAGGAAGAACATAAATTTAGGAGTAGCTCTCAATTTACGAGCGTTTAACAGTTTTACGACCTTTAACATAAACTTCCATAGGATGTGTTTATTGAAAGTACAGCTTGTGTCGTGAGAACAGGAAGAAAATCACTCTGTTCTCATGCACACAGAATACAATGAAACATACTAAAAATCAAATATTCCCTACAATTCCCCCCTTTTATTCATAAGAAATATTGTTGAATAAAACTCAGAGCTTTCAAGAAGTCGCTGGCGGATAATAGGTCATCGGACGCGGCGCAGGAACATAACCTGAAACATACTTGTACAAAAGATTTTGCACACAGCGAAAAATGCATGGACCTAAAAGACATAACAACAATAAAATAAACAAAACCGGTACGACAAGGGAGAGATAAGGAGCCCATTGACCAAACAAAGTATACCAAACTCCCCAACCTACTTGACCCTTTTCATCATCCTTTAACTGAGAAGCAACCTCGCGCATCTTTTCCAAAGCAGTAGAAATCTTTCCATGTTCATCATCATTAGCTGGAATGTATGTACAACAACTATCACCTACCATAGCACAAACACCCCCCTTCTCTGCGAGGATTAAATCAAGGGCCATTCTATTCTGTACCGTGGTCAGTCGAAGAGCAGTTAATTCCCCTTTAATACCTTCTACAGCAATATTAGTGGCATTAACAAAAGTAGCTAACCTGTAATGTGTTACCTCAATCTGATTCCATAACTGAGTCACACCATACTGAGGGAAAAAAGCATGCCAAAATTTAACTGCCTTAATCTGTAACTGATGATCAGGGGGAGGGAATGGATCACTATCTCGCTTAAGGCGAGCATGATGTTGGGTTCCACGTGGGTTTCGTGTAACCAGTGTAAAAGAGCCTCTAAATTGAGAAGGGGCACAAATTCCAGCCCAGTTAGCAGGGAGGAAAATGTAAACAGCCTTATCACAAACCCAATACCAATCTGAATAGTGATTAATGGTCCCACGTGGGCCAGGGTGGATTACTGAGCAATTACCTTCAGGACAAGAACGATCTGGAGAATAGGGAAAATATGCTTCACTACACATATCTAGATGCATGTTTCCAAGAAATACAGAGCCATTTCCTATAAAGCAGTAAGGATATTTAAAATTGGGCAAAGTGAAGACCTGGAAAGCAGTGACGAGAGCTCTTTTTCTCGTGCTGAAGCGGAGGAAGTTAATATCTAAAGCAGTAAGTGAATAGTCACAAGGGTTTGAGAAATTATGATCGTAGTGCATCAGTCTGCACCACCAGTCAGACCCTGTTTGATTCAAAAATAAGCTATGTGTCAGGTTAGAGTTAATATACTGAGTACCATTTCGACAGTAGGAACTAATACAAACTCTACAGGATGAGTGTGACCAAAAGAATACACAGAAATATAACAAGTTGAGTGCAAACTCATAAATAACTACTAGTGGTGAACTATTGCCTTTCTTGACGATACAGTGCTCAGAGTGCGGGCACGCCCAATCTGCACTCGTCCCACCTTACGAGGCGCTAAGACACCACCAGAAATGCTACACTAATAGCAGAAGTAAAGTCGTTCAGTGGCAACCCCAGACAATCCCTCTGTGTCACGTCACTCTCTCTATGTCACATCACGGGTTGGACATCACTGCAGCACGTCTTTAGTTTAGGAAACAAAAATCACAGAGACAGAAAGATAATAATACACACGCATTTATTCATTCTTTGGTCTCACGCCGACAAGACATCTCTTCAGCCTAGTAGCATGGATCCACTGTGGAAAAAGATCAGTTAAGACAGCAGTACGAGTAATTGCGATTATTTCTGCTGGTCCATCATATTTACAATCTCCCAGTTTTCTGGGGGTCAAAGATTTTACCAGAACAGTATCTCCCACATTAAAAGGATGTGTGGGTTTTGTTGAGGGTATTGGAGTCACATCAGCAATTTGTTCATAATGTTCAGTTAGAGTATCTATCAGAGCAGCAGAATATTCAGCAATATGTACATCAAGATCAGTTGTTCCTATCGCGGGTTTACCTTTCCTCCATGGCACGGGAAAGGGTCTGCCAAATATAATTTCATGTGGGGACATGTGCACGTCTTTTCTTGGTGTCATTCTCATTTCAGCTAGAACAGCAGGTAACAGATCAACCCAGTTTTTACTTCCCATAGTTTGCATTGCTTTAGTCAATTTTTCTTTCAGTGTCCTATTTGTTCTTTCTACTATACCTGATGACTGTGGATGATAAGGAATGTGAAAATACCAGGACAGTGAAAGATATTTACACAAATTCTGTGTTACCTGAGATGTAAAAGGTGTTCCTTTATCTGAGTCAATAGCATGAGGCACGCCATAACGAGGTATTATTTCTTTCGCTAAAACTCGGGTCACCACCTTTGCATTCTCATGAGCACACGGGAAAGCTTCCACCCACCTAGAAAACTTGTCTACCAAAACCAGAAGATATTTGAATGTGCCACATGCAGGCATATGCGTAAAATCAATTTGCCACTCTGCAAACGGGGCAGTAGGTAATGGAAGACTTTCGTGTTTACCTAAACCCTTTGTCACATTATTCTGAGCACACACCAAACATCTAGATATTAATGAATCAATTGTTCCAAGCATGTTGGCTATGCAAAAGAGTTTTTTCATATCTTCCTTAACCCCCCTTCGCGCGCGATGTGTAACACCGTGGAGCTCGCGCACGAGGAACGGAAGACAATGAGATGGCAGGCACAAACGACCATCAGCACAATACCATAAACCATCAGAAGCAACATAGGCACCTTGAGCTTGCCAAAAAGAGGAATCATTTGGCGTGGCTGAAGCTTGCAAAGACCATAAATCTACATCAGGAATCAAAGAGCTAGCAAGAAAGGATGTATTGATCAAATCAGAACCAGAGTCAGGAAAGAAAATCTGTTTTTGAGCTGCTTTTTTAGCAATACAATCAGCTAGAGAATTACCTCGCACTTCCATAGAGTCCCCAGAAGAATGACCCTTAGTTTTTACAATAGCGAGAGTACTAGGTAGATGGCATGCGTCTATCAAATCCTGAACTAGAGAAGAATGAGAAATTGGCTTACCCTCAGCAGAACGAAAACCTCTGGATTGCCAGATGCGGCCAAAGTCATGAGCGATACCAAAAGCGTAACGAGAATCAGTGTATATAGTAACATCTTTTCCCTCAGAAAGAACACACGCACGAGTTAGAGCAAAAAGTTCAGCTGCCTGAGCAGATGAGAAAGGGAGAGAGTAAGCTTCAATGGTTATATCTGGCAATGCACACACAGCATAACCACAAAGAAATTTCCCATCATACGGTTTTGAACAAGAACCATCTACAAACAGAGTGTCACCAGTTGCTAATGGAGTAGAAGACAGATCAGGGCGTATACTAGTGGAGTGAATGATCTCTGAACAGCAGTCATGATCTGTATCTACTAACGTGTCGTCCTGTGCATTGATCAAGCGTGCCAGAGCATATCCAAGGGTGTCAAAAGAAGAGGTGGATTTTATCTCTAAGTTACTTGTAGAACAAAGGATAATCTCATACCCAGACCTTCTCTGAGCCGTCATATGTTGTGTTTGAAGGTTCTGTAGCACTTGTTTAACCTGATGTAGAGAATACAAAATTAAAGGATGAGAGAGAACAATCTTCTCAGCATCTTGTACCATCACCGCACAGGCGGCCACAGCCCTGAGACAGGCAGGCAAACCTTGTGCCACAGCATCTAAAATTTTAGATAAGAAAGCACATCAGGCACAACAGGTGCTACAGGAATAATTATGTCATTTATTTTTCTCAGATCTTGTGTAAATCTCCACGTACCATCAGGTTTCAAGACTGGGTTAACAGGTGTGTTATAAGAACTTACACATGGTTTAACAACACCCTGCTTGAGCAGTGAGCTTAAAATCTCATCTATTCCTGAAGCCTTGGCCTCGGAGAGTGGATATTGTTTGATGTACACAGGTTGCAAGTGTTTTAATTTAGCTTTATAAGGCACACAGTGAACTAACCCCACCTCATCCTTATGTTCAGCCCACAGACTGCTTGGCACACATTCAAGGGCAGCAGGAAGAGAGCTGTTCTGTGAAGAAAGGAAACAATTATTTACACGCATATTTGTAAGGTGGGAGAAAGAAACTGAATCAGGCACTTCAACAGTGAGTTTCGCTTCAGAAAAAGTCAGGGACATGTGTAGCCTGCTCATTAAATCACGACCTAACAGATTAAAAGGACAATCAGGCATGCAAACAAAACGATGAGAAAGATGAATTCCCTTATCTAAAGGACATGTTACAGTTAACTGGGGAGTAAAATAATTCCGTTGAGCAACCCCTTCAATTCCAACAGAGCTGATACTTTTATTCGAGAGCGGCCCCTCGTAATCACGACCCAAAGACGACATTGTGGCTCCCGTATCAACCAAGAAAGAGAATACGGAACCATCTATACATAATTCTATAAAGGGCAACTCATTAACCTGAGGTGACTCGAAAGTACAAAGTAACATTGCGGGGCTGGAACTCTGCGGGCATCCCTATGCATCATATGCTCCTACCTGCATCCCTGAGAAGGGATTGGGTCTATATTGCTGTTGTTGTTGTTGTACTCGCTGTGGTGGCTGCTGGGAAGGATTAGGAGAAAACACCTCATTAGCATCATTCAATTGATTATACACATTTTGTCCACTACGTCCCTCATCTCGGGCCTTCGTGTGACATTCACGAGCCCAATGATAACAATAATAACAATAACCAGATCTACGGGGTACACTCTGACCCTGCAGACCTCCTCTAACTCCCTTTTTTCCACCTCTGTATCCTTCACTTTCCACAAACAAACATGCCACTTGTTTATTTTCTAAAATACCATCTCCTTCTAGTGTTCTCACACGCTCACCTTATTTTTTGATAGTCATTGTAGAACGATCTGACAATTGAAACTTTAAAATTTTCACGATTTCTGGTCGACAATTATTCAAGAAGGTTGTAAGGAAAAGTGGGTTAGGGTTTTCTTCAGGGAGGGGCATACCACCCAAAAGGGTCCAGGTCTCTCGAAACCGCTCCAGAAACCTGGATGTAGTCTCATTCTTTTCTTGTCTACAATTAGTTACCTGTGACAGATCTTGACTAGCTTGTTGACGTGCAAGAAGATAAGTAGTTAGCTCATCTTTTAAAAGTTTCATAGCCTCATTAGAATTACCCCAATGAAAGTCATATTCCTTCTTTTTCCGTCTTCCCCCACCCTCTACATCTTCCTGTTTCACCACTACAGTCCATGTGTCTTTTTCAGGGTCTAAGCATTTTACTGTTTTTATCAAATCAGCCTCATCGTACCCATCTCCCAAAACCGATTGCAAAATAAAGCGGTAATCCGCACCCACGAGCTGACAGTGCCTAGAAGCCTTTATCAGCATATCAACAAAATGCAAAGGTTTGTTGGGAGAAGGGAGCATCTTAATAATGTCCTTCAGCGTGCTTACGGATGGTGGAAGGATTTTTGGACCCTTTGGTCCCATAGAGAAAACAAACGCAGTGTTTTCTTGTCGAGGTTTGGGGCGAGACCTCTTATCCGGACCTTCATCGTCCGAATTATCATCATCCTCACCATCAGTATCCTCGGGATCATCCGATAGAGGGCTGTCAGAAGTTCGTCCTGACACCTTCTTGGGAGTCTTTCCCTTTCCTGAGGCACACACTTCCGACGAAGGTGAGCACGGTTTTGTGGGTACAGGGGAGACAGGCACAGATGGGCAGCTCACAAAAGGATTAGTGGGATTCAAATTAGGATAGATTTTCTCAATAATTAGTTGGTTAGATGCTGACGTTACTATGTCAGCATGATATGGAGGAGGGATCGGAAAGGTTGAGTGAACAGGCGGCTTGAATTTAGTTTCAGACGTAACCTTTGGAATCTTTTTCTTCTGTATTTTAGTTTCTTTTATGTCTAAATATTTATCCCAAAGAGCTTTCATTTCTACCCATTTTTGATAACATGAACCCATATAAGGATAATCCCAACCTGGATCACCCATACCCTCATATATCTGAAAGTAAGCAGAGGCTAGATATTCAGGCTTAAAAGTACCTCCTCGTGGATAGGTTAAAAATTGAGATTGTGGTTCAGTCCACCCTGATAAATTATCAAGCCAAGGTGTGGTAAAGTAAGTAAGTCCACACCTATTCATCCAGTCACGCGGAACCTCTTCTGGGTCCGGCTTTGGATAAGTAGTTGTGTTCTTATTACCCATTTTATAAATGTGAATTAACCCGCGACAGAAAAAAACAATATCTTGAACAAACAACACACAATACTTCAACAAAGACAACAACAAAGAGCTCAACAAAGACAATAACAAAGAGCGGGCAACAGAATACAGCTTCCACACTATGCTTCAGTTCAAGGAACCTTTCAGAAGCGAGTGCGCGCTAAACAGGCGTAAAAGCCCCAAGACAATCCTCCCCCGTACTGTATATGGTCCAGATACCAAAAACCAGGGAGCGTGCTTACTCTATGCTTATAGAGAAAAAAATTTAAAAGCAGCACTCACCTGATTAGAGGTATCCCGGACGAGCCCCCAAATTGTAAGGATTTCTTGAATTTTGGTAGACCTCCTTTTGTCTACTCAGTGCTCAGCCTGTATTCTGCTTGTCCCGCCTGGTACCAGGGAACCCCTCAATGATACACACAAGTCAGTGCTCAGTGAGACGTTCAAAGTTTATTGTGGGAGACAGGAGTATATATACGCACACACACAAAGAACCAAAGAAAAGGTGGATGCAGGAGTGTTTACATCCAGTCTGGAATGCTTTTAACAGATAAGGTAAGGAAGAACATAAATTTAGGAGTAGCTCTCAATTTACGAGCGTTTAACAGTTTTACAACCTTTAACATAAACTTCCATAGGATGTGTTTATTGAAAGTACAGCTTGTGTCGTGAGAACAGGAAGAAAATCACTCTGTTCTCATGCACACAGAATACAATGAAACATACTAAAAATCAAATATTCCCTACACAGATTTAAAATAAAATTTAGTCATTAAAAATGTTGTATCGAAGAAATACAATAGTGATGGTAATTTCCACATGAGTACTTTACACAACAAGCATTAAAAATCTAAACCAGAGCTACTGATATTTACTGTACAATAATAAGTCAAAAGAAGAAAAAAACATTGGTTAAATGTTGTTTAGATCAAGTTCACTAGCTGACAATTTTATAAGTATAAACGCTTATATAGCGTATCTCTGTATCTGTTTATTGTTATTTAAGTCCTGGGTTATTTCGCTCCCTGAGATGATCTAAGGAAGAAACTTTGAGGGGAAGCAGACTGAGAACAGAACATTCTTATCTGGGTGTCAGCAGATTATAAATAACATCTCATCTAGAACTGAACATTATAATTTTAAAAATGCAGTTGTGTTAACAGGAACTTACGAGTTTATGAGAAACTTATGAACATCAGCATTCAGTCAGTCATTTCTGAACTCATTAGAGTCTTAAAGTCTGTGGTGTTGCAGTTATCATAAGTTAAAAACTGTCTATTGAGAATGATGTGGTCCCTGAGGAGAATTGTCTATTGAGAATGATGTGGTCCCTGAGGAGAATTCCATGCTTCCTTTTGAAAGTGAGTCCCTTGTGGGTAAGGAACATCTGGGTGCTGCCCAGAAGTTAGACCCAACACTGACAAACTGTCATAATGCTGCTGAGGCCAGTCGTAACCATTCGTTGGCAAAGGTGGGATATTTTTGGGACGATGGAATTCTCCTCAGGGACCACATCATTCTCAATAGACAGTCTGCACTCTACCTGCTTAAGTGGCACATTCAGAAAAGAATCAGACAAATCAACAACATCTTGAAAACTTTTTGACTGCGACCGTGTAACAGCACAGGCTGGAAAAGCTAGAGGAAACATGACAGAGAGATCAGGGACATCGAAGGCTACAGGCAAACCATCTACCCAGTCTCTTCCAGTCTCACTACAGAAGGTGCGAAGCGAAGTTTTCAGGGTCTGATGAAAACGCTCCAGTACGCCCTGCGACTCTGGATGGTAGGCACTAGACATCTTGTGCAACTCTTTTAACATTTGCCCAAACACCTTAGAGGTGAAATTTGACCCCTGGTCGGTTTGAATAACTCTGGGCAGGCCAAATGTGGTGCAAAACTTCACAATCTCCTTTAGTACTACCTGTGCTTTTAATGTGTGGAGTGGTATGGCTTCAGGGTAACGGGTAGCAGCACACATAATTGTCAAAATATACTGGTGCCCATGTTTCGACTTAGGGAGGGGACCTACATAGTCAATCACCAGCCTTTCAAAAGGCTCCCCAACAACAGGAATCGGGTGAAGCGGGGCCTTTGGAATAGTTTGGTTGGGCTTTCCAGCACGTTGACAGATGTCACATGATCGACAAAACCGGGAAACCTCAGTTTTTACTCCAGGCCAGAAGAAAAGTTAGGGGCAGAGAGAACTGGAGCATTGCAGAGAAGGTCTTTGGCAGCAAGAAAAGCACTCTCACACTGAGGGCTCCAGACAAATTTTTTCACAGTGTTAAGGAGGTCAGTTAAGGGAGACACTACTGTTGCAAAGTTTTTACAAAAACCCCGATAGTACCCCGCCATTCCCAAAAACCGGCGCAACTGACGTTTGGTAAGGGGAGTTGGGAATTCAATAACAGCAGCCACCTTGGCTGTCACAGGCCTTTTACAGCCTTGGCCCACCTTTTTTCCAAGGTAAGTTACTACCGCTTTAGCAAACTCACACTTCGCTAGATTGAGAATTAAATTAGCATTGCTCAGTCTGTCAAATACCCTCTCTAAGTTGTTTAGGTGGCCTTCCCAATCATGTGAGTAGACCACAATGTCATCCAAATAAGCGTCACAGCCACCCAACCCGGACAAAACTTTCTGCATAAGCCTTTGGAAGGTCGCTGGGGCATTCTGCATCCCAAACGCCATACAGTTGTATTGGAGGAAGTTATCTGGGGTGACAAATGCAGAGATTTCACACTCACGTGCAGTTAGAGGGACCTGCCAATAACCTTTTAATAGGTCTAACTTTGTCACAAACTTTGAAGCACCAACCTTATCCACGCAATCTTCCATTCTGGGTAAGGGAAAGGAATCAGGCTTGGTGACACTGTTTACCTTCCTATTATCAGTGCAAAAACGAAAAGTGGAATCAGGCTTTGGGACTAGCAGGCATGGTGAACTCCAAGGACTTTGGCTGTGTACCGCAAGGTGATTTTGGAGCAAGTAATCAACCTCAGACTTCATGATCTCCCGCTTTACAGGATTTACTCTGTACGGGTGTTGTTTGATAGGGAGAGAGTTACCTACGTCAATATCATGAAACAACATTGTTGTTCTTCCTGGAACATCAGAGAACAATGCCGGATAGCTTTGTATCAGCTTCACAACATCTTTCAGCTGATCTTTGGGCAAGTAGGACAAATGCGAGTATATATTACCTAAAATAGCAGAATTGTTCAGACGCACACCAGGAGACTGAGGTTCTTCCAGTATCACATCTCCACCAACAGGAACACAGTCTACTGTAACACAGGGTTTACACTGAGACACAGAGATTGCAGAGGCAGGCACTTCACGTACAACATAGGGCTTTAACATGTTAATATGACATACCCTCTTCTTACGCCTGCGCTCGGGAGTAGCTACAACGTAACCGGTTTCACTAAGTTTCTGTTTAATAACATAAGGCCCTGAAAATTTAGCTTGTAGTGGTGAGCCAGGAACAGGGAGAAGGACAAGAACAGATTCACCCGGCTGAAAACTGCGCTGCACTGTTTTTCTGTCGATAGGCTTCTGGGACTAACTCGTATGCCCTCAACATGACTGCTTTCACAGCATCATAGTCCAATGACTCCTCAATTGGTAAAGCAGCACATACCTCCTGTGCCTTGCCAACAAGGTTACACTGCAGCAATAAGGCCCACATGTCCTTTGGCCAATGAATTTGGACAGAGAGGAGGTAACAAAGAAATCGACAAAAGCAAACTCTTAGGGAAAAAAAAACAATATCAAACAAATTAACTGTTTCTCCCCAGTCCCAGCTCTCCAGAAAAAGACCACACTAACTTCTTAAATAAAACTCTCTTTTGTTAATTACCAAGTTAGTGTGGTCTTTTTCTGGAGAGCTGGTGTAACAATTGGGGGCTCGTCCGCTTTGTGATTTTTCTTTATTACAAAATCACAAAAAAAAAAGTTTTTTCCCTTATTGTTTAAAATACAAAGTTTGTTTGGCTGCTTTAAACTTTGGTAGGTAAGGGATTCCTATATTAGTGAAAATATGGACTTCGACTTATTAAAGTTTACTCTGTCTCCTTCTTTTGAAGAATTTAATAATTGTCGAAAAGTAGATCTCCTGTTAATAGCAGATTTTTACAACATTTCAGTTTCTAGAAGTGCACGGAAACACGCAATTAAAGATGAGATATATATTAAGTTAGTAGAGGCTGGCATCTTTCCAGAACAAACATTAGAGCAAAGGGATGAGGCAGATGTTGGCGCAGAAAGTGACTCAAATTCGGTTACTAGCGGTAAAAGTGTAGCTTCTGTAGATCCTCAGGTAGCTTTGAAATTAAAAGAGCTTGATCTTGCATTAAAGAAGCAGGAGTATGAGACACAAGTGCTTCGGCTGAAAGCTCTTGAAATTCAAGCTGATCGTGATATTAAATTGCGCAAGCTTGAGTTAGAGGTGCAAACGCTGCGTAGTCGCCCAATTCCGGTGCCTCGTGTGAGGCCGCCCTCTTCTGGTGATGGTGTGTTATCAGGGTCTGAGTTTGATGCTAGCAAATATGTCAAGTTAGTGCCACCCTTTCGTGAGTCTGAGGTAGACTCCTATTTTGTTGCTTTTGAGCGTGTTGCCGCGAAATTAAATTGGCCAAAGGACATGTGGGCCTTATTGCTGCAGTGTAACCTTGTTGGCAAGGCACAGGAGGTATGTGCTGCCTTACCAATTGAGGAGTCATTGGACTATGATGCTGTGAAAGCAGTCGTGTTGAGGGCATACGAGTTAGTCCCAGAAGCCTATCGACAAAAGTTTCGAGCGTGTTTAAAGCAAGCCAAATAAACACATGTGGAGTTCGCAAGAGAAAAAAAAACTCTTTGAGAAGTGGTGTCTTGCTAGTAAGGTTACCACGTATGAAGAATTGCAGGAGTTAATTTTACTTGAAGATTTGAAAACTTGCTTACCGGAAAACGTTGTTGTCCATCTAAATGAACAAAAAGTATTAAAGCTTACTGATGCGGCAGTGCTTGCAGACGAATTTGCACTTACTCACCGAACTGTCTTCTCCTCTGTGCGTCCGTCTAAAACTCCTCTCGTTACAGAAACTGCCGCTCGCATTGTGCCTAAAGCTAATGTCAGTATGTCTGGTGGTGGTGGGAAGTCTGTTTTGAAGGGCACAGAGAAAAGGAGGGTTTGTTTCTACTGCCTTGATCCTGGTCATATGATTTCTTACTGTAAGGCGTGGAAGTGAAAGGCCACGTACACAAAACCTAAAAGCGTTGTGGCTGTACAAGCTGTTCTTGATTTGTTCACGGTTGACACTTCCTCCTATAGTCCTTTTCTACTATCAGGTTATGTGTCACTGGCAGGAGACTCTGCAGATAGGTGCGTACAGATTTTAAGGGACACTGGGTCGGCCCAGTCCCTCGTGTTGGAGGATGTTTTGCCTTTTTCTGATGCATCATATGCAGGAGCAAATGCTCTGGTACGTGGTATTGAGATGGGCTGCATTAGCATTCCACTACACACCCTCAAAATAAAGTCAGACCTGGTTACAGGCCTAGTCCAAATGGGTGTCTGTAAGAAATTGCCCGTTGATAATGTCAGTATAATACTGGGAAATGATCTTGCTGGTGGTGCAGTTTTTCCCAGTCCGTTAGTGGTAAGCAAGCCTGTAGCCTTCGATGTCCCTGATCTCTCTGTCATGTTTCCTCTAGCTTTTCCAGCCTGTGCTGTTACACGGTCGCAGTCAAAAAGTTTTCAAGATGTTGTTGATTTGTCTGATTCTTTTCTGAATGTGCCACTTAAGCAGGTAGAGTGCAGACTGTCTATTGAGAATGATGTGGTCCCTGAGGAGAATTCCATGCTTCCTTTTGAAAGTGAGTCCCTTGTGAGTAAGGAACATCTGGGTGCTGCCCAGAAGTTAGACCCAACACTGACAAACTGTCGTAATGCTGCTGAGGCCAGTCGTAACCATTCGTTGGCAAAGGTGGGATATTTTTGGGATGATGGAATTCTGATGCGCAAGTGGCAGCCAAAAGAAGGTGATGACTGGCAAACCGTATTTCAAATTGTTTTGCCTTTCAGTTACCGATCTCATGTGTTGAAGTTGGCACACGAAAATGTTCTTGCTGGTCACCTGGGTGTCACATAAACGTTTCAACGAATTGTAAAACATTTCTTCTGGCTTGTCCTGATTCCTGAATGGCTACTGAAGAAGAGACTTTGGAAATAAAGCTGGAGACTTTGTGTGAAGCGCTCTCTGCTGCCTACTCTGTGCCACCCCGCCACCAGAGACTGTTTCTTCTCCTGCCCCTGAGCTTAGTGTGCGTGCTATTGGTTGGTTTGTTGTTTGTGTGTTCCCCTGCGTTGGGACTTCTAGAGGTGTTGCAGTGTCCTTGTTGTAATTTCATTTGTATGACCTTACCAAAGATTGCCAAAAATCTAAGACTTCTCTTTATAATATTAAACTGGTTTACTTTGTTGGAGCAGTAGGGAGGTGGACGCCATTTGTTTTTGACCCAAGTTTTCTCCTGTTTTTGGTTAGAAAGGGAGTAAGGTAAGACTTCTGTTGTTTGTTTTAATTTCTTTGTGAGACTAGATAGTGTCCCTCTGTTAAGTTAGCTCTGTTATGTTTGTTATTTTGGCCTGGTTCCCCTCCTGAAGTATGATTCGCTCCCCTTCATCATTGAACTTCTTAAATAAAACTCTTTTTTGTTAATTACCAAGTTAGTGTGGTCTTTTTCTGGAGAGCTGGGACTGGGGAGAAACAGTTAATTTGTTTGATATTGTTTTTTTTTCCCTAAGAGTTTGCTTTTGTCGATTTCTTTGTTACCTCCTCTCTGACCCTAGACCAGAGACAAGTGTAACAGTAGTTTGTATGATTTGCAGTTCTGAGGTTCTCACAGCCATGTTTATGGTTTTTATCTGCTTCCATCTACAGTAATGTCATGGATCAGGCAGGTCCAGAGAGCAGAAGGGTCCAAATCACTGGTGTCTTAGGAGTATCATGATGGGATGTTTATCAGAGTCATCAGAGCTGCTGATTAAACACTTTGTTGCAGAAACTCAGAAACCACAATGTTATTTCTGTTCAACTGAAACAACTGCATGATGTGAGAGAGCGCTGCTGCAGTCAGTAACACTTCTACACGTGTGTTAAGAGCGTTCTCACACTGGGCCTGAACACGTGAGTCCACTCTTATGCAAAACAACAGCTGTTATATGACCTTAACAAACACAAATATTTTCCGCATTTTAAAAAAATTTAAAACCAGACCAAATGCAGGTCAAGTGTGTAAACAACCAAAGTGAAACAACCACTACAGTAAACTAACATGTGCAGTGAAATATAGTTTAATATTTGAAAAAACAACAACAAAACAACAGCTGAAGTTTAGCGCTAGCAGTTAGCCACTCAGTGTGGACATCAGAATCCCACCTTTCTTCCTCTCCATACGCAGCTCTAGATCTTCCATTTGCCTGAAGTCAGATTTAATTTGAATTTCCTGCTCTAGTGGTAGTTTAATTAAGATTTATTTATTTTCCCCAAAGTCTCCTCCCTCCATAACTGTTCTTTATAATGTTGCTAACAGTGATATTGAAAACAAAATGACCTGCTTTTATAAATACATGGCCATAACATTATGAGCACTGACAGGTGAAGTAAATAACATTGAGCACCAACTATACACACAAACTGGAGAGACGGTCATGTGACCCCAAAGAACAGCTCACTTATACCCATGGGGACGACTAGCCAGCTGATGGGTCCAATCTCAGAAAAAAAAAGGCAATGTTGGTCACAGTAGAAAGGTATCAGAACACCCAGTGCATCACAGCCTCCCGTGTTTGGGGCTTAGCAGAGAAAGAGTTCAAGATGGTGATTCGGCCTTTAAATTTTCCAGATCTCCATCTGACCCATGGGGAGGGGATACGCTGGGCAAACAAGCTAATACACTGAGTCTTTACCCCACAACACACACACAAAGGATTCACCGCTAACATCACGATGCCAGACACCGCCGGACACCCCAGAGGTCTTGTGCAGTCACACCCCAAGGAGACGGACCTGCCCTGGTGACACAAGGGGAACCTACACAATACTGGGTCTAATGTTTAGCTTTGTAAAAAATTGCAAATGCTGTGATGTAGCTAGAAATGCTGAGTACTTAAATGCTGTGTCTAATTTCTGTGTCAAATGCTGTTAATGTCATGAAATAACACTGAACAAATAACTTAAAGGAAGTGAATTGTTGTCATTAGAAAGTTAATTAACAAATTAAACATCTGGCTTTAAAAGATTTAAAGAACATAATAATCATCAAATTGAATAGTCAAGCTTAATGTGTTAAAAACTATTGTGTGTGTGTGTGTGTGTGTGTGTGTGTACAGGGGTTTACAGTGATGAGCATGCACTTTGAGGAAAAAGGTAATTCTTTGTATTATAACACACACACACACACACACACACACACACACACAGCAGGATTCCACATTATTCCTCTTTGGGGTTGTTAGATCTGCTGACCTAAAAGCACTTGATTAAACTTCTTCTATCAGAGAGGTTCCAGCACACAGGACTGATAGAGCTCCAGTAGATCATATCTGTAAAGTCATGTGACTCATCACAGCATCAGAATAGACAAGAATTCACTGTGAGCTTCACATCTCATTACAGCTAATGGACCAATCAAATCAGTCCACAGCTTCAAAACATCCAATCAGGCGTGAGTCTGGACCTGGTTTTCTACTGAACACACAAGTTCATTACCTCACTATCACTTTGTCTAAACAGGAACGATGATCACACTCTTTGTGGCTCTTTACTCTCTGCTTTGTCTCTGCACAACTGGTGAGGAACATTTTAAACTTTAATGTAAAATAGTAATTTTACATGTTTTACTAATTCATTAAAATTAAATATTAAACACTTTTTTTACAGTAAACACTTCAGACATCAAGGAGCTTTATGTGAAAATAGTAAAGCGTGGAGAAACTGTAACTATGGAGTGTAACGTCAAAAGCAGAAGTAATTTAGCTTGGTACAGACAGAGTTTTGAGAAAGTGCCTCAGTTTTTTGCGAGACAGTACGTTGGCTCTCCTGGCTACTTATATGTTGAGGGATTTAATGATAGTCGCTTCAGTGTTACTGTAAAAGACCAAAAGTTTGATCTCAACATTAATGAAACAAGAGAAGATGATGAAGGAGAATATTTCTGTGGATATGTGGAGGGAAGTACAGTAAAGTTCACATCTGGAAAACGTCTGCAGTTTGAAGGTAAACAGTTTTACTCTGATAACCTGCTAATTCCAGATCAACACTTTAACCAGAATTATGTGTACATGTGCATTAAATGTTGAATATTTCACATTATTCATATTTAGTATCATTTCTGTTTATTTGCTGCTTTTCCAATTTATTTGTAAAGGTGAAGAGATGAAACCCTGTCCTACACCTGGAACACTTAACAAGAACACACACTTTGTTACACACCAGGGTTCAAACAGCAGAGATGGAGAAGGTCAGAGTTTTAAATAAATACAATTCCTTTAATTTGGTCCTTGGTGGACGATATACTTGTACAAATCCTGTACTTGAGTAAAAGTAGCCTAAGTATCTTGTCACAGGTGTAACCAACAGGTCAAACCAAATCATTAGAAATAAAGTCCATGCTGTACCCTAATTGTTGTGCTTATTGGGCTTCAATTTGCTATTTTTTTTTTTACTTATAAGTAAAAAGGAACAACAGATGCCACATAATGTAGTAGAGTAGAAATTATGTTTTTTTTTCTTTGAAATGTAGTGAAGTTAAAGTAAAAAGTCCCCAAAATGAAAATATTAAAGCAAACTGAAAAATGTACTTAAGGTTAGTAACAGATTTACATTTACTTTTTTACTAATCACGTTTAAGCAATTTTGAGCGTGGCATGGTTGTTGGTGCCAGACGGGCCGGTCTGAGTATTTCACAATCTGCTCAGTTACTGGGATTTTTACACACAACCATTTCTAGAGTTTACAAAGAATGGTGTAAAAAGGGAAAAACATCCAGTATGCGGCAGTCCTGTGGGCGAAAATGCCTTGTCGATGCTAGAGGTGAATGGGCCGACTGATTTAAGCTGATAGAAGAGCAACTTTGACTGAAATAACCACTCGTTACAACCGAGGTATGCAGCAAAGCATTTGTGAAGACAAAACATGCACAACCTTGAGGCGGATGGGCTACAACAGCAGAAGACCCCACCGGGTACCACTCATCTCCACTACAAATAGGAAAAAGAGGCTACAATTTGCACAAGCTCACCAAAATTGGACATTTGAAGACTGGAAAAATGTTGCCTGGTCTGATGAGTCTCGATTTCTGTTGAGACATTCAAATGGTAGAGTCAGAATTTGGCATAAACAGAACATGGATCCATTATGCCTTGTTACCACTGTGCAGGCTGGTGGTGGTGGTGTAATGGTGTGGGGCAGTAGTGGGGTGTAGTGCCAATTGGGCATCGTTTAAATGCTACGGGCTACCTGAGCATTGTTCCTGACCATGTCCATCCCTTTATGACCACCATGTACCCATCCTCTGATGACTTTCAGCAGGATAATGCACCATGTCACAAAGCTCGAATCATTTCAAATTGGTTTCTTGAACATGACAATGAGTTCACTGTACTAAAATGGCCCCCACAGTCACCAGATCTCAACCCAATAGAGCATCTTTGGGATGTGGTGGAACGGGAGCTTCGTGCCCTGGATGTGCATCCCACAAATCTTCATCAACTGCAAGAGGCTATCCTATCAATATGGGCCGACATTTCTAAAGAATGCTTTCCGCACCTTGTTGAATCAATGCCACGTAGAATTAAGGCAGTTCTGAAGGTGAAAGGGGGTCAAACACCGTATTAGTATGGTGTTACTAATATTTTTTAGGTGAGTATATACACTGAACAAAAATATAAACGCAACACTTTTATTTTTGCCCCCATTTTTCATGAGCTAAACTCAAAGATCTGTTACATTTTCTACATACACAAGAGACCGATTACTCTTAAATATTGTTTACAAATCTGTCTAAATCTGTGTTGGTGAGCACTTCTCTTTTGCCAAGATAATCCTTCCCACCTCACAGGTGTGGCATTTTAAGGTGCTGATTGGACAGCATGAATATTGCACAGGTGTGCCTTAGACTGTCCACAATAAAAGGCCACTCTGAAATGTGCAGTGTGATCACACAGCACAATGCCACAGATGTCGCAACCTTTGAGGGAGCGTGCAATTGGCATGCTGACTGCAGGAATGTCTACCAGAGCTGCTCATGAAATTGTTTTCTCTACCATAAGCCATCTTCAAAGGCATTTTAGAGAATTTGGCAGTACATCCAACCGGCCTCACAACCGCAGGTCATGTGTAACCACACCAGCCCAGGACCTCCACATCCAGCTTGTTCACCTCCATGATCGTCTGAAACCAGCCACCCGGACAGATGCAGCAACAATCGGTTTGCATGATCGAAGAATTTCTGCACAAACTGTCTCAGGGTAGCTCATCTGCATGCTCGTCGTCCTCATCGAGGTCTGGACCTGAATGCAGTTTGTCGTCGTAACCGTTTTGAGTGGGCAAATGGTCATATTCAATGGTGTCTCGCACATTGGAGAGGTGTTCTGTTCACGGATGAGTCCCTGTTTTCACTGTTTAGGGCAGATGGCAGACAGCAAGTGTGGCATCATGTGGGTGAGCGGTTTGCTGATGTCAGTGTTGTGGATCGAGTGACCCATGGTGGCGGTGGGGTTATGGTATGGGCAGGGATATGTTATGGACAACGAACACAGGTGCATTTTATTGATGGCATTGTGAATTCACATATTGTGAGATATACAGTGGTGTGAAAAACTATTTGCCCCCTTCCTGATTTCTTATTCTTTTGCATGTTTGTCACACTTAAATGTTTCTGATCATCAAACACATTTAACTATTAGTCAAAGATAACACAAGTAAACACAAAATGCAGTTTTTAAATGATGGTTTTTATTATTTAGGGAGAAAAAAAATCCAAACTTACATGGCCCTGTGTGAAAAAGTAATTGCCCCCTGAACCTAATAACTGATTGGGCCACCCTTAGCAGCAATAACTGCAATCAAGCGTTTGCGATAACTTGCAAGGAGTCTTTTACAGAGCTCTGGAGGAATTTTGGCCCACTCATCTTTGCAGAATTGTTGTAATTCAGCTTTATTTGAGAGTTTTCTAGCATGAACCGCCTTTTTAAGGTCATGCCACAACATCTCAATAGGATTCAGGTCAGGACTTTGACTGGGCCACTCCAAAGTCTTCATTTTGTTTTTCTTCAGCCATTCAGAGGTGGATTTGCTGGTGTGTTTTGGGTCATTGTCCTGCTGCAGCACCCAAGATCGCTTCAGCTTGAGTTGACGAACAGATGGCCGGACATTCTCCTTCAGGATTTTTTGGTAGACAGTAGAATTCATGGTTCCATCTATCACAGCAAGCCATCCAGGTCCTGAAGCAGCAAAACAACCCCAGACCATCACACTACCACCCCCATATTTTACTGTTGGTATGGTGTTCTTTTTCTGAAATGCTGTGTTACTTTTACGCCAGATGTAACGGGACACGCACCTTCCAAAAAGTTAAACTTTTGTCTCGTCGGTCCACAAGGTATTTTCCCAAAAGTCTTGGCAATAATTGAGATGTTTTTTAGCAAAATTGAGACGAGCCTTGATGTTCTTTTTGCTTAAGTGGTTTGCTCCTTGGAAATCTGCCATGCAGGCCATTTTTGCCCAGTCTCTTTCTTATGGTGGAGTCGTGAACACTGACCTTAATTGAGGCAAGTGAGGCCGGCAGTTCTTTAGTTGTTGTCCTGGGGTCTTTTGTGGCCTCTCGGATGAGTTGTCTCTGCGCTCTTGGGGTAATTTTGATCGGCTGGCCACTCCTGGGAAGGTTCACCACTGTTCCATGTTTTTGCCATTTGTGGATGATGGCTCTCACTGTGGTTCGCTGAAGTCCCAAGGCTTTGGAAATGGCTTTATAACCTTTACCAGCCTGATAGATCTCAATTACTTTTGTTCTCATTTTTTTCTGAATTTCTTTGGATCTTGGCATAATGTCTAGCTTTTGAGGTGCTTTTGGTCTACTTCTCTGTGTCAGGTAGCTCCTATTTAAGTGATTTTTTGATTGAAACAGGTGTGGCAGTAATCAGGCCTGGGGGTGACTACAGAAATTGAACTTTTAACTGTGATAAACCACAGTTAAGTTATTTTTTAACAAGGGGGGGCAATTACTTTTTCACACAGGGCCATGTAGATTTGGAGTTTTTTTTCTCCCTTAATAACATAATCTTCATTTAAAAACTGCATTTTGTGTTCAATTATGTTATCTTTGACTAATAGTTAACGGTTTTTGATGATCAGAAACATTTAAGTGTGACAAACATGCAAAAGAATAAGAAATCAGGAAGGGGGCAAATAGTTTTTCACACCACTGTATGTGACATATAAGATGTGTTGTGACGAGATCCATGAGGCCCATTGTTGTGCCATTCATCCACGACCATCACCTCATGTTGCAGCATGATAATGCATGGCCCCATATTGCAAGGATCTGTACACAATTTCTGGAAGCTGAAAACATCCTGGTTCTTGCATGGCCAGCATACTCACTGGACAATGTCACCCATTGAGCATGTTTGGGATGTTCTGGATCGGCGTATACGACAGCGTGTTCCACTTCCTGCCAATATTCAGCAACTTTGCACAGCTATTGAAGAGAAGTGGACCAACATTCCACTGCCCACAATCAACAACCTGATCAACTCTATGCGACGGAGATGTGTTGCACTGAGTAAGGCAAATGGTGGCAACATCTGTGGCATTGTGCTGTGTGATCACACTGCACATTTCAGAGAAGTATATATATATATATATATATATATATATATATATATATATATATATATATATATATATATATATATATATATACTTTGTATAACAAAATGTTCTGTTAATGTTTATCACTATATAAATTTCCACTGGTAAAGGTGAAAAGATGAAACCCTGTATTACACCTGGAACACACCAGGGTTCAAACAGTGGCAGTAAACAAGGTAAGATTTTTAATTAAATACACTTTCACTTTCTTTTACATTTCTTGTAATAAAAATGTAATTAAAACATTCTTTAGCTAATAAACAATCAATATGTTTACAAATTGTTATCATTTCAGGAGATTTCTATTGGATTATTGCCTTAATAGCGTCCAATATAAAATCTGTTATTGTAATCGTGGCTCTGGTTGGAGTTTTATTTAAACAGCGAAGAAAAGGTTTGTTTACTTGTTTACTGATTATTATTCATAGTAACTGTATAAAGTTGTCACAAAAAAATGTAGTCCTTTCTACATTTAAACTTTACATATGTGTATTATTGTTCAGGCAACCATCAAACTTCCACCAATCAGGTAATCCAGTCTACTATTCATAGTAATTCTGTTAAATAAATACCTACCTAATCTGACCTACAATCCACAATGCACAGAGAATTCTATTTACAAAATAGTGTAAATTATTCTGAATAAATGTATTTTAATAATGCAATAATGACGGTGCTCTAATACTTCTATGAATCAGAAATTTTATATCAGAGCAGCTTTACAAACAAATTACATAAAACTCGGTTTCGAAAACTTAAACATACTCCTTTATTTAAGTAGAGAGAACTTGTATCTATTTAGTTCTGTGCAAAAAAGTTGAGATTACTTGGTTAAACAAACTTACTCAAAATAAGATAATTTCACATCATTTTATTAGTAGATCATCAGTTACATTTTACAGTGATATATTTAGTCTTTTAATCCCCTCTGGTTTATAAACGTCTCTTTTTCTTTATCAGGTTGATGATGAAGATGTTTTGAACTATACAGCTGTGAGTTTTGCTGAGAAACCTTCATCCAACCATCACGAGATTTATGGACAACCAACATGTAATTATTCACAGAGTTTGGACACAACTGTACTGTATTTTGCTCTGACAGATTAAAACATTTTTATTGCAGTGTTTTATTAACGGTTCTCTCACTTACTGTTAGGAATCTTCTTATTAAATTATAATGTCCTACAATATTTTAAAACCTGACACACACGCACATCCTACACACACACGCACGCACGCACATCCTACACGCACGCACGCACACCCTATACACACACACACACACACACACACATACTGCACTCACACTGCAAACACACACACACACACACACAACCACACACACACACACACACACACACACACACACACACACACACACACTATACATCCTATACACACACACACACACACACACACACACACAATACATCCTATACACACACACACACACACACACACACACACACACATACTGCACGCACACTGCAAACACACACACACACACACACACACTATACATCCTACACACACACACACACACACACACAATACATCCTATACACACAATGACCGGCCCCAGGGTCAGCGCAGGGTCAGCCAGAATACAGCTTCCTGGAGCAGATAGACTTTTCTCAAGGGCTCAACAGTGGCAACTAGGTGGTGCTGGGGTTTAAACCACCAACCTTACAATCAGTAACCCAATAATAATAGTAACAGCCTTAACTGATTGAGGCACCACTGCATCACTCTAGAGGTCGTGCTCAAAAGGCACACAGGTTGCGTGGTGGCGATGGCACAGGTGCATCATTCCCTATATTTAGGGCCCAAGCACTATGACATCTGCATGATGACATCATGGCTATGACATCATAGCCATCACTCTTATGATGCTGTTTTAATAGTGTTGAAGTCACACAATTATCTGGGTGGCTCAGGGCCTTCACAGGAGGTTCACTTCTAGATCTCATTAATCTAAACATTTTTTTACTATGCATGTCATGGGCTCAACTCAACAGAAGGTCAGACATTTTTGAGTCATTAGCAAAACGCACATTTATAACATTAGCAATATTAAATACACACACACACACACGCGCGCACACCCTACACATCCTTCATAATCAATGAGTGACATTGGCAACTGAGACTTTTTGAAGGTCTTAACAAAAGGCACACAGGTTGTGCGTTGTGGACAGCTGGCGATGACACAGGTGCTTGGGCTGATTAGCACCTGTGTCATCACCGCCCCGGCGCACCAGAAAGACATGTCCAGCCGTGATGATGCCTTAAACTTATTCATATATGTCATATTCAGTATCCAGTGTCCTGGCCTTTTTAACAGTCTTTAAGAAAATTTAAGGGGAAAAAAATACCTAGTAATGCATTACAATAGTCCAGTCTGGAGGTCATGAATGCATGAACTAGCTTTTCTGCATCAGATACGGATAAGATGCTCCTAAATTTGGCGATATTTCTAAGATGGAAAAAGGCTGTTTTTGTGATATTGGAAATATGATTTTTAAAGGACAAGTTACTGTTTACAGTTTTTGTCCATTGCTTGAACACATTTTGCAAAACTTGGCTTATGGTGCCAAAACTCTACACACAAGGAAGTAAGGAAAAACACTGGGAAATAAACCATTCACATCTATGCCAAATACAAACTCTGCCATCAAAACTGAACAATCCTTTGTCAAAACCTTACTTTGATGACTAAATGATGCCCACTTTCACATGTCAATACACTCTCATATCAGCGGCAACACACTAGTCTACTTTATATAAAACACTGCAGTCTTTCACTTTTACTGTTTTTATTCAGTTACAATTCCAAATGTTTCACATAATTCCAAAAATAAAATACTGAAATCAAAATACTGCAATTACATTACAGTAGTGAAATTTATATGACAGGAAATTCAGTTAAAGCAAAAATAAAACAAACTGAACTTCACACAAAAGAAGTTACATGTATGGATCCTGCCGTCTGTCGGGGTCGGGCCACAGGACCTCGTCCACATCGCAAGCAATATTTTCTCTGGCTAAACATCGGGGAAAAAATCCCCTTGTGTGTCTAATCCATCCCTGAATTGACCTGATTTCAATATCTCCGCAGGCCTGTTCCATTGCTTGTAAAAGTGGCATTCGGGCGTGGGGTTGGCGGTCATATACGCGCCATCTCCATGCTGAAAAAAACTCCTCTATAGGATTAAAAAATGGGGAGTAAGGGGGCAAGTACACCACTTCAAATCCTTCATGATTAGTAAACCAGTCTTGGACCAGAGCAGCCCGGTGGAAACTAACATTATCCCACACAACAACAAACCTGGGCTGCTCTGGTCTATTCTGTATGACTATGTCATGAAGACCATCAAGAAATGTGAGTATTTCCTGTGTATTATAGGGCCCCAATTTGGCATGATGGTGCAGTAGCCCTTGAAGGCTAATGGCAGCACACAATGTAATATTTCCTCCACGTTGCCCAGGGACGTGCACAATTGCCCTTTGGCCAATAAGATTACGCCCCCGTCGTCTGTTTTTTGTCAGATTGAATCCAGCCTCATCGATGTAAATACACTCATGAGGCTGAGCAGCTCCATCCATGGCGAGCATTCTCTGCAAGAAAAAGTACATATTATTGTACTATACAGTACTGTATGGATGGCATTACTCAAAGTACACAACTACACTGATACACATACAGAATTGAACCACCTCATCACACAGGGGCCTGTTTAGTTTTCTGAATATACAGTGTCAATGTGGTACTGATCCAATGGTACAGACTGAGCTATTTGACTGCTCCTCTTTTGTATTGTAAATGTAGAGGACTGAAACACTTACCTGTACGTATTCACGTTGAAGTTCCTTCACTCTGGCATTGTTCCTCTGAAATGGAACCCTGTACAGTTGTTTCATTGTAATGTGGTGCTTTGTCAAGATGCGTCTAATGGTGGTAATGCTTACTGTAGTTATATTGCCAAAAACCTGTCTATCTGCAATTATATGACTCTGTAGCTGGTGGAGACGGATCGCATTATTTGCCCTGACCATGTCCACTAATACAAGTTCTTGTTGTTCAGTAAATAGGCGTTGACGTCTACCACCAGTAGGTCTTCTAATCATTCTGTAGAAAAAATGCAACCAGAATTTGTAATTGTTTTCTTCTATTTTTCAGTACTGTACAAACTGTATTTTACTGTATTTACTGTACTTGTATTACAGTACTGTAAAACATCTCAAGACATGATTATATGTTTCACAAAACAAGGAGCCACCCTTCAGTACAGTACTGGTGTAACAGTACATGTACATAACATATACATGTAAGATGAGACAGTACTGTAAATACTCAAGCTACATTACTGTAGTAGAGAAATTGAAGACATACCTGTTTTCCTGTCGGAATGTCCTTATGATGGATGCGACCGTGAAACGGCTAAGATTGGGGTGGACTCTCTGTCCAGCTTCCCTCATAGTCAGACCATGGTTTATGACATGGTCCACCAAAGTTGCCCTAATGTCATCAGAAATGATGGTCCTTGCACGGCCTCTTCGTCCACGTCCTCCTCTGCCTCTGCCTCTAAGCTCTCCCTCCCTCCATGCTGGCAAGTTCTCCAAAATGGCTTAGCTAAGGCCTTTTTGTAGCTGACTGATTGGTGTTCAGTTTTGTTAGTAAATGTTTTCAGGTGTGTGTCTAATTGTTTTCAATGACAGACTGTGTTTTGTATTTTAAATAGATGTGTTTTCCCAATGGTACTGCGAGATTTCATTTTTGAACAAAGTGTCTTATGTATAAAATAGTGTGTTGTGAGCAGGAGCAAGTGTGTTGTAGAAAGGAGCTAGTGTTTTGCAGAAGTGCAACCAAAGTGCAAAGCAGCACTTTTGTTTAAGGTATGGTTACACTTTGTTTAAGGAACAGCCACAACAACTTCAAGTTGGGTTCCTTTGGTTTTAGCATCTGTCAATAGTGTTTAAGCAATTGGTAAAAACTGTAATATTACGCCCAGGTCTTTTACTGTTGAGCTAGTAGTAACAGTACATCTTTCTAAATGCAGGCTGAATTGTGAAAGCTGTTGTGTGCTGGTTTTTGGGCCGATGAGTAATATCTCTGTCTTGTCTGAGTTTAGTAAAAGGAAGTTATTGGTCATCCAATCTTTTATGTCCTGGACACACTCGGTTAATCTAGACAATTTAGGTATTTCGTCTGGTTTTGTTGAGATATATAATTGGGTATCATCAGCATAACAATGGAAACTAATCCCATGTCTTCTAATGACGTTACCCAGGGGAAGCATGTATATTGAGAACAGCAGAGGTCCTAAAACTGACCTTTGTGGGACCCCATATTTCACTGGCATTACACCAGACAGTTCTCCATTTAGGTCTACAAAATGGTATCGATCAGACAGGTATGATCTAAACCATTTTAATGCCTGTCCCTGAATACCTATGTGATTTTGTAAGCGATCTATGAGAATGTTATGATCTATAGTGTCGAATGCAGCACTAAGATCAAGCAAGACTAGAATTGAGGTGCAGCCTTGGTCCGAAGCTAAAAACAAGTCGTTTGCAATCTTAACTAGTGCAGTTTCTGTACTATGATGGGGCCTGAAACCTGATTGAAATTCTTCAAGGATGTTGTTTTCCTGAAAAAATGTGCATATTTGAGCTGATACTACTTTTTCTAATATTTTTGATATAAAGGGGAGGTTTTAAATCGGTCTATAATTTATTTCATTTGCGTCCAAATTAGATTTTTTAAGAAGCAGCTTAATAGCTGCCAACTTGAAAGGTTTAGGACCGTGACCTAGATATAATGAAGAATTAATAATGTTTAAAAGTGGCTCTCCAACCGTATGCATCACTTCTTTCAAAAATCTGGTTGGGATTGGGTCTAACAGGCACGTTGCTGAATTAGCTGAGGTGATAAGTTTATAAAGCTCTTCCTGTCCTACACCTGTAAAGCACTGAAAAACTAAATGTGAAACTTTAGGCTGAACTAGATCATGAGATGCTATTAGAGGTTGAACTTCCGTTATTTTCTTCCTTATGCTATCGATTTTTTCATTAAAGAAGTCCATAAAATCTTCACTACTAAAATGTTGTGGAGTACTCTCTGCAGGCATCTTAGGTTTTGTTAGGCGGGCTACTGTACTAAATAAGAACTTGGGATTGTTTTGGTTTCTTGCTATCAGTTGGCTAAGATGCTCGGTCCTAGCAGTTTTTAGAGCCTGTCTATAGCTGTAAATACTGTCTTTAAACGCAATTCGAAAAATTTCTAATTTAGTTTTTCTCCATTTTCGCTCAAGGTTACGGGTTGCTCTCTTTAGGGCGCGAGTATGACTATTGTACCAAGGAGCAAGTGTTTTATCTCTAACTTTTTTTAATCTGATGAGAGCAACAGTGTCTAATGTTCTGGTAAAAATACAGATGGAGCCACGCCAAATAGCCGCGGAAGTGTGAATTGCGTACGAATGGCGTACGGCTGCCTTATGCACGCCGTAGTCCCCCCTCCTTTTTCTTCGAGAAAGGCGTGTCAAGATTTCACAGTAAACACGCCCATTCAAGCCCTATTTATGCATTTACCTGGTTCCACCACTAGATGGCGCTTCGTTCTCAAGGACCCGTTAACACAAGCCAGCAATTTAGTTGCGCTGAGTTGCAATCACGTGATTTTAACAACCCACCCCCACCGAACTGACGCTGCCAAACTGCACTAGAGATGAAGATGGCGGCTTAATGGACTATTCGCGGTAAGTGGTGTTTTTATTTATAAAATTTGTTTGGGATTAGTTTACAGTTTATTTTCCAGTTTAGTTTTTTTACCGGCCGTTTTGAAAATCACTGGCAGCACCAGCAGCGGTCAGATGTAACTTTAGATAAGTTAATGATCTGTTTACCAAGTCTGGAGTTAACATTACAGTTTACTGTCAGTGTCACAAACTCACAATGTCACTCATCTTTAACTAAAAAAGACAATAAAGCTTCGAAAATACTATTAATGTCCCTAATACAAAGGCTGCACTACCGAATGAAGAGTGTTTGTGTTTTATAAAAATGCCTTTAGAGTCTGACCGCGTGTTGTCTGGATAAATTTAGCATTTATTTATTCTTTGGGTAAGAGTTAATCTGCAAGTTATATCTGTGAATATAATGTGATGCAGTTCATGAAGGACACAAGCTGAGGATAGATGTACAAGAGCTCGCGAGCTAAACGCTCATAACCGGGTTTATATTTTTCTCAATTTGGCCGTGACTTTGCGCGGTAGCGCGAGCGCTTAGTTACCGAACTGGATAAAACTCTGAAGTGTTTATCAGTTAAGGAGTGTGGGGGGGGGGGGGAGGTGTGTGTGTGTTTGTGTGGGGGGAGGTGTGTGTGGGAGGAGGTGTGGGGGGCTTCAGTACTCGGGTAGTTATAGTTTGGCTTCAGAGATGAACTAATATATACGAGTGTTATATCGCCTAACTTATTTGTATGAAAAGCGCATTTTAATTTAATGCAGACGATAATACAGACAGACCGGGGTTAACACTAACAAAATTCAATGGTTAAAGTTATCCCAGTTTATTTACATTCCAGAATTCCACAAAACAGTATTTTACACACTCTGTGGTGTAGGTTTACTAATATCTTTTATATTTATTACAACTAGATATTCTGTAAAGTTTATTTATCTTTGTCTTCACTAAATTCTCCTGTTTTCTTTAATCAGAGCTCCGCTGTGGAGGATTGGGGGGTCAGACGGATGACGGTTGGCCTTTTGGAGATACTGGAGGAGCCTGAACAAGCTGTTAAAGGGAGCTGTAGGAGGGATGACGTCACAGTGCAACAGCTTTAGAATGATGTTTGGTCAGGTCTACTGTATATTCTGAACATAGAATTGCAAAACGTCTAATACTTTAGGGGGGAAACAAAGAATTAAACAGTTCCATCTTTAATATTTTTAAAAAATGATATTTTAATATATACAAGAACCAGATAGAGACTGATAAGCAGCTGGTGTTATCCGGGTATTTTAATGACCTTTAAGCAAAAATTAAACATGTTTTCACCTGTTTTATACAAATTATTTGTTTTTACTTTTACTTTTGACTAGTTTTGAAAGAATAAATTTTATTTTTAAAGTCATGTGTGCGTGTTTTAATTGTTGGGGGATTGTTTGTGTATTTAAAAATACATTTACTTAAACCAACAACTTCAATGTGCAAAAAATGGGACCCGACGTTGTTTTAAATAGTCAAAGAGTTGGGCTAATAATAATGATAATAATAATAATTATTATTATTACTGGTTATAGAAACGAATGAAAACAACAGTTAAACACTTGATCATATCTATCTGTGCTAGTTTGTGTTTGTGATTGTGACCCATAATCATTTTTTTTCTCAGTATAATGTTTTGGGGGGGTTTTAAGAATCCATTAAAAGAGCAAAGACAAACTTGGAAGGTAAGAAACCTCAGTGGAGAATACTGACTATGACATGGTGCTAATTGCTCTGTGTGTGTGTTTTTGGCGGGGGGAGGGGTACTTCAGACTTACTTGTCTGTGCGCAAAATGTTTGTGTTAAACCAACGGAGAAATGCAGGAGCGCGCGCGCACACACACACACCTCTCATCCACAACCGCTTTAACTGTTGTCTTGTAAATCATTGATTAAACCTATGAACACAGCTGTTCAGCATCAGTCCTAAACACAAGCGCAGGGTCTGTTTTTGTCCTTAATTAAAAGACACCAATATGTTAATTTACACAATGATAACATGTTGTTTATGTTTAATGTTTATTTTGCGGGAAAAGGTAATAAGCAATATTTAAAATAAAACAAACCAGGAAGTAAGTGTTTCATACATTAAGGTGCTGTGTATAACCAAGTGCTCCAACAGACATAGCAACAGTGTGTGCGCTGTGGGGGATTGGAAGGTGAACGAATATAATCATGTACAAGACAAAGGACGTTCAGAGGTGTGTTATACCCCCCTGCCACGGATTGCCGCCCATTACGCAATCGCTATCTTCAAAGAAAAGCCGCCGCCCCTTTTCATTCAAACGCGTTAGCGAGTGTTTTTCTTTCCCTACGCTCGGTTTTGTGAACACAGTTGCGTTCAGTAACACGGTGGAACCAATTACATAAACAGCAGCAACAACAACCATTATAATCACACTTTGTTGAATTTATATTGCTTAAATATTTCACAGCTGTGTCCTCTTTGCATTGCTACGTGTTTATTTACTTCCTTTTCGCATCGTATAATGCACTCTAAAATCGACACTATCAAACTTGGAAATTATATAATATTCAATCAAACATCAAGTTATTAAAAGTAACGAATTTGTCACTACTCTTCTCTCATGCAGCACGGCTAAAAAGATAATAAAAATTACACCAAAGTGCTGCAGGTTTGGTGTCTGTGAGCTTTTCCTAATCAGAGTTACACGGGGGGCATTTTGTGGCTGATCCAGTTACACTCTACTTAGATATTACACAGAGGGGAGTTCACTTCTGTTCTCTTCATCCTAGCTTAATTTCATCTCATGAAATAATAGTAAGTTTTGTAAAGTCTGAGTTCATCTCCCCAGTCAGTGTTGTGTATGGACAGGGTAGCATCATGGCAGGATTGGTGTCATTTTTATTATCTTTTTAGCCGTGCTGCGTAAGAGAAGAGTAGTGACGAATTCGTTACTTTCGTTACTAGACTATTTTGTCTGCAAGTGAAATACATCGATACGTTAATAATTTACACCACGATAACATTACTGCAGAAGGATCTAGAGACGTGACTTTGAGACGTTCACAGTATATTCAAACCGTAGACAGTGTTTATTTTGCAGAACATTAAAAAACAGCCATGTCCAATAGAACAGTGCATCTTTAATAAGCCACATTGGTTTCCAGTCAGTAGTAAAATTAACGAAAGACTGAGAAGCCCCGTAATATAAGCCCCCGTAATATATATATATATATATATATATATATATATATATATATATATATATATTTTTTTTTTAATGTTCAAATTAACGTTTCAGAGTAGCCTATATAATTTGTCTTGTCATCTGTTTACAGCGTTGGCTGATTTTGTGATTGAGACCCATGGGTTACATTGAAATATTTTATTATTAGTAGTAAGCCAGGCTTTAGTAACCTTGAATAAATCACAATATAAGCCCTCTCCCGCGCGCACGCTCTCTCTCTCTCTCTCTCTCTCTCTCTCTCACACACACACACACACACACACACACGTACACACAAACAAATAAAACATGAAATCGCGTAAAACCAAATGAAACTATCGCAAAAAATATATAAGCAGTAAAAATTACAGTAGTATCCTGTAGGTGATCCCTGTCCTGATAACAGGCGCTGACCCTCTGGAACTGTTTAGTTCTGTTAGTATTGTCAAAAATATAACGAAAACAAACTCAAGCAGAAGTTAAATTTCAAGCTTTACTTTGCAGTAAAATATTATCTACCAGTGTATTAAACGGAAATAGATAAAATACACCGTAATGTAAAATACTGTACATAGCCCGCATTTGTATTCCGTACCTACAACGACCGGTATAGATAAATTACAGATGTTACCGTGTCTTTAAGTATTATTAAGGATGTCGTGAAAAATATTGCAATAAGTAGTTTTATTAATTAATTTAATCATTAATTAAAAATAGCATAAGCATCATGGATTGTGTATTGAGGGATTTAAATCTGTTTTATGAATCGTTTTTTATCCCTCTTCTTTACCACATGATCTATTTATGAAACTATGTTGACTTAAGTTATGTTATATATATATCAAATATAGTAATCGGCTGCTTGGACACTGCAGTTAACTGAAGCAGTCAATGCTCCATCTGGCGGAATTATACAGCATTACAACCATCTTTTTAGAAAGCGCATGGGGGCGTTTATGGGGCGGGGCATCGTTAACCACGTCATCGCGGGGGATAACATTCCGTGCACGGATCGATCATGGTCCTGTCACGGTCCTGTCATGGACCTATCATGCTCCAAGCGGCTGTTTGACGTGGCTCCCACTGTAGTACCCATGCTGCTAGTCACTTCATCCAGATCGTCTGCATTTAGGGGTCTAACAAGAATTTGGGACAGATCCGGCAGATTACTTGTGAATCTGTCTTTAGTAGTCGGATTCATATTTCTAACAAATCGATAACCTGGGGAGAGACAGCTAATCTGTTCTACGGGTAGAGTATATATCAGGAGGTGATGATCTGTTATATCATTACTTTGAGGTAAAATCTCTATATTAGAGACATCTATACCATGAGATATAATTAAATCTAGCGTATGATTACAGTGGTGAGTTGATCCATTTATATTTTGTTTAACCCCAAAGGAATTTAGTAAGTCCATAAATGCGAGGGCTAAAGTGTCGTTAGCATCATCTACATGAATGTTAAAGTCTCCTACTATCAACACTTTGTCAGAGTTAACCAATAGGTCTGATAGCAGATGTCAAAATTCTTTAAGAAAATCGACATATGGCCCTGGGGGTCTGTACACGGTGGCCATTGTAAAATATAGCGCGGGTTTATTATGTATTTCATTAAGTGCAACATTAATGACGAGCACTTCAAATGAGTTAAACCTGGGCATCAATTTCTGAGTAACAGTGAGTACATCATTGTAGATAGTGGCGACACCACCACCGCGACTGGTTAGACGGGGCTCGTGCTTATAAAAATATCCTGACGAAGTAGACTCATTTAGACCAATATATTCATTTGGTTTAAGCCAGGTTTAGGTGAGGCAGAGTGCGTCAAGGCAATAATCTGATATCATTTCATTAACAATAAGTGCTTTAGGCGCAAGGGATCTAATGTTGAGAAGTCCAAACTTTAGAGGTAGATTTCGATTACTTATTTGGCCTCTTTCTGGTTTAATGGTTACCAGATTGTTTCGGCTGGATTTAACGAATTTATTCTTTTTTCTCACTATTCGGGGAACAGACACAGTTTCTATAGTACAAGCTATGTGTGTGCGTCTATTAGTATGGTGGGTTGTATTGTGGCTGATATCTAAAGAATCTAAGGTATGACTTACCGCCAGTCAAATTCAAATTTTATTTGTCACATACACAAACATACACAGTACGAAATGTAGTGAAATGCATTATACGACTGCCAATGACCCTAAAAGAGAGTTAAATTTTACAAATAAGAAATAAATATGAATAAAAGAAATACGATAGAAATTAAATAAAAAAATTAAATTAAACTAGGAAAAATAGAACTAAAAATAAAAATAGAAATGTGCTAGGAAGAAATAGAACTAAAAATAAAAATAGAAATATGATGTACAAAATAGAAATATACTGTGCAAATTGAAGTATACTGTACGGTGTGTGCAAATATGCATAGAGCAAAGTGTCTTAGTGCAGAGGTTATTAAAGTGTCTTTGTGCACTGGTCCAGGATGTAAACGTAAAACTGTAAAATGTAGTGTAGTTGTGAAGGTAGGTGTGCAAAGTTATTAAAGTGTCTTTGTGCAATGGTCCAGGATGTAACGTACGACATGTAGTGTATATATGAAGGAAGGTGAGCGTGTAATTGTCCATAGTGTTCATGGATGTAAGAAGATTGATAGATTTGACCAATTATGAAAATATTGTGTAGTTCTGCATAGTGGTGTGGTTGTGGTTGAGAGACCTTATCGCCTGCGGGAAGAAGCTCCTCCTCAGTCTCTCTGTGTTGGCCTTCAAGGAGCGGAATCGCTTCCCAGACCGCAACAGAGTAAACAGTCCATTATTGGGGTGGCTGAGGTCCTTCACGATCTTCCTGGCCTTGGTCAAGCACCGCTTGCTGTAAATCGATTGCAGGTCAGGGAGCTCGATGCGGATGATGCGCTCAGCTGATCGCACCCTCTGTAGAGCTCGTCTGTCCTGCATGGTGCTGTTCCCGAACCAGGTCGTGATATTTCCCGTCAGGATGCTCTCGATGGTGCAGGAGTAGAAATTCCTGAGCACCTTGGAGGGCAGTCTAAAGTCTCTCAAGCGTCTGAGGTGGTAGAGACGCTGCCGGGCCTTTTTTACCACGGTGTTGATGTGACAGGACCATGCCAGGTCCTGCGTGATGTGAACACCGAGGTATCTGAAGCTGTCCACTCTCTCCACTGGGCTCCTGTTGATGACGGGGGTCTGGTAGTTCCTCATCTGCTTTGTACTAAAGTCCACTATCAGCTCCTTTGTCTTACTGACGTTCAGGAGGAGATTGTTCCCTTTCAAAGGCTACACTCGATGCTGCGTGAAAACGCTATGGGAATATCTTTTCGTGTTGCCGGTTGTGAAGCATGTGTGTACCAAACACGCCAAATTTTGGCTTATATAACCTCGGTCAGGTGACGTCATCTGATTAGATGCACCTGCAGGTTATAAATAGGAGTGAGCCGGCAACATTCCTCAGATCTTTTTCTTCACCGCATTGTGCGCGTGTGTGTGTCAGCAAGCATAACAAAAATAAGCAGAATTAAATCTATAAAACTCACCAGTCATTATGGCGGAGTTTAGAACTAGATGTCCCCCTCCTTGTGAAAATTTCCTTTCGGAGGGCGATATGCACACATTCTGCTTCGAATGTTTGGGTGAAAAGCACGCTCTCGAAGGGCTTAATGGAGAGTGTGAGCACTGTGATCTTCTCCCCATGAAGCTGCTTCGCGCGCGTCTCGCGTTCTTTAGGGAACCACGAGCCGCGCTGCACTCATGGGGATCACAAGCAGATCTGGCCGAGGCGCGAGAGACGGAGTCCCTCCTTTCTCTCGCCCTCTCCCCCGATCCCGATGTCTCTCCTTCCACTTCACGAGCGCACTCCGGTGCTTCTCGCGGGTGTGTTGAAGAGACACGTTCTCCTGCTTCTGTGGAAATGGAAGTTGCTTCCTCAGAACGCTCCTCAAAAGATGAAAGAGAATATGAGGAATTGCTCGAAGTCATAACGCGTGCAGTCGAACGACTGCATATTGACTGGCCACAGGAGCAGGCTCACCCAAAACAATCCAAATTAGACGACAGATTTCTGTCGGGTGGCCAGGAGATGGAGCCAAAACACCGCTCTCTCCCATTTTTTGATGACCTCCACAACGAGTTGTCTCGTTCTTGGAGAAATCCTTTTTCTTCCCGTATTTTTGTACAATCGACTTCGTTTTATTCGAACATCGTTGATGCAAAAGCACGAGGTTATGTGGTAATGCCCCAGATAGAAGAGACGCTTGCGGGCTATCTCTCTCCTGGAACATCATCCTCATTAAAGAAACCAACACTTCCCTCCAAGCCGTGTAGAACTTCTTCTACCCTGGTAGGGAAAGCGTTCCAAGCAGCAGGTCAGGCCGGCGCTTCCTTGCACACCATGGCGGTTTTGCAGGCGTATCAGGCTGATCTGCTCAAAGATTTGAGCACGAGCGGCACACTGAATCAAGACGCATTCAATGAATTACGCCGGGCTACTGATTTATCCCTGCGTGCGACTAAACAGACAGCCCGTGCAATCGGCCGTTCCATGGCCTCCTTGGTGACCGCTGAAAGGCACCTGTGGTTAAATCTGACAGGCATCAAGGACAAGGATAGAACATTCCTCCTTGATGCCCCTGTCTCACCTTCCGGCCTTTTTGGTGACGCTGTGAATTCCGTCGCCACTAGGTTCCGAGAAGCTAAATTATATGAACAGGCTTTTGGGAAATTTCTCCCACGCCGTGCTCAAGAGTCGAGGCCCTCGGCCACCCAGCCTCGGCCAGATCTAAATCTCACCAGGCGAGAGGCACAAAAAGAGAGCGTCAGCAGCCGGGCACCCCCCCGTAAGGACTGGGGTACGGCTCATCGCCCCCAAAAGGCTGCCTCCAAAAGATCAGATCGCCGCACTGTCTTCTTTTCAAAGACTAAGTCCTGAAGCCTACATGCCCAGGACTGTGGGGGTGATCCCCCCCGGGGAACGGCACTCAACTCTCTTTCCTATAAGAGCATGCCCCCCCGGACACCCCCAGGGGGTCGGTGTTCAGTTTCCGCCGCCTCTGGTGTTTCGGACCTCACCGACCTCCAGAGATATGTTAGTGCCTCGGTTTTATCCTGCTATATTCCAGGATGCCGAACCACTAACACCCCCCCGCGCACTAAAACTTGTACCCCTTTCGGAGAAACTGGCAGCGTGGAAGCTACTGCCAGGCATATCTCCCTGGGTGCTAAAGACTGTAGAGAAAGGCTACAGGATTCAGTTTGCTCATCGTCCTCCGCGTTTCAACGGCGTGGTCTACACTTCCGTGATACCGGAGAGAGCGCATCTGCTAAACTCCGAACTCCAGGTGTTGCTGGAGAAGGGAGCCATAGAACAGGTTCCTCCTCCAGACAGGGAGTCAGGCTTCTACAGCCGCTACTTTCTGGTTCCCAAGAAAGGCGGGGGGTTGCGTCCGATTTTGGATCTTCGCGGTTTGAACCTCTATCTCAAAAAGTACAGATTCAAGATGTTAACCATCAATATGATTGTCTCGCAAATCCAACCAGAAGATTGGTTCGTGACAATAGATTTAAAGGACGCATACTTCCACATAAAAGTTTTGCCACAACACAGGAAGTTCCTGAGGTTCGCTTTCGGGGGAGAAGCTTACCAGTATCAGGTCCTTCCATTCGGTCTAGCTCTGTCACCCCGCACATATACAAAATGTATGGATGCTGTCCTGGCTCCCTTGCGACTCCAGGGCATCCGTATTCTCAATTACATAGACGACTGGCTAATCCTGGCCCAGTCTCAGCAGCTAGCGCTCCGACATCGCGATGTCGTCCTAGCTCATCTTCATTCGCTGGGATTGAGACTCAACGCTACCAAAAGCGTTCTCGTTCCGGCTCAGAGGACAACATACTTGGGTGTCAGATGGGATTCGATCACTATGCGGGCACAATTGTCTCCCGCTCGTGTCGAATCCATCCTCAGCGCCCTCAAGGAAATCAGACTAGACCAGGAAGTGACTATTTATCACTTTCAAAAATGTTTAGGCCTCATTGCAGCTGCATCCACGGTGATACCTTTGGGCCTTCTGCACATGAGAGCTTTTCAGTTGTGGCTAAGAGCCAGGGGATTTCATACAAGGGCCAATCCCCGAAGGCTAATAAGGGTTACGCTCGAAGGACTTCGTACCCTTTCTATGTGGCTCAGACCCCAGTTTCTCACCTTGGGTCCCACTCTAGGTTCGTCTTGTCGTCGCAAAATGCTAACGACAGACGCTTCCCTTACCGGCTGGGGTGCGGTCTTGGATGGCCGTCCAGCTCAAGGGCGCTGGAGAGGTCATCTTCTCGCATGGCACATCAATTGCCTCGAAATGATGGCTTTATTTTTGGCCCTACAGCACTTCCTCCAGCAGCTGAGAGGCTACCATGTCCTAGTGCGGGTGGACAATACATCGGTAGTCTCCTACATAAATCGCCAGGGCGGACTGCACTCGCGCCGCTTGAACGAGCTAGCGCATCAGGTTCTGCTCTGGGCACAGGACAAGTTCCTGTCCCTCAGGGCGATTTACATTCCAGGGCACATGAATGTGGGAGCAGATTTGCTGTCCAGACAAGCTGTGACAAACGGGGAATGGAAACTCCACTCCGACATAGTCAGCCAAATCTGGGAAAGATTCTTTACAGCAGAGGTGGACCTCTTTGCCTCCCAAGAGACAGCACAATGTCCTCTCTACTACTCTCTGACTCATCCAGCTCCCCTGGGTCTGGACGCGATGGCCCATACGTGGCCCAATTTACGCCTTTATGCGTTTCCACCAATATCTCTGCTCCCGGGAGTCCTGGCGAGGGTCCGTCAACACGGTTTGCGCCTCTTACTGATAGCGCCCCGTTGGCCGGCCAGAGTATGGTTCTCGGATCTAATATCTCTCCTCGATGGCTCACCTTGGATGATTCCAGTGAGGAGGGATCTTCTGTCTCAGGCGCAGGGGACAATATTTCATCCCCGACCCGAGCTTTGGAACCTTCACGTTTGGCCCCTGAACGGGACCAACTAAGTCAAGCTGGTCTCCCAGCCAGCGTTATTGACACTATTCTAGCCGCTAGAGCTCCCTCCACTAGAAAAGCTTATGCCCTCAAATGGAATGTTTTTGAAAGTTGGTGCATGACGAAGCAGGTAGACCCAGTCCACTGCCAAATCGTTTCAGTGCTGAAGTTCCTGCAAGATAAGCTGTCCTCGGGCCTGTGCCCTAGTACCCTTAGGACGTACGTGGCCGCTATCTCAGCCTGCCACGCTCCAATCGAGGGGATTACTGTGGGAAAACACCCTTTAGTTGCCCGTTTTATTCGTGGAGCTAAACGGTTGAGGCCACCCACTAGAGCCACGACCCCTTCATGGGATTTATCTATCGTGCTCGAAGGTCTAATTGACACTCCTTTCGAACCACTAGAGTCAGCGCCGGACAGGCTTCTGACTCTTAAGATGGTTTTTCTTATGGCCATTACCTCTCTCAAGAGGATTGGGGATCTGCGCGCCTTGTCAGTCTCCCCATCCTGCCTGGACTTTGCCCCTGGGCTAGTCAAGGCCATTCTGCATCCTCACCCGAACTATCTTCCGAAAGTTCCATTTTCAAACATGCACCCTGTTGTTCTTGAAGCCTTCTGTCCTCCGCCTTTTACAGCTTCGGAGCAGGAGAAACTTCACCTATTATGTCCAGTACGTGCTCTTCGGATTTACGTCCACCGCACCTGCCAGTGGCGTAGATCAGAGCAGCTCTTTATTTGCTATGGAGGCCGCAACCGGGGGGCGGCCGCTACTACGCAGACCATGTCACATTGGGTGAGAGATGCTATTGCTCTCTCCTATGAGGCGCGTGGGCTCACTTCGCCTCTAGGAATCAGGGCTCATTCAACCAGGGGGATTGCTTCATCCATTGCACTAGCAAGAGGTATTCCCCTGCAACAAGTGTGTGACGCGGCGGGCTGGTCCTCTCCGCACACATTTATTAGATTTTATAATCTGGATGTTCCTGTTACTCCGGGCTCACGAGTCCTCGAGTCAGCTTCCCAGACATAGTTCTGAGACCTCTCAGCCTTGTGCGCACACGCTACACAATGCGGGGTCCAGACACTCGCAGTGCGGCGACGTTGGTACTCTCGTTCCCATAGCGTTTTCACGCAGCATCGAGTGTAGCCTTTGAAAGGGAACGTCTCGGGTTACTTTGTTGTAACCCTGTTCCCTGAAAAGGCGGGAACGAGATGCTGCGTCCCAATGCCGCACTGCCCACGTGACCGGACGTCCGTTCAGACAATCAATCTGAGGAATGTTGCCGGCTCACTCCTATTTATAACCTGCAGGTGCATCTAATCAGATGACGTCACCTGACCGAGGTTATATAAGCCAAAATTTGGCGTGTTTGGTACACACATGCTTCACAACCGGCAACACGAAAAGATATTCCCATAGCGTTTTCACGCAGCATCTCGTTCCCGCCTTTTCAGGGAACAGGGTTACAACAAAGTAACCCGAGACGTTTCTCTGGCACCAGTTCTCCAGATTTCCAACCTCCTCCAGATAGGCCGTCTCATCGTTGTTCGTGATCAGGCCCACCACAACAGTGTCGTCAGCAAACTTGATGATGGTGGTGGAGCTGGTAGTGGCCACGCAGTCGTGGGTGTACAGAGAGTACAGCAGGGGGCTCAGAACACAACCCTGGGGGGCTCCAGTACTGAGAGTGAGGGAGGCTGAGACATGTCCGCCCATCCTTACTGCCTGTGGTCTGCCAGTTAGGAAGTTGGAGATCCACTGACACATAGATGAGCTGAGTCCCAGGTGCTCCAGCTTGGTGGTAAGTGTGGAGGGAATTATGGTATTAAATGCAGAACTGTAGTCGATGAAGAGCATTTTCACATAATTCCCCCTCCGAGTGTCCAGGTGAGTGAGAGATGTATGGAGGAGATGAGAGATTGCATCGTCCGTGGAACAGTTTGGACGATAAGCAAACTGTAGTGGGTCGAGTGTGTCTGGTAGTGAAGAGATGATGAAGTCTCTGACCAGGCGTTCAAAGCACTTCATCACTACTGAAGTGAGGGCTACAGGGCGATAATCATTGAGGGAAGCAGGATGAGGTTTCTTTGGGACAGGAACAATGATGGACTCTTTGAAGCATGTGGGGATCACCGACTGAGATAAAGAGATGTTAAATATCTCAGTGAACACAGGTGCTAGCTGGTCTGCGCAGGCTCTGAGAATACGGCCTGAGATTCCGTCTGGTCCTGCTGCTTTCCTGGTGTTCACTCTCTTGAAGGCTCTCCTCACGTCATGCTCGGTGATGATGAACGCGCTTCCGGTGCTGGCAGTGACTTCCTGTCTGCAGCCATTAGCGCCGCTAGCATTAGCATCGCTAGCGTCCTTAGCTGCAGCCTCGAAGCGAGCATAGAAAGTGTTCAGCTCGTCTGCCAGAGACACGTCTGCGTTTATCATACCGGATGTTGGTGCTTTATAATCCGTTATTGTCCTTAGTCCCTGCCACAGGCTCCTAGAGTCGCTCTGTTGGAGTTGTGACTCTAGTTTCCTCCCGTAGCGCTGCTTCGCCTCTTTCACCGCCTTCCGGACGCTGTATGACGCAGCCTTGTACGGTTCCATGTCCCCCGACGCGAGTCCCGTGTTGTAGGCAGCGGTGCGAGATCTCAGAGCGTCGCGGATGGTTTTATCCACCCACGGCTTCTGGTTGGGAAACGTTTTAATAGTCTTTTTTTCTACGGTATCGTCCGCTAATTTCCCGATGAATCCCACAACCGCTTCCGTAAACACGCTGACGTCACCATCGGAGCTGTTTCTGAACATGTCCCAGTCTGCGTCATCGAGTGCGTCCTGTAACGCGGCCACCGATTGGTCCGTCCAGCGCGCGACCTCCCTCTGAACCGGAACTTCCTGTTTCAGCCTTTGTTTGTATTTTGGCATGAGGAAGATGGCGGCATGGTCGGATTTACCAAACGGTGGACAAGATTGTGCCTTGTAACCGTCCTTGACTGTGGTGTAGCAATGATCCAGTGTCCTTTCGCCCCTGGTGGGGCAGGTGATGTGCTGATAAAAGTTTGGCGCTGCGCGTTTGAGGTTGGCACTATTAAAGTCCCCCGCCACAATAAGCGCAGCGTCCCGGTGTTGTGTCTGGTGCTGTGTGAGTGCCTCATGCAGCTCGCATAAGGCAGTGTCCGTGTCCGCTTGTGGTGGAATATAAACGGCGCTGATTATGACCGATGTAAACTCCCGAGGAAGGTAAAAAGGACGACACATGATGGACAGTAGTTCCAGGTTTGGTGTGCAGGAGCGTGTGAGAGGAACAACGCTCGCGCTGTTGCACCAGCTGCTGTTCACCATTAAACACACGCCGCCTCCCCTTGACTTCCCCGAGTCCCGCGTCCTGTCCATGCGATGAACCGAGAAGAACTCGGCCGGCTGGATGGCGTGGTCCGGCACCGCTGGGTTCAGCCATGTCTCGGTGAAGCAGAGGAGATTGCAGTCCCGAATGTCTCTCTGGAACTTTATCCTGGCCCTGAGGTCATCGAGCTTGTTTTCCAGTGACTGGACGTTGGCGAGCAGGATGCTAGGCAGAGGTGTGCGGTGTGCACGGGCTCTCAGCCTGTTCCTGACGCCGGCTCGTTTCCCTCGGGGCCGCCGCTTCGCGTCGCGTCCTTTGTTGTCCCTCAGGATCTCACTCGGCCAGCTCGGATCCGGAGTTAAAAACGTCGAATTGTGAGTACATTGTATACCAATAGAAACAAGAGTGTCTCTATCATAACTAATGTACCCCATGGTGGTAATTTTGCTGGTTTTAAAACGCTGTAAACTAACTTAAAGAACAAAAACAAAGAAAAGGTGGTCGGAGCAGTCGTGACGGCAGCCGACCTCACCGGCGCCATCTTGGAACCTATCAGAACCAGTCAGATGGTTTGTAGTGTCCTGGAGATGTTGTCAGAGAGGACCGCTGCTCCAGCTCTGCTAGGGTGCAGGCCATCTGTGTGGTAGAGCCTAGGACACTCCCAGAAAACATTCCAGTTATCAACAAAGGGTAATCTCTGTTGTTGACACCAAGATTGTAACCATTCGTTAAAGGCAAATAATCTACTGAACTTCTCGATTCCTCGCTGAAATGTCGGAAGTGGTCCAGATACGTCGATCTTTGTCGTGGGTGATGTGCTGCGGACCTTCTCAACCAGGCTCCTGAAGTCCTTCTTTAGGATCTCCGTCTGCCTCAGCCTGATGTCGTTCGTGCCAGCATGCTGCAAAACAATTTAAACTTATACGATATAAACTTATACGAAAACGATATAACATGCGTTTCGAGTGAATATATTATAAGGTAGTATGAAATACTTATCTGTTATATGTTACTCTTCTTAAGGGGACGAAAAAGTTGAAAAATTGGTCAGTCTGGCGGAGCTCGGAAAAGCAGCGTCTCTCCTCAGCCTTCCCCTGATATGCTAACCCTACCTTATGTCCTGTTACTAGACAGACCCATAACATGCTTCCTACTAACATATATGCAGAGCTGGGTCTCCACGATTACTTTTGTGAACTCCAGAATTGGTCGTCCCAGTGAAAAAAAAATACACTTTAGCGTATTACAAATATATTGAAATCCTCGATAGTACATCGCAAATATACTAACAAAAAATTGTACCATCAGTTAATATATAAAAAAGTATACTAACATCATGCTTTTACAAATTTTGGAATTAAACTTTAAACATACTTTAAAATAATTGTATTATAGTACACTTTCCAAAAATATATTATTGGAAAATATACTTTAAGTGAAAAGTTAGTCTAATTTACAAAGTATACTTATTTTAACATTGTTTTTCAATGTATTTTGGTATATTTTTTTTAAATATGCTCGAAATAATAATTGTAACAATGTAATGAAAGCATACATTAGAATACAGATTTTAATATACCTTAGTCTCAGTATATTTTCAGTAAATTTTGAATGTACTTATTCATGCATATATTTAGTGCACTACTTGTGCATGTCTTAAGCGCAAAAATATCCTGCAATAATGCACTGAAAGCCGGGTTTGTAACTTCATTTAATGTTTTCAAAAGGTGTAAATATGTGTGCACATGGATATTCTTGTTGTCATGTAATCTTTATTCAGTTTATATTACACATTGTAACTGGCAGACAATTATGTTACAAAATCTTAAACCCAAGCTAAGTCAACACTTAAATCACACTTTGGTGCTAGTACAAGCAGTTAAGACAGTTGGAGCAGTCATCTCCAGACAAGTACATGGGTTATTAATTCAATTCAATTCAATTCAATTTTATTTGTATAGCGCTTTTAACAATTAGCATTGTCCCAAAGCAGATTTACACAATCAAAAGAATTATTTGTAATTATTATGTTATTATTACATTGTAATGGAACTGTTCACTTGCATGAAAACAGCAAACATACAAATACACTGTGGCAACATACTGTACAAATAACTTTGAAGTTCACTACTGAATTATGGCATCACAACTGTAATCATTGTTTAAATATTTGGAAAACAAAGTGTTGTTGCCATAAAGCTTTCCAAGAATCAGTAAGGTTTTAGTCTCGTTCAACATTTTTTGGAAGTGGAATGACATACATTTTTTCTTTGGACCTCACCATTACACATGTTTGTTTGAGTGACTGAGGATGAACAACAAATACATTATTCGTTTTATATACTTCATTTATAAATGTAGAGAATATATTTAATTGAATATCTCTACAAAGCTTTCCTCTGCTCTTTGTAAGCTCTTTAACTAAAACACAGAAATCATTTGTGGTGGATGCAAAAGAGCTCCTATCCTCTGGTGTAAAAGCCACCAGGGTCATGATTTCACAGAACGTTCCATCATTTAACTGCACAACTGAATTATTTCTCTTTTTAAGAGCTGTGTATTTATATGAATGATAAACAACACTGCTACAAATAAAACGATCATAAAATAAACCTGAACAAATTGTCAGTCCTGTGAAATCTTTTATAACCATCCTTATGCAACACAGATGTCCTATCTTTCTATCTATCTTGCTATTTATCTTTCAGCCAAAAACTCTGACATTACTGTAAAACCCCCTTGACCTTTTTGTTAAGCCAGAGCTACCTTGAAGGCTTTTAAATAATTGCCTTACACTGTCATTTGTGTTTGCCATTGTAGTGCCTGCTTTTGCTGAGAGACCCCTCCACTTAAGGAATTTCTTTACTATTTGAGTTTGGACATGCGTAGTCCCATTGACAAACCTAAGCAAGGTCCCATTGAAAGACTCGAAAGGAAATGTGGAGGTTGCCCACAGTGGTCCCCAGCTGCGAACACTTGCTGCCAAGTGCATTAACAAATGCATGTTGAAAGAAACATTAGTAGGACCATACAGTATAGTTTCTCAAAATTAAACACAAACTTTCAAATAGCTTTTTCTGCCATATCGACATGGCTGATATTAATGGCATCCTGAAGAAGAGTATGCATTGCAAAAACTAACAAAAAAGATGATTCCAGTACTTCCTTTTCAAAATGCCATTAAAAACAGGCAATGCATAAAACAATAAAAATGACCTCCATTCAGATGCTTTCCAGAATTTTCTGTCCTTCACTGATCTTGGTGCCCTTGTGACTTTTACAGGTGGCTTAATGGCTAGCAATTCCTGGTCTATGTCACTGACTTTTAAGCCTAAGTACCAGTCTTCATTATGGTGCTTACTGTCTAGCCAGGGAGATGTCATCTGTTTAGTTACTCCTAAGCAGACACTGTGCTGGTATTCAGGAATAAATCTAGTGACCATGCTGAAATGCTCAAGTTCCATCAAAGGAGATGGGCCTTTCACTCCCATTACTAGTGCAGCTGGGGTTGCTTCAACTAGCATGTTGAAGATGATCTGCGTCCGTCCTTAAAGGAGGTTCTGGGGTTTCCCAGACATATGCGCCACCACCTGTATGGAGGCAGAAATCACACCAGTATGTTTAAGTTTTCGAAACCGAGTTTTATGTAATTTGTTTCTAAAGCTGCTCTGACCTAAAATTTCGGATTCATAGAGGTATTAGAGCGACGTCACACCGGAGTCCTTCCATTTAATTCCAACCTGCTCCAGTTCTTTGAGTTGTGACACAAATGCAGTTAAAAATGTAATCATATTTGGCTTGCTGTTACCAAACCATAAGCATGGTATACATATTTTGCCCTGATGATCTTTTGGTGAAAGCTCTATGATTTGACACCGAATCGCCCATATTCGGACATTATTACTTTTCAATTCAATTCAATTCAATTTTATTTGTATAGCGCTTTTAACGATTTACATCATCACAAAGCAGCTTTACACAATCAAAAGAACTAAGTTTGTATGAAATGTGAATGTGTATGAATCAAAATGATATGATTGTCCCTGACTGTCCCTGATGAGCAAGCCTAGGACGACGGCGACAGTGGCAAGGAAAAACTCCCTGAGATGGTAATAGGAAGAAACCTTGAGAGGAACCAGACTCAACAGGGAACCCATCCTCATCTGGGTGAAAACAGATAGCAGGGATTGATGTGCATAATAATATGCGAGACTGGAAGTTCAATATAAGAGGAGATGTGTAAGATTAAAGTCCAGTTTGTTCCTGGAGGCTCAGGTAGACTGTAAAAAAAAAAAAAATTTCAGTCCTGAACTATTGAGCGACTGAAGTCACAGGTCCTCAGAGAACAGCTGTCTGCATCATTCGAGGACAGGACCACCTTCATGGAAAAGTGGAACCAACCCCAGTCACCACACGCATTCCAGGCAGACCACACGGGGGCATCCATGTGATGAGATCTCCAACCAGAAGCATGGCTCCAGGATGAGTTAGAGAGGTCCAGCGGGCAGAGGGGGTCTGGATCACTGGCAGCTCAGGAGCGACATGTATAGCTCGACAGAGAGATAGGTAGAGGAAAAAGGACAGAGGGAGAGAGAGAGAGGAGAGAGCAGAAAAGGAGAGAGCAAAGAGATGGAGAAATAACAGTTAGGTATGGTCACAGTCGAACAATGTAAAAAGTGAATGTATATTTAGTGCAGAGTGCAAGCAGAGACTCCGGCAGGACTAACTATGACAGCATAACTAAAAAGGGAGAGCCAGAAGGAAACACAAACATGAGGGCTTCCAGAGATGTAAGGTAACCAATCACCTCACCGTCAACAAACCTGAGTGATCAATGAGCGTGGGGAAGACAGCATCCAAACATACCAGTTCACCTAATACTCTACGTCCATAAGTCCCCCAGATCTGCTCCTTTACCTAAGGCTAATCTATTTATTAAAATGCTTGGCTAAATAAATAGGTTTTTAGCCTGGACTTAAACACTGAGACTGTGTCTGAGTCCCGAACCCTATTTGGAAGACTATTCCATAACTTTGGGGCTTTGTAAGAAAAAGCTCTGCCCCCTGCTGTAGTTTTAATAATACGCGGTACTGACAAGCAGCCTGCATCCTTTGATCGAAGTAGGCGTGGCGGATTGTAAGACACTAGCAGTTCACTCAGATACTGCGGCGCGAGACCATTTAATGCTTTATACGTCAAGAGTAGTATTTTAAAATCGATGCGAAATTTCACAGGAAGCCAATGCAATGTAGATAAGATAGGGGTTATGTGCTCATATCTTCTGGTTCGAGTGAGGACTCTCGCTGCTGCATTCTGGACCAATTGAAGCTTGTTTAAGCACCTAGTTGAACAACCAGACAGTAAGGCATTACAATAATCCAACCTAGACGTGATAAAAGCATGAACTAGTTTTTCTGCATCGTTTAGGGACAATATATTTCTTATCTTGGCAATATTTCTGAGGTGAAAGAATGCTATCCTGGTAATATTATCTACATGTGCTTCAAATGAAAGGCTTGAATCTATAATCACACCGAGGTCTTTTACTGTTGCACTTGATGGAACAGAAAGGCCATTTAAAATCACATTGTGATCAGAAAGCTTACTTCTAGCTGCTTGTGGTCCTATGACTAGAACTTCTGTCTTATCAGGATTAAGCAGAAGGAAATTAATTAGCATCCAATCTCTTATGTCCTGCACACATTGCTCAACTTTAGTAAGCTGGTTTTTCTCATCTGGTTTTGCTGAAACGTATACTTGTGTGTCATCAGCATAACAATGAAAACTAATACCATGTTTACGAATTATGTTGCCTAGAGGAAGCATGTAAAGGGAAAAAAGCAGTGGGCCTAAAACAGAACCCTGTGGAACACCAAACTCAACTTGAGAACATGAGGAATGGTCACCATCTAAATCTCCAAACTGATAACGATCAGTCAAATAGGATCTGAGCCATAAGAGGGCCGTTCCCTTAATTCCTACTACATTTTCTAATCTGTAAAGGAGAATATTATGATCAATAGTGTCAAAAGCTGCACTGAGGTCGAGTAACACAAGTATAGTGACACAACCCTGATCAGAGGCCACTAGGAGGTCATTTACTACTTTAACGAGTGCTGTCTCTGTGCTGTGATGAGGCCTAAATCCTGACTGATACAATTCATGTATGCTATTCCTATGTAGATATGAACATAGCTGTTGTGATACTACCTTTTCCAGAATTTTTGAGATAAACGGGAGGTTTGATATCGGCCTGTAATTGGAAAGCTGACAGGGGTCAAGGTCAGGTTTTTTGATTAGTGGTTTAATAACTGCTAATTTAAGGGATTTAGGGACATACCCACTGCTGAGTGAACAGTTAATTACTTTTAACAGGGGTTCTGTTATTGCTGGAACTATCTGCTTGAGAAAATGTGTCGGTATCGGATCTAATTCACAGGTTGACGATTTTGAAGAGGAGATGAGTGAAATTAGTTCACTCGCTTCAAGGGGAGTAAAGTATTCTAGGTTCTGATGTGATGTGATTAATTTATCATCTGTATCACTTAAATTGTCTGGTTTTAAAGCCTGAATTTTTTGCCTAATATTTATGATTTTGTTATTGAAAAAGTTCATGAAATCCTCACTACTGTATGTTGTTGTTGTGGAGATTTCTGCAGTGGTCTTGTTTTTAGTTAATTTAGCTATGGTATTAAATAAAAATCTAGGATTATTTTTGTTATTTTCTGTAAGAGTGGAGAGATACATTGACCTAGCAGCACTGAGAGCTCTTCTATAGTTCAGGATGCTCTCCTTCCATGCTATTTGGAAAACTAACAATTTAGTTTGACGCCATTTGCATTCTAATTTCCGAGCGGTCTATTTTAAAGTGCGTGTGTGATCGTTATACCAAGGAGCAAGTTTCTTATCTCTAATCATTTTTCTTTTAACTGGAGCTACATTATCTAAGCTATGACGAAGTGTTGACTCTAGATATTCGGTCGCTTAAACGAGTTCTGTGAAATCAGATGGCATCCAATCAAAGTTGATAACTCTGGAAGATTATCGATAAAGCTCTGTGTGGTATTTGATGTGAATGTACGTTTAAGGCGGTAGCGCGGTGCTGTGCGTACATTATTACTATGAGATACTTTAATCAAGACAAGACAGTGATCTGATATAACTTCAGACTGTGGAATTGTAATTATGTTTCTTATACTCAATCCGAAGGATAATATTAAGTCCAAAGTGTGACCTGCTTTATGAGTGGGTCCTACTACACACTGATTTACTCCTACTGAGTCCAGTAGGGACATAAATGCTGCTCTCAGAGGGTCTTCTGGATTCTCAATATGAATATTAAAATCTCCAGCAATTAACGCTTTGTCTACGGAAACGACAAGGTTTGAAAGGAAATCTGCAAATTCACAGAGAAATTCAGAGTACGGCCCTGGAGGTCTGTAAATGATGATTAGCGGAATCGTCTAAGCTGACTTTATGTTACTAAAGAGAATTTCAAATGCATTAAATTTAAATCTGTGTTTTTGTACGATAGCCAGATTATCGTTGTAAATAACTGCGACGCCTCCTCCTCTACCAGTTAACCGAGGCTGGTGTATGTAGCTGTATCCAGGAGGACTAGCTTTATTTAGAGCTACATACTCGTCCTGTTTAACTTTTGAAAACTGGAACTCCATCACAGTTCCACAAGTGCCCCTACTTCCTGCTTGAATTTCTAATATTCTGCACCACACTGTATATCTGAAACAATGCCTGGAGTTGGTTCCTTTTTACTTAAATGTATTTCCAGTGTCTCCAAAATCGCCACTATTTAAGCTGACAGACTAAGAACAAGAAAATATGAGCCAATTCTTAGGTTATTTGCAATGTCAAATTCAGATTTACATTAAGAGCAGGTTTTTGGAGCTGACTCACTGGGTCCCATGTACTGTAGCTTTCACAGTTGATGCAATAAAAATGGGGCACATATTGGCCAAATTGTCAATATTCTTTTTGAAAAACATATGAGGTTGTTGGAAGTAAATGTTCATTGAACATTGTAAGAAGATCCTGTAGAGCTGTTCCTGTCAAATTGTGCCTCAGCACATATGACATGAGCAAGAGCACACTCTGTCGTTTTGTGAGGGGAGCACCAGGGTACACAGGATCATAGACATGTTGTTTCTGTAATAAAATATAAAAGCAATCATAACACTTACAATACAATATGAAACTAAAACATAACCAGAAATAGCACTGACAGTGTTGCTCACAAAGTCAACTTGAAAAAACACCATGTAAAAATATTCTGGAAATGCGTTGTTGTACCTTCTCTTGGTTAGAAATTTGATTTCCTTGGATGTTGTCCTTGCTCCTCTCATTTCCTGCTGTCAGTTCTTGTCCACTTCTGTCATCTTCTTCTTCATCCTCTTATTCATTTCCATTATCTTCTCCTACATCCTTTTGTTCATTTCCATCATCTTCACCTCCCTCCTCATGTCCACTTTCGCCATCTTCTCCTCCATCCTCTTGTCTGTCTCTATCATCTTCCCCTCTGTCTCTTTCTGTTATCGTCCTCTCCTTCCTGGGATCCATTTCCATCAACTTCATTGCATGGATGTTCTTTAAGGCTTATTTCCTGTTCTGGTGTTGCATCTTGTCTCCTTTCCTCCAGCTCTACCTGCTCACTTCATCACAATTTGGGTGACTCCTGTCCTGAGGAATCTGAGACAAACGTACAGCAAATAATAAGTACCATCCTAAAAAAGACAGACCACTCAATATAGTCTTTTGAGAAGTCCTGCTTTAGCCTACAGCAAAGCAGTAACTGGAAGTTCACTTTTGTAAACATGTAGGAGCAGGTTAAAACTTTTAATGGAACTTGACTAGTTTATTAAAAAAGACCTTAGCATTTTTTTCTAAACATAACTCAAAAATCTTTCTCCTGTAATCAGATATTCTAGGAACTGAAGATGACAAAAGAAATTGCTTGTAGAACGACCTTCTCAATTTCGGCACATACAGCGCATTGAAAAAAACAGTAAAACAATGATCTATCCATTAGCAAAATGTGTTTTTTTTTTTTAACCAACAAGTTATATGACAATACAGTATAATGAAAATGAAGATTGATACTATTAAAATTTAAATTTGTGTTTTTAAAGTAATATTTTTCAATGAATCCTTTATGGATACTTGTGGCCTTATGACTGTCAGGTCACTACAAGTAGGGTCACTAAAGTAGGGGTCTTAAGCTCAGGAAAAAGGTTTATTAAAGTTTATTTGTGGCACTTAAATGAGAGGGCTATCCTTAAAATTTTTAAGGTCTTTTTCTAGCATTAACCAAAGAAAAAAAACCTAAGTAAGAGATCTTATTGCATAATTACAGTAGTTGATCATAACTAATTAAACGTTTAGTTAGTAACTTACAGTGCAAAAATGAAAACTGAATTACAACTCAGAGGGAAATATCCTAATGCTTTTTACACCACTACATTTTTTCAGAAAGCTTCTGTTTTTTTTTTTATGGAGAAAATTGTACATGAACAGGTTGTGAACAACTTATCAGATATGAGGTTCTGGTAATAATTAGACTTCCTAATATACTGCAATCAGTATTGCTTAAACTCCCCACATACCCCACCCCCACCACCAACACATCCCTGCCCACAAGTAGCTGAAATTAAGTAGATTACCTTCATATGTAAACTATTTGGGGGATTCAGATTCTCAAATATGAGGTTTTATATATACTGTATATAATTTTTTATTATATTGTTTGGACAAAACAAACCTTGCAATTAAACAAGCATTTCCTGATTTTTATTTTTTACAGACTAAACAATTTAGAAGAAATTATGACAATAATCAAAAAATTTTATAAAATGTATAAAAAAATATGTAATTTTAAATCCTTTACAAATCTCTTAAATAATATATGACATTAACAGGATAACAGCCATCTAACCTGTTTTTGCTGGAGTCTTCTGTATTTTGTTGTTCTAGGAGTCGGTTGTGGGTCATTATCATTTTAATGATTCTTCAGTTTTCATTTTGATGCCATGGCGACGTTCGACTTGAAAATTTCTGTTGCTTATGACTCTAAAATAAATTAAAATTTTAAATTTCTCGGTCCTTTGACCAATCAAGTGTGTTCAGATTGCCTTATTAGCCAATCAGAGCTGGGGACCATTTTTATACCGTGCCCGCACGCGCTTGCTCATTCACTGTAGTGCAGGTGCGCAGTTCTATCGGTCGAAATGTCGTTCCAGTTCGCTATTTATTATCTCTTTAATAAAACAGTAAAGGTGAAAAGTACATCGCTCATTGTAGGTTATTCTGACCAACACATTAACCAAGTGACGTCCGAGCCAGACCTTGACAGCGAGGATAATTGGCTTGAAATAAAATGGCCTAGCAGAAAAGAACTGGAGAAGACAGTTCCTGCTAAAGTCCTGCTATTTGGGGGTTATTGTTTTAAGCTAACTTATTAGCAATTAATGTTTATTTTTAAAAAAAAAGTTTGTATAATGGTTGTTTTGCTCTTTTATTTAAGATTCTTTCAGAGAACTCGTCGCAAAGAAGAATTTGTATATTCTGGGTAAAGATATTTGGACCGAGGAAGAAAGCAGAGGTGCTCGCATGAAAAAACAAAAAATGGACCAAGCGCAGAACAACATGGTGGAGGCTAAAAGAGCCAAACTGGTGGGTGGATATGAATAATTTTGACAAACGCCATGTTTTCAACTTGACAGTCCAGATTTAGATATGTTTTATGTACCACATGTTCAGTCCATGTATGCTAGGAAATGCAGGTAAGGTTAGCTAGCAAAAAGTTTATGCTTTCTTGTAATCTAGACCTCTGTAGTTGGAGTCCACTGTGAGTAAGGCATTTTTCTCTGTGGGACCATGAGATGAGAATTTTGAATAATCACACCCACCAAGCACGCCTTTCCAAAATGCATGCGGATTTCTTTTACTTTGTGAATATATGCTTGTTCATATTTTTTTTTCTCTCTCTCTCTCGCTCCATTTTTTTAATCTATACAAATTTTCTAGCAGGGAGTGCAAGTCAGAATGAAAGAGGCAGCTAAGGACCAGGCGATACAAAACCTAAAGACTTCCCTTTCAAAGAAGAGGGCCATATCCACACAAGATCACTGCACCAGTTCTGAGAATAAAAGGCCACAACATGATAATAGGATGAGAATGCTTTCCTGAGCAGTTGGCTAAATTTTATGTTCTGACAATAAAAAATTGTAAATTTTATGTTGTACTTTTTAAAAATGCAGATATCAACAGGTGTGGTATATTGAGACCAGGATGAAAGAAACAGTTTTCAATTATTTTAGGATATTGCCAAAAATTTCCCTCTTTTTACTTTTTTATATTTTTATCTAGGCATTGCACGCAACAGCAGCTAGAAAAGTTGTGTTACTCATGGCATCATCTCCATGGGTAACACTCATATAACCGTGCCATGTTTCCTTTTTGTTTTATTGTCATTCACAGCTCTATTTTCTTTTTATTTTTTTTTTATTTCAGGGAAAAGACTGGGATGAAGAGTTACATTTACCCTCAACCCAATGATTGGCAAGTACTTTTATATCGTTAATAGGTGATGGCTGATAGGTCAAATAAAGTTCTCACGTCATTATATTGCATCCAACTGTGTAAAGGTTGTCACACAATTTCATAAAGTGTTTCCTTCAAGTCATAATACAGTAAGTCCCCTACACAGGAACATTCAAGATAAAACTTTTGAAGATACAAACATGCACTTGCGAGTGTTTAATTGCTGAAGTTAGATCACATGTTCAGAGAACACTGTTGTTCGTCCTAAGATGCGGTGATGAAGCTGGTACTGCTAAGAAGCGCCGAGCAATAATGATGGAGACAAAAGTGAAAATAATTGATAGAATGGAGCGAGGTGAAAAGGTGGCAGGCATTGCTTTTACTTTTTAGACGATGCTTGTTCTTTTTTTTCTCGCTCATACTTTTTTTGTATTAAACTGAATAGCCAGTTGTTTTAGTTTCCTAGTACCTAGTTTCCTAGACAATGTTTTTTGTGCTCGGAACAGAGCTCTTTGTTTGTGGGGGATTTACTGTAAAATATCATGTTGCAGATTTTAAATGATTGTTTTTATTTTAAACATTTGTTTGATCATTAGTCCCACTGTTTGGCGCTGTGTGTTATAACATACATGTTATTATGGTTTAATGTAACTAATCTTATTTATAAAGAAAAGCCTGGTATTCCATTGTTCTTTATGTTGCAGGAGTTAGATGATAATACTGGTCATGGCATGCCACCTCAAGGAGATGAGATCAGGCTGTCCCTTCATGGTACTGTAGGTGGTCAGTTGGGCATGGGTGGGATGACATTAAAATACAGTGTGTTCATTTAACTATTTAGGTTTTTTTCACAATATACTGTACACAAACTCAAGTACCATTATCTCTCTGCCACTGGCCAGTTTACAGTTTATTTGATTCATTTGTGCCATGAAACATACACAATAATAAAATCAATCAATGTTTGCTCTTTTCCCTTGTTACATTAACTTAGAACTGATGAAATTAATGAAGGAGTGTTTAGAGTGTGTTAGGGGACTGATGCCTTCACCCAGAGGCACCCCTTCATCCACACCCTCAATGTCATCTTTATCAGTGAACTATGAAACTAAAATGGTATGTTTAACTGATAAAACCATCTATTTATTATTAGTCATTGTTCATTCATGTATGTACTGCATAGAACTATGAATTTACATCACTTTGGTGTCATAGCTTGGTGCTTTGCACTGTAAAATAGGTCAGTATTAAAGTTATATGGTTTAATAGGTTATGTGTATCACATATCTTACACCTACATACTGTATATCCCACCATTGTGACTTTATTACTTTATTTCTATTGTTGGATAATGTCTGTTTCTCATAGGTAGGTGGAAAGCACCCATGTTGATATGAATTTAATTGACTATCTCTCTCTCATATTCAGCACCACTTGGCTGGCAGCACAGTTACAGTTCCTAAAAGGGACTTTTTGTGTCTGAACCGCACACGCATGACAATTTTTGCCCAAGAGCTGTCTGTGTTGGTGTTCACAAAGGAGGTCCTTGCGCAGTCCACTTTAACTGGCAAATCTGGGGAGGGGGGAGCCCGACAAAGACAGCTGGACGTTGCCAAAGTGCAGGCCATAACAGGTAGGTACTTGTTATGTTACATTTTGTCTACTTAAAAAGCCCCATTGGTTTTAATAGAAAAAGTTGGATTACATACACATGGGAAACAAATCACCAGCAATTGTTATAATTCCTATAATTTTGACAATTAAAAATGAGTGCAGTGCATTTAAATGAACATCATTTTTCAAGTTTCTGTATTGTAAATACATTTTTATTCACTATAAGAAATTTCATAATATTTTAATTATCGTAATTTTGAATTTTGAAATATTTCATTATACTTAAAAGTTTAACTTTTTAAATTAAATAACAAAAGAAAAAACATTACAATTTTTGGATAGCACTGTACTGTTTAATCCTTGTACTTCTCTTAAAGTTTGTTCTTTAAAGATTTACTTTTTATAGATTAACTTTATATTCAAAATCTTGACAATGAGACCAACAATAATCTCCTTGTAGTCACAGTTTAAAGTCTATTAGTCCGCAACCTGGAATGGCTAATCCATCTGTGCCATAGACCGCCATTATTCCCAAAAGCCCTGCTTCACTGGGTGACATGTTCCCTCATTTCAAAGCATGTGGTTAAGAATTGTTTTTAGAATATTAATCAGAAAAGATGAATAAACTAATCCAGGTTGCAGGCTTACAGACTTCAAATTGTGAGTAATTATTGCTGGATTTAGCAAATGTATGAAAAAAATATTCATTTAGAAAATGTCCACTGTTTTCCTTTAATGTAGTCAAAATGGAAGAAAATGTTGCATGAATATACCCTGTGACATGATCTCTTATGCATTTTGTTAACAGATGCTGTTCTTCAGGAGTTTCCACTGACAAGTGCCTCTGATGTACGTGCAGCCATCAGACTCAAGTGTAATAATGAGCAGTTTATCCAAAAAAATGCTACTAATGTGTAGAGTGTGTGTTTAAGGGGCCAGTTGTTTATGGAACGTTAGAACAAATCATTGTGTGATAAACGTTTGTTTAAATTTTTAGGCAATGTGCAACTCATGTGAAGGTTAATTGCAACAAGTTATCTTGTTTAGGAACGTGGTCACCTAATTTTTTCTTGTTTAAACCATGTGGCGTTTAATAAAAAAAAAAAAATTACCTCCAATAAAATCTCCTTCGTCATTATTGATTTAATGTGTTTCAATGGCTTAATAAATGTGTTATAGTCTAGAAAATTAATTTAGGATGTGTAAAAGGTCCTAAAACCCTTTAGTGTACCGGTAACACATTTGTAGTACAGTAGTATAGAAGGTTGTGTCTACTACATGATGTAACAAAGTATATTTTTATTAACTACAAAATGTACTTTTTTAGTATTTGTAATTGGACAGAAGTATAACAACATGGTACTTTGGCAGTAATAATATATTAATGGTATATTACTTGTGTATTTGTAGCACAATGTACTTAGAATACATTAAAGATATACTTTAGTTTCATTAAATACTTTCAGGTATGTACACTAGTACACACACAGCCATATACTTTAAGTGTACTAAGTATACTTAAAGTTGTTCCACTTTAGCACATAAAAGTATACTTAATACACGTAAAATTGTGCTTTTCTACAATTTAATTACAACTTAAATACACATTAGTTGTTCCAAAATAGCAAACTTCAAGTATAATAGTCATTAGTCTGGCTGCAAGTACATTTACGTATGCTTTGGCATGCTAGGATTTAGTATACTTAGCATACTTTTTTTTTACTAGGGCAGCCTTCCACCCCATGCATTTTTATAGCAACAAAACTTTGTAACAAAACTAATTGGTGTTGTTTAAAACTTTCTAAAACCTGACTATTTAACTTGACAAACTGTTGTATGTTCATGAGCGTGGGCATCACAGGGGGCGGGGCTATTCACAGAGAGCTCCATCTATTTTAAATAATTATAAGGTTAAATTAATAACCGTGTCACTGGACCACAGGAGCTATTTAAATAACACCTAAACTCAGGGTGAAATGTGTGTCTCTTTGCTATTCTCTCCACTGCATGAGAGAATGACAAAACTCCACCATTGGAAACACCCTGCAAAGTCACCAGCGCTGACGTGACTTCCTCCGTGCATTTCCATGCTAACACAAGTGTAAGGGACCACCACTAGAGGTCGCTGTTTGTCATTTTGTAGTTTTTGTTGGCTGACTCAGTTTCCCAGAAGGCACCTCGGTCAGGTGATGCGAGTACACACCTGAGCCGAGGTAGCCATCAATCAATCTATAAATAGCTGTTTAGTCTGGGAAACTGGGTCGAGCATTATCAGTTACACTGCTGTCATTTATGTGGGTGTTTTGTGTTGTTTTTGTTCAGTTTGTATTTTGATATTATGTTGAGTTGGGCTCTCATATTGGCAATATTTTCTGTATATGTTCTGTGTGTCTATGTTCGTGGATTCAGTCATGTTAAGTGTGGTGAAGTTCATATGTATGTGAGTATTATGGTTCTTGTCTCCCTGTTTTCTTGTGTGTTTAGCTAGAGCAGGTAAGTAGATAGGTGTGTGTTTGGCTAAGAGCGTGTTTAGCTAAAATCTATGTTAAGCTAACTGTCATGCTTCTAGCCATAGCCCCTTTGTGTCTCTAGCTGTTCTGTGTTTCCTGCCTCCCTAGTTTCCCAGTGAGCCTAGCCTTTGCGTGTCCCCTAGCCTAGCCACTGGGTATCCCTCGTTTCTGTGCCCCGATTCCCTAGTGTTGTGTTGAGCTATTGGGTAAGTGTAGCTTAGTGCATGTTGGGCTAAAGACATGTTTAGCTGGATAAATGTGTAGCTAACTGCCATGGTTAGCTATTAACCATGTTTAGCTAATAGCCATGTCTAGCTGATTGCCATGTCTTTAGCCCTAGTCCTGTCTCTCCTTGTCTCCTGTCTGGTCGGGTTTCAGCTCCACGCGTAGTTTGTGTGTCCTGTCACGTGTTTCGTCCTACAGCCTGTGTTTCGCTACAGAGCTTAAACGTAGTGTAACAGGTATTAGAGCCTGTTGGTGTCCCTTAGTCTGTGTCCTGCCAGAAAGTCCATGTTTAACCCCATGTTATTGAGTATTATTTGAGTTTGTTCCTTTGTTTGTTTTGTGTCTTTATTATTTCTGTGACTGTCATTTTTTTTAAAAGACTCTTTTGGTTACACAACCCCTCTGCCTTTATGCCTGCTCTCTCCGGCCACGGCGATCAACATCCACCATTACACTCCAATCGTGACAATAAGCACCTCAGATACCTGTTCCTGCTGCTGGACATTCACACTACAGTGTCTGTCACACTACAGACATTAAACATTAAATATTTATTAAAACAAAAACTGATTACCATTATAAAACATACTATTGAAATGTGTATAACTTGTAAATACATTATTAATTAATAATAATAATCGATTAAAGATGTACAGATTTTTATTAGCTTATATAATATTGCAAATGTCTGGATTAAATTAAAATGGGCTATAAATTATTTTGTCCTATTAATACGTCAACCTCAGTAATATTATTATTATTATTATTATTATTATTAATAATAATAATAATTTAAAAAAATAAGCTCCATTTTATTCACGCTCCAGTAAGATGGAATGATGGGAATTTTTTAATTCCTTTTTCTGCTGAGGTGAAGACCTGTTGTTCACTTGTTCCCTACACCGTCCTCAGTTCCCTTTAAACTGAACATTTTCACTCCCTGTGATTTGGAATAACACGTAACATGGCCGAAGACTCTGTGTAGTGCATTTTGCAGGGTACTTCAGGTGTACACCTACTGACAGTAACAGGCAGTAGAGGAGTTGAGGACATGAGCAGCGCAGGTGAGATTTTTTGTTTCATTGCTTTTATTCTCTTGACTAGAAATAAGCAAATGTACACTAAATGATAACCATCCATTTCATACCACAATTTAATTATATTTTTCCTCTGTTGCATGTGTGGTTCTTTGCATATTTAAGTCAGTGTCTGTAAAAAAAAAAAAACGAAAACGGTGTTCTGCCGCTAAACAGAATTATCATCAAATGTTTCATTGTATTATATTTTAAACTCCTATCACATAACACACTGTGTATCGAAACATATCAAAATACAAAAATTTACATTTTCCCTTTTCTAGCAGTTAGCTTTTATTACATCTAACACATTTCATTTTCTCTTTAAATTAATAGTATTTTCATTTTAATTCCTATTTTCGTCTTAATTTTAAAACAATCCTGATCATCGGAAAAATAATGAAGGCGTGTCCTCCAATTCTAGTAACAGAGAGATAGAACAGCACGCGCATTTAACCAGTACAGCTGTTACCTGTATGTTAAACATGTATATTTAAACACACACACACAATGTACAATAGTGTACACTAGTAGGAAAATAAAACAAACTTTTATGATTTGTTGAAAGTAAAAGGTTTTACAATTGCAAAAGTCTGTTATACAAGGTAAAATTGGAAGTGCAATTTTAATTTGATTAAAACTAAATATATTTATATATACATGATGTGTGTATATACACACACACATACACACACACGCACACATACAGGACCAGAGTTTCTATACAATGTGCGTGATCAGTAATTCTAAAGCTAAATTAAATAGCTTGTTCTTGTCAAAGCCATGTTTAATGTGTTAATTTTCTAATAACAGCAATGCACTTTTCCTTTTAAGTTTCATGTTCAGTGTTATTTAATGACATTAACAGAATTTGTTATGTAAATTATTCACGGTAGTTAAGACCGAGCATTTCAAACATGAACATACATGAATGTAGTGGGTGAATTATGATTGTGCTCCAATTACTTACTGATGCTTCTGTATGTATGTCTTACTCTTTTCATGCAAATTAAAGACTATAACATCACGTCGTGGTCCAGGGGTTATTATGTGGAGGAGTGAGAACAGAACACTTCCATTTTTAAGTTTGCTGATGTGGGAAAAGCATTGTTATTGTCATTGGAGAAGACAGAATGCTTTATTAATGAATAAAACCACATATGCTGGGACTGGAGCAATGTTACTGTAATGAGCTCACCCTTGTGCTATGACCGATTGTACTGAGAACATTGAAAATTATAGAGTCTAACCTTGTGGATAAAATCGTTTTACACCAAAACAAGTGTTGCAAGTATGAATAGTGGAGCACTAAACGAACACACTGCAGTCATGAGAAAAAAACAATTAGACCCTCCTTCATTTTTATGTTTTATTTATCAGGCCCTAAATAATAATTGTGTGATTCTTACCAGCTTCTATAAATAAAACACCTGACCTCAGACAACAAAAACTGATTTCAGTATGTTGTCTTTTTTTTGAAGCACAGCAAAAATAGCTTGAAGTAAACACTTTTTTTTTTTTTTGTTTATTGGTTTGGAGAAATTGTCCACTTTTTACATTACAAGTTCCCTTTACTGAAGTCGTGGGCATTTATTTATTTATTTATTTATTTATTATTTTTCCACAGTTATTTAAGATTCCTCCAGGGTATCCAATGGGGTTGAAGTCTGAATTTCATTTCAATAATTAAAACACCTTAATTCATTTCAAATAAATACTACATTGATTTATAGTGTAATATTAAATGATTTTTGACTTCTAACAAAAACATCATCTGTTTAATAATTTAAGTTAAAGCTGGATGTTGGCTGTCAGTTCACCCTGCTGATGTCTCAGAAACCACAATGTTATTTCTGTTTAACTGAAACAACTGCATGATGTGAGAGAGCGCTGCTGCAGTCAGTAACACTTCTACACGCGTTCTCAAACTTAGATTGATCACTTACGCACGTTCAAGTTCAGGAGTGGCACAACCAATTATTAGGTTTACAGGACAATTACTTTTTCACACAGGGTCAGGCACTTTTGGACAGCTTTTTTTCCCTTAAATGACTACATATTCTGGGCAAGTGTAAAAATGCTTTTAAGCCATTTATAGACGTTTTACTGACTGCAGCATTCATGTAAGCTCATGAGTTCCTGTTAACACAACTGTACTTTTGGACATTGTTGTATGAAGTTGTAGATGAGAGGTTATTATAATTCCTGACCCCTAGATGAGGATTTGTTCTCTTCTGAGTCTGCTTCCTCTCAAGACTTCTTCCCCATATGATCACAGGAACTTTTCCCTACCACCAACACCTCTGGTTTGACCATTAGGTCATAACAATTGTTAAAAACAATTTACAAATAAAATTAGTACTTATTGAACTAAAACAGATTAATTTGTTAAAATAGTCAAGTCAAAGTCCAGACCTCAACCCCAGTGATATGCCATAGGAGGACTTCATAAGAGCTGTGTTGTAGAGTAGGACAAAATTTCTCTAAACCAATCTGAGAGACTAATAAACAGCTGCAGAAAAGTTTACTTTAAGTTAAATGTCATTCTACATTTGACTGAATTATCGGGGATAATTTTTTTTCCTAGGTTTTGTCACGGAGGGGGAAAAGGCAGGAGAGGGAAAAAGACCCAATAGCAGACACAGATACTCTCAAGGGATTTTATTAGGGGATTAAAGGGTTAAGTTACAGCCACAGGGGAAGTGCGTGTGTGTGTGTGAGAGTCAGCGCGCAGCAGGGGGCGGCACGAGTATGTGTGTGTGTGTGTGTGTGTGTGAGAGAGAGAGCAAGCGCGCAGCAGGGGGCGGCGCGTGTGTGTGTGTGTGTGTGTGTGAGAGAGAGTCATTCAAGGCGTGCACAAGATGCTTTGGGAAATACCTTGTGACGTAGCGGGAGTCCGGGCAACGACGTCAGGGGATCCTCCGTGAACCCGGAAGTGGGAGCGCACGAATTATCCTCGGATGTAGCGCAGAGAGGGGCCAAGCGCTATGCGGATTCCTGACGTGGGTCCGCGTTGCGGTCGAGGATAGAGGTGCAGGGGGTTCCGACTTACGTCCGTGGGAAGTATGAGCACGGCGCGCGTCGAGGGGGGTCCTCCAAAGAAGCGGAAGTCTTCTTGCGCCGCGGCGGGGTGCGTCACTGGCCGTGGACCGAAGAACACAATCGGCGTCTTTAACCAGGTAAGAGTCGATAACCAGTAAATCCAGCCGCGTGAACAAAACAAATCCAAAGGGCGAGACAGAAATCAGGAAACTACTACAGGCAGGGTCATACACGGGAATCAGTCCGAGAATCAGGCAAGATAAGCAGAAGGGACGAGACGAAAGAGGAGTCCAAAGGGGAGCTGGGTCGGCAACGAGACAAAATCCAAGAAATCAAATAATACTCACAAGACGTAAGGCACACGAGCGAGACACTGCGGCACCAACAGGTGCGCTCAGCTTGCTTTTAAAGCCTAGGGGTGATCCGTAATCAGATCCAGGTGTGCCGTGATGAACGCTGGGCGTGCTGAACACTCCGGGGTGGAGTTAGGATTGTGAGGTGTTAGCAGGAGGTGGCTGGCTCGTGACAGTACCCCCCCTCCTACGGACGCCACCTGGCGGAATGGCCGGTGCGTTGGGGTGTTGGCGGTGGAAGTCATCAATAAGGGACTGATCCAAGATGAATCTGGAAGGAATCCAGCTCCTCTCCTCAGGGCCATATCCCTCCCAATCTACCAGGTACTGGAGGCCTCTGCCTCGTCGTCTGGCCTTCATAAGCTTGCTCACAGTGAAGGCCTCACCACCATCGATAAGACGGGGAGGAGGAGCCGGGCGGGTGGGTGGATTCAGTGGGCATGAGGCCAGGGGTTTTATCTGGGATACATGAAAGGAAGGGTTTATCCGACGCATGGTGGAAGGCAGATGAAGTCTGACGGTGCAGGGGTTGATGATTCTGGTGATAGTGAATGGGCCGATGAATCGAGGAGACAGTTTGTGCGAGGTCGTCTTAAGGGGAATGTAGTGGGATGACAGCATCACTCTTTGACCCACGCGGTATAACGGTGCCCCGGAGCGGCGCCGGTCGGTCTGTTGTTTGACGGCTGAAACGGTCCGGCGAATCCTAGATCTCGCCTTTAGCCACGTTCTCCGACACCGACGAATAAAGGCTTGGGCTGAAGGAACCTCCACCTCCACCTCCTGGGACGGGAACAGAGGAGGCTGATAACCGAGGCAGCACTGAAAGGGGGAAAGACCCGTGGCTGATGTGGGTAGGGAGTTGTGGGCGTACTCGATCCATGGTAACATCCGGCTCCAGGAATGGGGTTCCTTTGTGACCATGCACCGAATGGCTGTTTCAAGATCCTGGTTGGCTCGCTCCGCCTGGCCGTTGGTCTGTGGGTGATAGCCCGAAGATAGACTGGGGGTAGCGCCAATTAATCTGCAGAAAGCAGACCAAAACCGGGCGGTGAACTGGGAGCCCCGATCCGACGTGATGTCTGTGGGGAGTCCATGAAGCCGGAAAACGTGCATGATTAGGAGCTCGGCTGTCTCCTTGGCTGTAGGGAGTCCAGATAGTGGGATGAAATGGGCTGCCTTGGAAAAGCGATCCACCACCGTGAGCACGCAGGTGTTACCCTCCGAGTCAGGGAGTCCCGTGACGAAATCGAGGGCGATGTGGGACCAGGGCCTGCGAGGAATCGGAAGGGGTCTAAGGAAGCCAGCGGGGGGTTTATTGCTGGTCTTGCTTCTGGCGCAAGAGTCGCAGGCGTTAACGAATTGACGAGTGTCCTCTCTCATGGTGGGCCACCAAAATCGTTGCTGAACCAGGGCCAGCGTGCGTGCCGCGCCGGGGTGGCAGGCCAGTCTCGAGCTATGTCCCCACTCCAGGACGTGGGACCGTTCTGCCTCTGGAACGAAGAGTTTGCCTTCTGGTGTCTGTGAAGGGCCCGGCTGTTGATAAAGCGCGTTCTTGACCCGCGATTCAACCTCCAGTAGCGCCGCTCCCACGAGGCAATGAGGGGGCAGGATGGTGGCTTCAGGTGCCAGATCGTTGGCAGGAGAGAACTGGCGAGAGAGGGCATCCGGCTTCGTGTTCTTAGATCCCGGACGGTAGGATAGGGAGAAGTTAAAACGTGAAAAAAACAAGGACCACCTTGCTTGACGAGAGTTTAGGCGTTTGGCGGTACGGAGGTATTCCAAATTCCTATGATCCGTCCAAACCAGGAATGGAACTTCACTGCCCTCTAGCCAGTGCCTCCATTCTTCCAGAGCGAGTTTCACCGCCAGCAGCTCCCGGTCGCCAATACTGTAGTTCCTCTCGGTCGGAGAAAGTCGGTGGGAGAGAAAGCAGCACGGATGCAGTTTATTATCCTTGGGCGACCTCTGAGACAGGGCTGCTCCAACACCCGAGTCGGAGGCATCCACTTCAACCACAAACTGAAGGCGTGGGTCCGGTTGAAGTAGAACAGGAGCCGAAGTGAATCGCCTCTTCAGATCCTGAAAGGACCTAGCCGCTTCCTCCGACCAGATGAATGGGGCCTTGGCTGAAGTTAGCGAGATGAGTGGAGCGGCTACTGAGCTATAATTGCGGATGAACCGCCTATAAAAATTTGCGAACCCCAGGAAGCGCTGAAGTTCCTTGCGTGTTGTTGGGGCAGGCCAGCCCGTGACTGCCTTCAGCTTGGCAGGGTCCATTTGTATCCTAGACGGGGCAACAATGAAGCCCAGGAAGGAGACTGTGCTACTATGAAACTCGCATTTTTCGACCTTGACGAACAGCTGATTCTCAAGCAGCCTCTGGAGAACCTGACGGACATGTATCTTGTGTTCCTCCAGGGAACGCGAGAAGATAAGGATGTCGTCTAGGTATACAAAGACAAAGACGTTTATAAAATCCCTAAGGATGTCATTGACTAGAGCTTGGAACACGGCCGGGGCGTTGGCTAACCCAAACGGCATGACCAGATATTCGTAATGACCCGACGGGGTGTTAAAGGCGGTCTTCCACTCATCCCCTTCTCTTATCCTGACCAGGTGATAGGCGCTGCGAAGATCCAATTTCGTGAAGAATTGGGCCCCCTGCAGGAGGTCGAAGGCTGTGGACATCAGTGGCAGGGGGTACCGATTCTTTACGGTGATGTCATTCAGCCCCCTGTAGTCTATGCAAGGACGGAGGGTACCATCTTTTTTGGCCACAAAGAAAAACCCCGCCCCAGCGGGTGATGAAGATGGTCTAATGATGCCGGCGGCTAATGACTCAGAGATGTATTGGTCCATGGCCCTCCTTTCAGTATGTGAAAGTGAGAAGAGACGGCCCCGGGGCGGGGTAGTGCCAGGCAGGAGGTCAATTGCGCAGTCGTACGGACGATGAGGTGGAAGAGAGACGGCCCGGGATTTACTGAACACAGCCTTGAGGTCGATGTAGTCATGAGGGAGCACGGAAAGGTCGGGAAAGTCCTCAGGAGGTCCTGATGTTACAGTGGGGCAAAGAGCAGATCTCAGGCAAGAGGCCAGGCAGAGAGGGCTCTATTCGAGTATGGTATTGTTCCTCCAGTCCACGCGCGGGTTGTGACGAACAAGCCACGGACGACCAAGCACCAACTGGCACTGAGCTCTGTCCATAACGAGAAAGGAGATCTCTTCCGAGTGATTCCCAGAGGTCCTTAGGGTTACCGGAGTGGTGCGTCGGGTAATAGGAGGAAGTGGCGTTCCATCAAGAGCGTGGACGGACAATGGGATGTTCAGGGGAAGAGTAGGAATGCATAGTTCCTTGACCCTTGTGGCGCTGATCATATTCTGGTCGGAACCGGAGTCGACGAGGGCATGGGCTACGCGGGGCTGATTGCCCAGGAAAAGTGTGACGGGCAGGACTGGACGGCCTCTAGGCAGCTGCTCTTGGGTGCGCCCCTCCAGTGTGCCTAGGTTCACTGGGGGGGCCTGGCTTTTACCGGGCATTGCAGACGCAAGTGCCCAACCTGACCGCAGTAGAGGCATGCTCCCGCCTGCATACGGCGTTGCCGTTCCTCTGGTGAGATCCGGGTACGTCCGATCTGCATGGGCTCCGCAGGGGCGGCAACTGGCATGGTCAGTGAGGAAGTTCCAACCCGTTGCCCGGTCTGGCTAAAAGTGCGGTGCCTACGTCGGAGGCGTGAGTCCACTCGCCCTGCTAGGTCCATTAACCCATTCAGGTCTCCAGGAAGTTGCTGTGACACCAGCTGGTCCTTAACTGGTTCAGAGAGCCCGTTCAGGAAGGTATCGTAAAGCGCCTGAGTGTCCCACTGAGCGGCGGCTGCCAGGGTTCGGAACTCAATGGCGTAGTCATAAGCAGATCGGGGACCCTGACGAAGCTCCAAGAGCTGCCTAGCGGCCTCCCTTCCCACATGGGAGCGGTCGAACACTCTCTTCATCTCCTCTGTGAAGGCGCTGAAGGTGGCGCAGCAAGGGTCGTTAGCGTCCCAGATGGCCGTTCCCCACTCCCGGGCTCTCTCCGTAAGCAAGGTGATTATGTATGCCACCTTAGAGCGCTCCGTAGGAAAAGCCGAGGGTTGGAGTTCAAGTAGCAGAGAGCATTGTGATAAAAATGAGCGGCAGGTGCCAGGGTCTCCGCCGTAGGGTTGAGGGTTCGGTAGGCGAGGTTCGTGCCGTGCTGGGCGGTCATGCTGAGCCAGGGGTGCGAGTGTAGCTGGGAGAACCGAACAGACCTGCTGAAACTGGGCTGACAACTGTGACAGACTTTGTGACATCTGTTGGAGGCTTTGCTGCTGAGAATTAATAAGAGCACCCTGTTGGGCGACGGTCTGGCGAAGCCTAGCCTCGGATCGGTTACTCGTCCTGGACTGGAGTCTGGTGCGGAGGCCCGCCCTGGGGGAAGAAGTGTCTGCTGGGTCTGCCATGGCCGCAGTGTACTGTCACGGAGGGGGAAAAGGCAGGAGAGGGAAAAAGACCCAATAGCAGACACAGATACTCTCAAGGGATTTTATTAGGGGATTAAAGGGTTAAGTTACAGCCACAGGGGAAGTGCGTGTGTGTGTGTGAGAGTCAGCGCGCAGCAGGGGGCGGCACGAGTATGTGTGTGTGTGTGTGTGTGTGAGAGAGAGAGCAAGCGCGCAGCAGGGGGCGGCGCGTGTGTGTGTGTGTGTGTGTGTGTGTGAGAGAGAGTCATTCAAGGCGTGCACAAGATGCTTTGGGAAATACCTTGTGACGTAGCGGGAGTCCGGGCAACGACGTCAGGGGATCCTCCGTGAACCCGGAAGTGGGAGCGCACGAATTATCCTCGGATGTAGCGCAGAGAGGGGCCAAGCGCTATGCGGATTCCTGACGTGGGTCCGCGTTGCGGTCGAGGATAGAGGTGCAGGGGGCTCCGACTTACGTCCGTGGGAAGTATGAGCACGGCGCGCGTCGAGGGGGGTCCTCCGAAGAAGCGGAAGTCTTCTTGCGCCGCGGCGGGGTGCGTCACTGGCCGTGGACCGAAGAACACAATCGGCGTCTTTAACCAGGTAAGAGTCGATAACCAGTAAATCCAGCCGCGTGAACAAAACAAATCCAAAGGGCGAGACAGAAATCAGGAAACTACTACAGGCAGGGTCATACACGGGAATCAGTCCGAGAATCAGGCAAGATAAGCAGAAGGGACGAGACGAAAGAGGAGTCCAAAGGGGAGCTGGGTCGGCAACGAGACAAAATCCAAGAAATCAAATAATACTCACAAGACGTAAGGCACACGAGCGAGACACTGCGGCACCAACAGGTGCGCTCAGCTTGCTTTTAAAGCCTAGGGGTGATCCGTAATCAGATCCAGGTGTGCCGTGATGAACGCTGGGCGTGCTGAACACTCCGGGGTGGAGTTAGGATTGTGAGGTGTTAGCAGGAGGTGGCTGGCTCGTGACAGGTTTATCTAAAAAAAGGTTTACTTGCTGGGCAAAATGAGTACATATTGAAATCTGTTGCGTTTTTGTGTCTCCTGGGATCATGTGTTTGTTTAAAGAAGCTGGTGAGGACCACACCTAGCAGCATGATGGGTTAGTGGTTTGCCCCTGCACTTCCAGGGTCCGGGTTTGATTCCTACCTCAGGTCTGTGTGCATGGATTTGGCATGTTCTCTCTGTGCTTGGTGGGTTTCCACTGGGTGCTCTGGTTTCCTCCCACAGTTCAAAGATATGCAGATTAGACTGAATTTCCAAATTGCCTGTATTGTTTGAATAAGACATTTCATTCACACACTACAGTATGTATGTGTGTGTGTGCCCTGTGATGGATTGGCACCTATCTGGGTTGTACCCCACCTCATGCCCTAAGTCTCCTTTGATATGCCATATTTGATATGTGATATGACCACACATTTATTATTTAGGCCCTTTATTTTCTTTTCCCTCATGACTGTAGTCTGTTCATTTGGAGTTTCATTAATCATTTGGTCTAATTCTAGTATCTGATCAGTTCTAGTTCCATAAACACATTCAATGTAGTAATGTTTAAAGTTTGCCCACTCACCTCTGGCATCAACAAGGCATGTTTGACCAGAGGACTGCTGCTCACAGGACATTGTCTCTTTTTCAGATCATTCTCTGTATCTGTATATAAAACAGTCAATGTTGGTCACAGTAGAAAGGTATCAGAACACCCAGTGCATCACAGCCTCCCGTGTTTGGGGCTTAGCAGAGAAAGAGTTCAAGATGGTGATCCGGCCTTTAAATTCTCCAGATCTTCATCTGACCGATGTAGAGGGGATACGCTGGGCAAACAAGCTAATACACTCAGTCTTTACCCCACAACACACACACACAGGATTCACCGCTAACATCACGACGCCAGACACCACCGGACACCCCAGAGGTCTTGTGCAGTCACACCCCAAAGAGACGGACCTGCCCTGGTGACACAAGGGGAACCTACACAATACTGGGTGTAATGTTTAGCTTTGTAAAAAATTGCAAATGCTGTGATGTAGCTAGAAATGCCAAGTACTTAACTGCTGTGTCTAATTTCTATGTCAAATGCTGTTAATGTCATGAAACAACACTGAACAAATAACTTAAAGGAAGTGAATTGTTGTTCTTAGAAAGTTAATTAACAGATTAAACACGTGGCTTTGATAGACTTTGTAAGGTTTGTAAAAGTGAAGAGATGAAACCCTGTCCTACACCTGGAACACTTAACAAGAACACACACTCTGTTACACACCAGGGTTCAAACAGCAGTGATGGAGAAGGTCAAAGTTTTAATCAAATAAAATTTAATTTATTTCCTCAGTGGTGGACGATGTACACAAATCCTGGATTTATTTATTTTTTTTCTCCAGAAAAGTAGAAGTCCTCTATTTAAATTTGTATTTTAGTACAAGTGGACTTTTCCCTGATCTTCTCATTGAGACGGCTCTTATGCCACACTGGACACATCTCTTAATATAACATTTAACAATTAATTAATATTTACCCAGGTCCATGTGTTAACACTAAATGTTAACATTTTTATCCTATGAGATGGTTGATTAGTTTTAAACACTACACACAGAGGGCAGAGACATGGAATCAGTGTGACTTTGACTAGGCCACTCCAAAGTCTTCATTTTGTTTTTGTAACGGGACACGCACCTTTCAAAAAGTTCAACTTTTGTCTCGTCGGGCCACAAGGTATTTTCCCAAAAGTCTTGGCAATCATTGAGATGTTTTTTAGCAAAATTGAGACGAGCCTTAATGTTCTTCTTGCTTAAAAGTGGTTTGCGCCTTGGAAATCTGCCATGCAGGCCGTTTTTGCCCAGTCTCTCTGTGTGAGGCCTGCAGTTCTTTAGATGTTGTCCTGGGGTCTTTTGTGGCCTCTCGGATGAGTCGTCTCTGCGCTCTTGGGGTAATTTTGGTCGGCCGGCCACTCCTGGGAAGGTTCACCACTGTTCCATGTTTTTGCCATTTGTGGATAATGGCTCTCACTGTGGTTTGCTGGAGTCCCAAAGCTTTAGAAATGGCTTTATAACCTTTACCAGACTGATAGATCTCAATTACTTTTGTTCTCATTTGTTCCTAAATTTCTTTGGATCTTGGCATGATGTCTAGCTTTTGAGGTGCTATTGGTCTACTTCTCTGTGTCAGGTAGCTCCTATTTAAGTGATTTCTTGATTGAAACAGGTGTGGCAGTAATCAGGCCTGGGGGTGACTACAGAAATTGAACTCAGGTGTGATAAACCACAGTTAAGTTATTTTTTAACAAGTGGGGCAATCACTTTTTCACACAGGGCCATGTAGGTTTGAATTATTTTTTTCCCTTAATAACATAAACCTTCATTTAAAAACTGCATTGTGTGTTCAATTATGTTATCTTTGACTAATAGTTAACGGTTTTTGATGAGCAGAAACATTTAAGTGTGACAAGCATGCAAAAGAATAAGAAATCAGGAAGGGGGCAAATAGTTTTTCACACCACTGTATATATCAAATCATATATAAAAAAAACATTTTAACCCATTTATAGTGTCATGATAGTCAAATCTGACAGTCATTAAAGTATTTTATTACAATTTGTATTTTAATTTGTAAACAATCAGCATCGTTGGAAAAATAATGAAGACGAGAACTCCAACTCTAGAAACAGAGAGCCAGAACAGCACACGCATCTGATCAGTAGAGCTGGAACCTGTATGGAAAACATGTTTTTAATAAATATCAAAAGCTTAAACACTTGAAAGAAAATTTAAATTTTTTTTTTTTTTTTTACTATTTCCATCACCTGGAGCAGGAGGTGTGTTGTTAAGTGTTCCAGGTGTAGGACAGGGTTTTATCTCTTCACCTTTATAAAATTAAAATCATTAATTAACATAAGAAGTTTTAACTTATTTAAATTTCTTTTATACAAATTGCAGTAATTGACAGTAACAAAGAAAATATAAATCTGTTACTGTTTTTAAGTAATTCCATTTTTTTGGACTTCAACTTCAACTCCATTTCAAAAGTAAAACATCATACTTTATATTCCACTACTTTATGGCGTCTGTCGTTCTTTCTTACTCAGTGAAGTGGGGAGAAAAAAAAAAAATATATAAAACATTTTTTCTCTCTCTTGTGCTGTGGAATTGTGGGTAATCGTCTTCCCTGCTGGGTCTTAGTGCTCGTCTCTTACTGGTATAATCAACATTCCTGCACACGTGTACTGTTTACTATAACACTGTGACCACGTGTGTGTGTAAAACGTCTTTTATTGTAAAACATATTTTGTGTCTGTATGTGTGTGTGTACAGCGCGTGTATACACACACACATACACATACACACACTGCGCGCATAAACGGCAACACTTTATAATTTTTTGTTAATTCATCGAGTTTTCATTATTTCTTATGAAAAACTTAGATTTGTTTTATAAGTGTTTTGAAATACGAGCTCGCTTCCAGGACAAATTATGCTCGTAATCCAAGGTTCTAGTGTGTGTGTTTGTGTATGAAGCTAAAGTGAGAGGAGAGGAGGAATCTCTCTGTCTGAAGGCTAAAACTGCTTCAAAATGATAAAAGAAGCAACATTTTGTTGAAAACTGCATTTAACTCAAACAGGCTGTTCATCAGCTGATCAAATGTTTAATACTTTAGTTTCAAAAATACCCACAACATAACTAAAAGTGTTCAATAAGACTTCTGAAGACGTTTTTGTTCTTTAAGCCCTTCTCTTGCAGACGCCGTCCTATGGTTTTTGGGCTGAGGTCAGCATCAGTTAGGGCTTTAATTTGGGTCGAGGATCGGCCTGGGTCATCATGGACAGCCCCTCGGATCCTCCGCACGGTGCAGGTGACACTTGTTTTGGGTCGACCACTTGATTGTTTTTGTCCCATAATTCTCAGGATCTTTTAATAAATTTAAATGACAGTCTTACTGCGTCCAACCTCTGCATCAGTGGTGTGTTGTGAGAGCTCTTGCTTGTGCAGCTCAGCAATCCTGCCACGTTCAAAAACAGAAAGTCTTTTTGCTTTTGCCATCTGGAGATCATGACAGTGTGACTGTCTGAAGGACAAGGACATTAAAGACATCATTTTGTACAGATTTTAACTTTTAAAGTCTATGGTCTTAAACATTTGATCAGCTGATGAACAGCGAGTTTGAGTTTAAATGATGCAGTTTGCAATAAATTGTCTCCTCTCTATTTTTGTCTCTTGCTCTTGTTTCTTCTTTTGGCATTTTGAAGAAGTTCTTACAACCTGATTACGATCCACCAGTGCGAAGTGTGAATACGTGTAATATTTTCCCTGGTCTTAAGATTTTGTTCAGGAGTGTATATATACGAATATAAAGTGTAAATTGAAGCACAATAACCATGATAATTAGGATGATTTGCTTTGACCTGTTGGTTTCACCTATTAGACGTATCTAACTAGCAAACACAGAACATTACTGTGACAAGATCAGTGTAACAGCCTACAATACTGAATTCTTACAAGAATTATCCATTAAATCTGAGCAACTCGTAGCAGTGACCCCATTGTTTGTGCTAGTGTTTATCTAATGTTAGCTTGCAGCAGCAAAATCTTTCTTTGTGTTTATGTTTTAAATTAATTTATGATACTGTTGTGTGATTCACCAGATAGTTTCAGTAGATTAGTAGTTAACTAAGTAACTAATAACTCTTGAGCAGTGAAGCGTCTCTACACCACAACCCAATACAACAACAGCAGCGCAAACTGGAGCTAATAATCACTAATGAAGTTTTATCCATTTCCATTAGCGAGCTGTTTCACCTCAGTGTGTAGTGTTTATAACTCATCAGCTGGTCTGAACGCTCTCTGGTGAAATGATAAATATTCTACTTTAACCAACTGAGATTCAGCTTCCACTGGCTGTGATCATAACCTCTGCTAAACTATCAAACACTCCAGTGTCTCAGTCCATCTATTACACACCAAACACATGAAACACTGATTTATATTCATCAAAGAGAACAAGAGACTAATCACAGAGATAATCATATAACATTAGAGATATAATTACTCACGATAAACGTTTAATATGTAAAAAAAAAAATAAAAGCGAGTACTTGTACTTAAGCATTTAGGGATTTGTGTACATCGTCCACCACTGACAAAGTGAAAGAAAAATGATTAAAACTCTGACCTTCTCCATCTCTGCTGTTTGAACCCTGGTGTGTAACAGAGTGTGTGTTCTTGTTAAGTGTTCCAGGTGTAGGACAGGGTTTCATCTCTTCACCTTTACAAATAAATTGGAAAAGCAGCAAATAAACAGAAATGATACTAAATATGAATAATGTGAAATATTCAACATTTAATGCACATGTACACATAATTCTGGTTAAAGTGTTGATCTGGAATTAGCAGGTTATCAGAGTAAAACTGTTTACCTTCAAACTGCAGACGTGTTCCAGATGTGAACTTTAGTATCCATCCATCCACATATCCACAGAAATATTCTCCTCCATCATCTTCTCTTATTTCATTAATGTTGAGATCAAACTTTTGGTCCTTTAGAGTAACACTGAAGCGACTATTTTTAACTTCCTCAGCAAATATGTAGCCAGGAGGGCTAGCGTACGGTCTCGCAAAAAACTGAGGCACTTTTCCAAAACTCTGTCTGTACCAAGCTAAACTACTTTTGTTTTTAACGTTACACTCCATAGTTACAGCTTCTCCAGGCTTTACTGTTTCCACTTGAAGCTCCCTGATGTCAGAAGTGTTTCCTGTAAAAAGTGTTTAATATTTAATTTTAATGAATTAGTTAAACATGTAAAATGACTATTTTAAGTTAAAGTGTTTAAAATGTTTCTCACCAGTTGTGCAGAGACAAAGCAGAGAGTAAAGAGCCACAAAGAGTGTGATCATCGTTCCTGTTTAGACAAAGTGATAGTGAGGTAATGAACTTGTGTGTTCAGTAGAAAACCAGGTCCAGACTCACGCCTGATTGGATGTTTTGAAGCTGTGGACTGATTTGATTGGTCCATTAGCTGTAATGAGATGTGAAGCTCACAGTGAATTCTTGTCTATTCTGATGCTGTGATGAGTCACATGACTTTACAGATATGATCTACTGGAGCTCTATCAGTCCTGTGTGCTGGAACCTCTCTGATAGAAGAAGTTTAATGAAGTGCTTTTAGGTCAGCAGATCTAACAACCCCAAAGAGGAATAATGTGGAATCCTGCTGTGGGGGGTTCCAGTTTACACTAACAGTCAGACAGGAGAAAATTTGTCTGTGTTATTAAGACGTAAACACTAGAACTAAGGTTATTCAGTGTGATGAGGTGATAAACTGTATTAAACCTTAAATCATTATTACATTCGTTACAGATGTCAGTAGTAAAATGTGGTTCTGTAAAATCCATGCCTGGAGCAACGTTACTGTAATGAGCTCACCCTTGTGGTGCGACTGTTTGTACTGAGAACACTGAACAATACACACTAGTGATGCGTGGGTCGGGTATTTTTCAACTTACGGGTCCCGCTTTTATGAAATCATTTGGCCCGCCCCAGCCCGCCCCGCACCACTGTATCTATTTTTACAACCCGCCCCGCCCCGTCCCCGCAACCATTAAATAGACATACTGGGCATTGTTATTCAAATGAAAACAGCTTTTATTTCAGCCTGAAATGCTTGCAAACATCGCCCCGTAACCTGGCAACAACATATGATTATGAATATGAACGATTAATCAGGTCATATTAATAACAAGATAATAAAACACATTTTAAACATTTATAAAGCAGCGTTTGTAACCTAGGCTAAACTATTTTTTATTTTAGATTTGTATACGGCAGGCCTACAGTTTACAGCCTACGCTAAATAACCACTGACCTTTTTTTTTTCATTTATCACACGTAAATGTTCATTTAGCGCTTTTACGTTCGCTGTGCAAAAAAAGAATTCTAAAACATTAGAATTAGCAGCCTGACCTTTTTTTCTTTTTATGATGTAAATTCCCGACCTTAATTTCTCCCGCGCCTCGTCTTCCATCTTCACTATTATTTAATTTTCTATATTGTTTTTGTTGTGACTGGCAGCGTTAGCTGCTTGGCGTGTTTGTGACTTGTCACGTGACGTAACCTTATCAAAGAACTTAATAAAATCTAAAAATAGATATTCTCATATATTTAATATAGACTATAGGGAATTGCGCGCAACATACATGGATTTTTTATTTAATTTTGTTTTTAATGACCCGCCCCAACCCGCCCCGCAAATAAATTGACAATTTTTTTACCCGCCCCAACCCGACCCGCGGGTTACCAGACGACCCGCGCATCACTAATACACACGTCTCATGTCAGCTCCTCAGGCACAGTTATTCCTTCATGATGACATGCTGCTTAAGAGCCGGAACCAAATTATGTCAATTTAAAACAATAAAAAGACGAACTTCAAACAAAGTTGCAGAAACATACACAGTGATGTGTGGAAGTGCAGAAGTGACCCATGGCTCAGGATTAATTCCTCTGTGTGAAGGCAGGCCTCTGATTATAAGCCCCGCCCCCAAACAAACCTAGAAGCAGTCATGAGAGTGGACTCGAGTCTTTAGGCCGAGTGTGAAAACGCTCTTAACACATGTGTAGAAGTGTTACTGACTGCAGCAGCGCTCTCTCACATCATGTGGTTGTTTCAGTTCAACAGAAATAACATTGTGGTTTCTGAGGTTCTGAGACTGAGTGTTTAATCAGCAGCTCACACTGACTTATTCTGGGTCACTTCAACAGTCTGAATGTCTTTATGTTAGAAACTCTGGGATTTTTGCTGATCTGGCAACCCTGTGTTATATTAAACGCCATGTGATGTACTGTAGGGCAGATTTTGTACTGTACTTTCTCCCACATGATGTTGGAATGTTTGAATGAAGTCATGAGGAACATTTACATAAATCTGAAGTATCTGAATGACAGAAAAACTTTACATATTGATGACACTCAAAATTTTACAGAGCCACATTTTACTATTGACGTCAGTACTGAGTGTAATAATAATTTAAGGTTTTATACAGTTTATCACCTCAACACATTGAATAACATTAGGATTATATATACTTTATATAGAATATATACTCTATATATAATTTAAAAGGTGTACCTGTTTAATTGCTCAATGACACAAAAATCTAATCAGCCAATCACATGGCAGCAACTTGGTGCATTGACGCATGTACATGATTATACAAAGGCAACAGTACCTTACGGTAAATAACATTACAACCCAGTTATGCTAAAGAAGGAATGATCTGAATACACAAGACATTTATATTTGAAGCAGATGACCTACAGCAGCAGAAGACCAGACTGGGTGCTGCTCCTGTCAGCTAAGAACAGGACACAAGATATCTGCTGTACTAACCTACAGTACATCAAGTGATGTATAATGTATAATACATCAGATCAATTAACAGACACTTTGGTGTTTGCTTTTGCTCAGGAGTCCAAGAAAACAATTCATCCCTACATTCATACTGGGGGCTTCCAAATAATGTCCCACAAGCCCAACATTTAAAGCTTCACTTCCTAGAGTGTCATGACCAGTAGGCCCACTATACACACCTACATCCTGTGTCACTAGTTATTATTATGTGTGTGACTATTTGTTAATGTGACTGCATGCAGATTAGAGTTGTGTTGAGATTAAAACTGATCTGTAAATGTTACCAGGTCTGATCTAATCAGATTACAGAGTGACTTTTACAGAGAAAATACCAGGTTGATCATTCATGAAGCCAACACAAGAAACATTCAAACACATATGCTCTTCCTAAACACTGAAATGTGTGTATTGTGTGGAATGATGTAAAAAGTTCTACAGAAAGTGAAATGAGAAACATGGAGTTTAAACTGAGAGTCGAGTCTAAAGTTAATAAATGTTCCTCATATTTCACTTTAGCAGATACTTAAAGATAGACACTTTCTTCACACTGCTACTTCCTGTTTCTCATTAACAGGAAGTTCTGCAGTCCTCCCCTCCTCCCCCCACACTGGTATTTTAAGTTCCAGGTTCCACCATATTGAGACTGTGTCTGTTCCCCTGAGATAAACACAAACACACTTCTAGAGGTTGATGTCTGGACTTTGAAGTCAATAATAAAATTAGATTTATATAGTTTCTTATAATTATTTTAATGATAAAATGTGTCATAAAGCAGTTTTACATAAATAAATAAAGTTTATTAAGTTTATGTCTAATGAGAAGATGAGAGGTGATGGTGGTGGGGAAAAGCTCCCTGAGATGATCTGAGGAAGAAACCTTGAGAGGAAGCAGACTGAGAAGAGAACTCATCCTCATCTGGGTGTCAGCAGATTATAAATAACATCTCATCCAGAACTGTACATTATAATGTTAAAAAGTGCAGTTGTGTTAACAGGAACTTACGAGTTCATGAGGAACTTTCAGTCAGTCATTTCTGAATTCATTAGAGTCTTAAAGTCTGTGGTGTTGCAGTTATCATGAGTTAAAGTAGTTTGTATGATTTGCAGTCCTGAGGTTCTCACAGCCATGTTTATGGTTTCTATCTGCTTCCATCTCCAGTAATGTCATGGATCAGGCAGGTCCAGAGAGCAGAAGGGTCCAAATCACTGGTGTCTCAGGAGTATCATGATGGGATGTTTATCAGAGTCGTCAGAGCTGCTGATTAAACACTTTGTTACAGAAACTCAGAAACCACAATGTTATTTCTGTTCAACTGAAACAACTGCACGATGTGAGAGAGCGCGGCTGCAGTCAGTAACACTTCTACACGTGTGTTAAGAGCGTTCTCACACTGGGCCTGGACACGTGAGTCCACTCTCATGCAAAAAAAAAACAGCTGTTATATGACCTTAACAAACACAAATATTTTCCACACTTTAAAATTTAAAACCAGACAAAATGCAGGTCAAGTGTGTAAACAACCAGAGTGAAACAACCACTACAGTAAAGTAACATGTGCAGTGAAATATAGTTTAATATTTGAGAAAACAACAACAAAACAACAGCTGAAGTTTAGCGCTAACAGTTAGCCACTCAGTGTGGACATCAGAATCCCACCTTTCTTCCTCTCCATACGCAGCTCTAGATCTTCCATTTGCCTGAAGTCAGATTTAATTTGAATTTCCTGCTCTAGTGGTAGTTTAGTTAAGATTTATTTATTTTCCCCAAAGTCTCCTCCCTCCATAACTGTTCTTTATAATGTTGCTAACAGTGATTTTGAAAACAAAATTATGTGCTTTTATAAATACATGGTCAAAACATTATGAGCACTGACAGGTGAAGTGAATAACATTGAGCACCAACTATACACACAAACTGGAGAGACGGTCATGTGACCCCAAAGAACAGCTCACTTATACCCATGGGGACGACTAGCCAGCTGATGGGTCCAATCCCAGGAAAAGGGTCAATGTTGGTCACAGTAGAAAGGTATCAGAACACCCAGTGCATCACAGCCTCCCGTGTTTGGGGCTTAGCAGAGAAAGAGTCCAAGATGGTGATCCGGCCTTTAAATTCTCTAGATCTCCTTCTGACCGATGTAGAGGGGATACGCTGGGCAAACAAGCTAATACACTGAGTCTTCACCCCACAACACACACAAAGGATTCACCGCTAACATCACGATGCCAGACACCACCGGACACCCCAGAGGTCTTGTGCAGTCACACCCCAAGGAGACGGACCTGCCCTGGTGACACAAGGGGAACTGACACAATACTGGGTCTAATGTTTAGCTTTGTAAAAAATTGCAAATGCTTTGATGTAGCTAGAAATGCTAAGTACTTAACTGCTGTGTCTAATTTCTGTGTCAAATGCTGTTAATGTCATGAAACAACACTGAACAAATAACTTAAAGGAAGTAAATTGTTGTCATTAGAAAGTTAATTAACAAATTAAACATCTGGCTTTAAAAGATTTAAAGAACATAATAATCATCAAATTGAATAGTCAAGCTTAATGTGTTAAAAACTATTGTGTGTGTGTGTGTGTGTATGGCTTTCTAATGTTTATATCTTAAATATTACAGATGAGCTTTAACTCATGCGTCATGTGTTTTTTGTAAAACATAAATTTACTCCAGTTTCTATTTTCTCTGTTTCTCTCCCCCTCAGACACACACACACACACACACACACACACACACACACACACACACACACACACACACACACACACACAGCAGGATTCCACATTACTCCTCTTTGGGGTTGTTAGATCTGCTGACCTAAAAGCACTTCATTAAACTTCTTCTATCAGAGAGGTTCCAGCACACAGGACTGATAGAGCTCCAGTAGATCATATCTGTAAAGTCATGTGACTCATCACAGCATCAGAATAGACAAGAATTCACTGTGAGCTTCACATCTCATTACAGCTAATGGACCAATCAAATCAGTCCACAGCTTCAAAACATCCAATCAGGCGTGAGTCTGGACCTGGTTTTCTACTGAACACACAAGTTCATTACCTCACTATCACTTTGTCTAAACAGGAACGATGATCACACTCTTTGTGGCTCTTTACTTTCTGCTTTGTCTCTGCACAACTGGTGAGGAACATTTTAAACTTTTATTTAAAATAGTAACTTTACATGTTTTACTAATTCATTAAAATTAAATATTGAACACTTTTTACAGGAAACACTTCTGACATCAAGGAGTTTCATGTAAAAACAGTAAAGCCTGGAGAAGCTGTAACTATGGAGTGTAACATTACTGCGGTTAAAGACAAAAAGAGTTTAGCTTGGTACAGACAGAGTTTTGGAAAAGTGCCTCAGTTTTTTGTGAGACAGTACGTTGGCTCTCCTGGCTACTTATATGTTGAGGGATTTAATAATAGCCGCTTCAGTGTTACTGTAAATGGCGATAAGTTTGATCTCAACATTAATGAAATAAGAGAAGATGATGGAGGAGAATATTTCTGTGGATATGTGGAGGGAAGTACAGTAAAGTTCACATCTGGAACACGTCTGCAGTTTGAAGGTAAACAGTTTTACTCTGATAACCTGCTAATTCCAGATCAACACTTTAACCAGAATTATGTGTACATGTGCATTAAATGTTGAATATTTCACATTATTCATATTTAGTATCATTTCTGTTTATTTGCTGCTTTTCCAATTTATTTGTAAAGGTGAAGAGATGAAACCCTGTCCTACAGCTGGAACACTTAACAACAACACACAATCTGTTACACACCAGGGTTCAAACAGTGGAGGTAAACATGATAAGAGTTTTAATTAAATACACTTTCTTTCACCTTGTAATAAAAATGTAATTAAAACTTTCTCCAGGTAAGAAAAATCCAATATGTTTACACGTTGTTTGTTTTTATTATTTCAGGATATCAGATTATTGCCTTAATAGCCTCTAATATAATCTCTGTTATTGTAATCGTGGCTCTGGTTGGAGTTTTATTTAAACAACAAAGAAAAGGTTTGTTTACTTTGAGGATGATTATTATTATTGTTTTTCATAGTTACTATATAAAGCTGTCACAAAAAATTTAATCCTTTCTACATTTAAACTTTACTTGTGTGTATTATTGTTCAGGTTCATCATCAAGCAACCATCAAACTCCCACCAATCAGGTAATCCAGTCTTTTATTTATTGTGATTCTGTTCTGTTAAATAAATACACATCTGACCTACAATCCACAATGTACAGAGAATATCATTATTATTATTATTATTATTTACAACATATTCATGTAATCATCCACTGTGAAGTGTAATAGCTTTAATAGTTTAGTTAGAAAATTGAGGAAACTGATTGTTTCCCACAACTGAAGTTTACCTAAAACAGTTTGTACAGAAACGTTTTAATAAAGTATGCAAAAGTACTGTTATCTCAAAATAATTAGTTGTGTTAACTTCTTATTATTGTTTATGTTACTAGAAATATTAGATGTATCTAGACATTGGAAAACTGATTGCCTTAAAATTAAACTAAACACGTTAAGCAAGAACAAAAAGCAACAACTGATCTTTTGCAAAACATTTTTTTATTATAACAGTATACTGTAGCAAAGAATGTCATCCGAGCGCTGCTAAATTCTTAATACTGTTTGTCAAACATAGGATTAATACTTTTTGGAGCAGAAAAAGCACCAAAAATGTGCAATGCCAGTGCAACTATATAAAAGGAACTTGGTCAATGACTGTGTGACAATCTTTTTTTTTTTTTTTTTATTTAGTCCTGTCCAATTCTTTTTCCCTGATTTTCTACCCAATCTAGTCGTGTAGCCCCCGTCACTAGGAGGCTCCCACATTAAGGCTACTACTACCACTCAGTCGGGAGGGCGAAAGCTATCCCGTGTTTCCTCCGAACCACGTGACGCGAGCCGACCGCATCTTTTCGAACTGCTCGCTCACACACCGTTAGGGGCGGAGTAACACACTCGGAGGAAAGCGCTAGCCGCTCCTTCCGCGTGCGCGAGCTCACAGACGCCCCTGATTGGCTGTAGAGCCGTGATTAATGTGGAAGTGCAAGTACCTCTCGTCCCCCCCCTGAGAGAGCTCGGCCAATCAGCTCTCTCTGTGCCTCCGGCTGTGAGAGGAAAACAGCATCACCCAGGGTTCGAACCAGCGCTCCCAGGATGATAGGGCGAGCACTTTACCAATGCGCCACTCAGAGGCGGTGTGACAATCTTTAAGTGGCAAATAACTGAAAAGTTGACTTTTTAAACTTACTGAGTTTAAAAATCAATATCAGCTTCATGCAAAACTTTATTTAAAAAAAATCTATCAAAGTTGTAAAAAAAAGTTTCAACCAAGGTTTAACAATGTATTACTTCGAATAAAATAATTTAAAAATGTTTGTGCAACCACAAGCTTCAAAGGATAGTTAACCCCAAACTGAAAATTCTATTATCATTTACTCTCAATCATGTCATTGTAAACCCACAAGATTAGACTTTGTAAGACAAAGATTCCTTTAATGCAGTGGTTCTCAAATATTTTCTGTCATTCCCCATTTAAGAAGGTGGGTGAATTTTCAAGCCTCACTTGTCAACAAAATGATAACGAAATCAGCCAAGTTTACTATTCATTGAAATATTAATTTCTAAACCAATGAGATCAAATAACACCAAGTTCAAAACAGATAAAATACACGTGCAATTGTTATCACAGGCTAACTTTGTCACTTATCTAGAGCTTTATTTCAAAGAAGTCGTGTGGCGTATTAACGTGACTGGGGTGTGTTGTGTCTGAGTGTCTTCATACTTTGTTCGGTCTCAAGCTGTCTGCTGCCAGCGGTTTAAGACACAAAACACACACAGGTCTCTCCTCTGCCCTCACCATCCCTCCCACCCCCCATGAATCCTAACACAACATAGGCTTCAGCATGTTTTTCTTTCGGCTGGCTTTTTGGTTGATTAGACTGATGATGCTGAATCACCTGCTTTTTGTGGTCCATGTAACAAATGTATCCATTGATGTTATTACGCTCACTACATACAGTACGCTACTGACCCGGTTTGTGTCCGCGGTAAAGTTAGTTTGATATTCGCATCTCCGAATTCAATAGCTGTGTAAATAAACCCGCAAATAAGATACCCACATATATTTCCTCTCTACAGTGTGTTTAAGCTACATCCACCTTAAATTATACATGTTTAAAAGCATAAACACCATTATTCTCTACGGCACAACAAATGATTTAGGGATCATCGCAAAATGCCGCACACCAACAAAAAGTGTAGAACGATATTGATCTTCCCTTCTGTTCAGCGCCTAAAGGATCAAAAAGCAACTTTGTTGCCACACTGGAAACTAGAAATGCCAGACTAGTACTGCCTGATAAAATATTAATGTTTAACAAAAACACAGAAACATCAGAATACACATTGGAATAAATGAAATGACATATATAATACCGAATGTTTCCTTATATATTGTTACTTTGCAATTAACATGCCGACGTTAAACCGTTATTGTTGCACTATGGTTCCACTTTTTCTCTGATGTTATTTTAATTTACTTATATTAATGATCCATTTATTTGCGTGTAATTGTTTAGTTTTAAGTGTCCGATCTTTATTGTCAATTAAAAAAAAGCATGAATTAGAATTGGTACTTTCCTATTATTTTTCACTAATTCCCTCCCAGTCATTGTGCCCCACCTGTCATGTCTGTATTTCCCACTAGTGGGGCGCCCCACACTTTGAGAACCACGGCTTTAATGAAACCTGAGAGACTCTTTTCTGTTTTTTTTTCATTTAAAGCTATTATTAATGTAATAAATAAATCTCCATCACAACGACTCCTTTAAGAATAATTGCTGAGTGCAAACCATCTAAATGCAGCTTGTTAAGATTCCTGGCTGTCCTCTGCCAACACAGTCAGAATTCTGGGGTAGATATCTGGGGTATGAAAAAAAAAACAGCAAGATTACAATTCTGGTTACATTTCTAATAAACCAACAAATTTAACAGATGTAATATGATAGAAACCAATATATTATGCTGTATGTACAAATAACAGACATAAATAATGTTGATTAAAATTGAAAAGAAATTGGACAAAATGAACAGTCCAATTATGGCAGAACATGCATATAACCAAATATACAAAGTAATGACATAAAAATTAAATAAATCATTTTTAATTAATTGGATTTTGCTAGTTTGGTCCAAGATAAAACTTGAATAGAAGTGTAACTCACAGTCTATATGTGATTTGTTTGAGATCTTTGAATGACACAGGAAAAGGTACTCGCCAACATTGTTTTGAAAAAGTCAGAGGCTTCTTCTTCAAGGATGAGAGGGAGGCCAAGAAGAACTGCTGTGAGCTTAGCAGTGATGACAGTGCTCTAGAAAAAGGAGTTAAAACATAGAATTAAATTATTCTGAATAAATGTATTTTAATAATGCAATAATGACAGTGCTCTAATACCTCCATAAATCTGAAATTTTAGGTCAGAGCAGCTTTACAAACGAATTACATAAAACGTCTTGGGTTACTTTGCTGTAACCCTGTTCCCTGAAAAGGCGGGAAGGAAATGCTGCGTTAAAATGCTATGGGAAATATCTTTTTATGTTGCCGGTTGTGAAGCATGTGTGTACCAAACACGCCAAATTTTGGCTTATATAACCTCCGTCAGGTGACGTCATCTGATTAGACACATCTGCAGGAAATTATTTTTTTCCCATCAGATCAATGTAGAAAACTTACTTTGTATCAATGACACAGCAGTTTACTTTTTTCAGTGTGGAGGAAACGCATAAAGGCGTAAATTGGGCCACATATGGCCAATCGCGTCCAGACCCAGGGGAGCTGGATGAGTCAGAGAGTAGTAGGGGGGACATTGTGCTGTCTCTTGGGAGGCAAAGAGGTCCACCTCTGCTGTAAAGAATCTTTCCCAGATTTGGCTGACTACGTCGGGGTGGAGTGTCCATTCCCCGTGTGTCACAGCTTGTCTGGACAGTAAATCTGCTCCCACATTTATGTGCCCTGGAATGCAAATCGCCCTGAGGGACAGGAACTTGTCCTGTGCCCAGAGCAGAACCTGATGCGATAGCTCATTCAAGCGATTTACCTTGGCGATTTATATAGGAGACTACCGATGTGTTGTCCACCCGCACTAGAACATGGTAGCTTCTTAGCTGCTGGAGGAAGTGCTGTAGGGCCAAAAATAGAGCTATCATTTCAAGGCAATTGATTTGCCATGCGAGAAGATGACCACTCCAGCGCCCTTGGGCAGGACGACCATCCAAGACCGCGCCCCAGCCGGTAAGGGAAGCGTCTGTCGTTAGCATTTTGCGACGACAAGACGGACCTAGAGTGGGACCCAAGGTGAGAAACTGGGGTCTGAACCACATAGAAAGGGTACAACGTCCTTCGCGCGTAACCCTTATTTGCCTTCGGGGATTTGCCCCTTGTATGAAATCCCTTGGCTCTTAGCCACAACTGAAAAGCTCTCATGTGCAGAAGGCCCAAAGGTATTACCGTGGATGCAGCTGCCATGAGGCCTAAACATTTTTGAAAGTGATATACAGTCACTTCCTGGTCTAGTCTGATTTCCTTGAGGGCGCTGAGGATGGATTCGACACGAGCGGGAGACAATTGTGCCCGCATACTGATCGAATCCCATCTGACACCCAAGTATGTTGTCCTGTGAGCTGGAACAAGAACGCTTTTGGTAGCGTTGAGTCTCAAACCCAGCGAATGGAGATGAGCTAGGACGACATTGTGATGTCGGAGCGCTAGCTGCTGAGACTGGGCCAGGATTAGTCGAGAATACGGATGCCCTGGAGTTGCAAGGGAGCCAGGACTGTATCCATACATTTTGTATATGTGCGGGTTGACAGAGCTAGACCGAATGGAAGGACCCGATACTGGTAAGCTTTTCCCCTGGAAAGCGAACCTCAGGAACTTCCTGTGTTGTGGCAAAACTTTTATGTGAAAGTATGCATCCTTTAAGTCTATTGTCACAAACCAATCTTTAGGTTTACGTTATTAAGGGAGAAAAAAACTCCAAATCTACATGGCCCTGTGTGAAAAAATGATTGCCCCCCATGTTAAAAAAATAACTTAACTGTGGTTTATCACACCTGAGTTCAATTTCTGTAGTCACCCCCAGGCCTGATTAATGCCACACCTGTTTCAATCAAGAAATAGAGTTACCTGACACAGAGAAGTAGACAAAAAGCACCTCAAAAGCTAGACATCACGCCAAGATCCAAAGAAATTCAGGAACAAATGAGAGCAAAAGTAATTGAGATCTATCAGTCTGGTAAAGGTTATAAAGCCATTTCTAAAGCTTTGGGACTCCAGCGAACCACAGTAAGAGCCATTATCTACAAATGGCAAAAACATGGAACAGTGGTAAACCTTCCCAGGAGTGGCCGGCCGACCAAAATTACCCCAAGAGACAACTCATCCGAGAGACCACAAAAGACCCCAGGACAACATCTAAAGAACTGCAGGCCTCACTTGCCTCAATTAAAGTCAGTGTTCACGACTCCACCATAAGAAAGAGACTGGGCAAAAACGGCCTGCATGGCAGATTTCCAAGGCGCAAACCACTTTTAAGCAAAGGCTCGTCTCAATTTTGCTAAAAAACATCTTAATGATTGCCAAGACTTTTGGGAAAATACCTTGTGGACTGACGAGACAAAAGTTGAACTTTTTGGAAGGTGCTTGTCCCGTTACATCTGGTGTAAAAGTAACACAGCATTTCAGAAAAAAGAACATCATACCAACAGTAAAATATGGTGGTGGTAGTGTGATGGTCTGGGGTTGTTTTGCTGCTTCAGGACCTGGAAGGCTTGCTGTGATACATGGAACCATGAATTCTACTGTCTACCAAAAAATCCTGAAGGAGAATGTCCGGCCATCTGTTCGTCAACTCAAGCTAAAGCGATCTTGGGTGCTAAAGCAGGACAAAGACCCAAAACACACCAGCAAATCCACCTCTGAATGGCTGAAGAAAAACAAAATGAAGACTTTGGAGTGACCTAGTCAAAGTCCTGACCTGAATCCTATTGAGATGTTGTGGCATGACCTTAAAAAGGCGGTTCATGCTAGAAAACCCTCAAATAAAGCTGAATTACAACAATTCTGCAAAGATGAGTGGGCCAAAATTCCTCCAGAGTGCTGTAAAAGACTCGTTGCAAGTTATCGCAAACGCTTGATTGCAGTTACAGATCTGGCCTTTAAAAACGCACGTTTTCGGAAAAGGGATCCCACGACTTGCCGCGACTACGCGCGGCAAGCTGTGAAAATGCCCCTTCAATACCTGTAGGGGGCAGTCGTGTTTCAGTCTAAAGTATTGTGTGTCTACTGAAGCCGAAAAATTTTATGTCTCTTAGGCGCCCATTGACGGTCAAACTGTTATGTATGTATTCATCATTTTCATTCAGAATTATTATTATTAGTAGTAGTAGTTCTCAGAATTTATTATTATTATTAATATTATTGTAACGCACCCGCGCGTGTGCAAAAGGAATACAAAGATGTATGACGTTAGCCTATATGTATGCGCTTTAAACGCAGATGGTTACTGGTGGCTCAGTGGTAGGTGATTCGCCCGCCATGCGGGAGACCTGGGTTCGATTCCCAGCCAGTGCTCAAAATTCCGGTGTTATTTGCTAAAATGCCACGATATAGCCATTACATTATCAAGTTATGCTTCAGTACTAAATACATGTTTGCAATTAAGAATTTTTTTTTCTTAAGCTATGAAACACATTAGCACTCACCTCACAGTTGCTATAATTTAATGATTATCATAAGCCAAAAGTGTAAAACAAAGGATTCACATTTATTACATTTTCACCCAGAGCGGGTTTCGAACCAGGGTCTGGACGATTTTATAGGATATACGGATATTATACGGATATTATTTAAGCAACGCCACACCACATGGAAAGCGGCAAAAATGCTTCAATTTCATTGGCTGTCACTGAGTGTCAGCTATTCATGACTGGCCCTCGCGGAACGCAGAATCCCCTGCGCTTTCTCCATTTGTTATTACAGGGGCGGACTGGGACCAAAAAGTGTCCCTGGACTTCCTGGCCCACAGCAGCCCACACCATAATACAATGGCTCATTAATGTAGAGATACATTTTTAACACCAGTTACTAGTATAAAAATATAACACAATACAGAAATCAATACTATTTAAACATGTTATTTGAAGCATCACTGAACATATATTGGGTCAAAGAAACGAAAAAAAGGAACATCAAGACAAACAACATATAAATCTATAAAGACAATATTTTAAAAGGAATGGCAATAAAACTGAACAGGTAAGCTGAAATAAAATCAGTAGCAGCAGTAGCTCACACTAGTAAACTTGTTACTTATTTTAATTATTATGGTAGTCAATATTAACACGAAATAATGCTGAGAAACATTATTTCAATTTATATTGACCACCATCATAATAACTAGCACAAGTTAATGCTGCTACTAATTTTATTCTGTTTGATTGCCATTCTTTTTACTTGGCTCTGGTAGATGAGGGGAGACGTGTTGGTCATCATCAGCATGTATTATGATGTGGGATGTGGTGCGCTGCTGGATCCAGCCTCATTGTCCCTGACCTGTTATAGGCAGTATCTGTTCATTTGAAGCATTTCACAGCATTTACCTCTAAAGCTTTTTCTTATTTTCGTGTAATCTTTTCTTCTTCCTGCTTTTCATTCATGGAAATTATTATTAATTTGCTCAGAAAATTCGCTGCATCGAGAAAGGATCAATATCTAAACATTTAAAGATGCCCACGTGTGTGGACAAAGACTACAAAAGTGTATAATCTTTAATAAAGTTAATCTAATACAATATTGTTTCCAATGCTGAAGCAAACATGATTTAGTTTTAGTCTATTCATTGAATACAACGCGACAGCGCGCTCCGAGGTGAAGCGCACCCACAGTTACTGTAATCCCCCATCTCACCTTTACAACAGGTGTGAAGTCATCAAACCGGTTTCGCTGCTGGAGGAATTCGAGGAATTGGGGGTTTTAAAACAAATTAACAAGACCGAGCAGACTTCAGACAGGGGGTTTGGTTGGTTAGAAGTGGCGCTGACGGGGGGGCGGGAGGGAGTCTCGCCCGCGGAGCAATTTAGTGTAGAACCGCCACTGCCTATTTTCCACCACATCACGTACTTCCCTGATCTCCATCTCCGCGCTTTGCTTTTATAATGTGGAGCAAGCCAGAGATCATATTAACGTAGCATTCATCATTCAAAGTTATTTATATCAGTGTATAGTAAGTGTGATTTGAAAAGTGCTATAACTTCACCTGCCACAGTTTCAGCCCAGTGGAACAATCTGACTACATGTGAAGTGCCATGAAAAAGTATTTGCCCCTTCCTATTTTTTTTTTCTTTTCATATTTGTCACACTTGTATAGGTGGAATTTCACCTAAACACTTTAGGTGAGAACGTATAGGTTAATATGTATAGGTGAGAACAGCTGATTCACACTTGGGGAGAGTGAATAATTTGCATTTGAATGTTGTCTGGCATTGTAAGCACACGCAGTGACACTAAAAAAACAATAGGATTAATAGGAATAGGAGGCACTAAAGAGGAGGATTTTAATTTAGACTATAAAAAAATTAACCTGCGTCTATTTTTAGGCGTGCCAGCTGCCACTTTTTAGTCTTATAATGCCCACATGACATGCTGGTACAGAGCTGGACATAGCTCATCCATGCCAATGATCCCGGGTTTGCACCCTGCGCTATAAAATACGAGTACAACGGCCATTCGCGCACAGCAGCTCCTGCCTCCGTCCGCTTGCGCTTGCTCTTCTTTGAAGTCCCTGGGGCGCGTTCCATTTGCCCCGTTTGCATGCCGCACTTCCGCGTTGTGCGCGCGCGTCTCATTCACACCGCGTAGTAAAATCCACTGTAAACCAACAAACCCCGAGTATTTTATAGCGCAGATTGGAAGCCCGTGATCTTTAGCAAGGAGAGCTCTTCTTCACCATTCGTGGCTAATTCTGCAGCCCTGCTTCTTCGCATATCTGAAGGAGAGGCCGCCTAACTAGTGAGCGAGGAGCGATATTGATTTGGGCGCACGCCGTGACAGGCTGAAAAAAAACTATTGTCCTCAAAAATGTAACAGATGAGGACTCTGATTAATGTGCAAAAACTATATAATAAAACTATATAAGACTACATGCCTTTATAAAACTTAACTTTTATTTAAGCGCACTCACAATAACGAAAAAACGTGTCTTTATAAATGTTTGAAAGCAAATAAGCTGCGCTGTTCTGTATTGTTTTTGGTGAACTTGAGCGCGTCAGAAAATGAACGCAAACGTTTTTTTAAATGGTCAGAGTCAGTCTGCTTGTTGTTTTCCCGACGCGTTCATAATCATTAGTCTACTTCTGCCTGGAAGCTCTGGAAAACTGGAAGCTCTGGAAAACTCCATGCGTGCGGCTGAGCGCTGATTAAAACTATGGAGTAAATTAAAGAGGAGAATCACGATGCCGAATCGAAGTCCTGAGCCCAAACCTCATTTAAATTAAATTAACAAATACTATAAGTAAAAAAACAATAGCCCACGTTTAGAAACCGTTTATAAATTCTTTCCGACATGAGTTGGTCCGGTGTTATGCGCAGAGAGCCGGGAGATTTCCTGAAGCTCCGAAATCACTGGGGCATTTTTTCTAAATAGATGCTATTGTTAATAACTGATGGAGGTTTGGGGCTGTATACACACACATTTTTGAGGGGTTTAAAACAAATTAGTCCGAGCAGACCTACATGAAAGGTGAGAAGTGAGTAACTACGCACGCTGTCGCGGTGTATATACTGTACAACACACGTTTATCAACCTTTTGAAAAAACGCTCCCTTTTGTAAAGTGAAAGTACTTTACAAAAGACAAACTGCTTTATTTCAGTCATGAATTCACAATCACATCACATTCCAGCTATTATTTCCAGCCGTGGTTAAATAATGTATGAAATAATTACAAACAGCAAATATGATGATTATTATAAAAAGCCAGAAGAAGCTCGTGGTCAAAAAATAATATTTACTTAATAATATAATATATATAGTTTATTCATGTTTTCTGATGATGTCGACACATTTTTTACGTTTTAAATAAGATATGTTGGCATATTCACGAATCAGGACATTCGCATAGTTAAGACTATCAGATAACCTACTATCAGGAAATTTAATTAATTTCAACACCATGTAAACCGAGACATTGCCATGTCTTTTACTGTTTTGTCCCTGTTAAAACATTATAAAAACTATATAAGAAACTTATTAGGAATTTTAAAGCACGAATTTGGGCATCTCATTTTATCATTATGAAAATAATATGAAGCACATATACACAAATTTATCATGAAAGATCTGTTGTAAAGCAAAATAAAATTCATGTTTGCTTCAGCATTGGGAACAATATTGTTTTAGACTAAGTAATTATACACAATTCTTCGTTGTACAGTACTTGGTCCGGCGTTTAAATAAAGTCCTTCCATGCGCCATCTGGCGGATATTCAGTGAAGCACAACACATTTATTTAAATTCCCGAATGTTGCTTACGGCAAGTCGCGGCGCGCCGCGCGCTAAATTGAGGCATCCCGCGGGAAAACACGCGCAGTCTTAATGACCACATCTGTATTGGTGCTAAGGGTGGCCAAACCAGTTAATAGGTTCAGGGGGCAATTACTTTTTCACACAGGGCCATGTAGGTTTGGATTTTTTTTCTCCCTAAATAATAAATCCCTCATTTAAGAACTGCATTTTGTGTTTACTTGTGTTATCTTTGACTAATAGTTAAATGTGTTTGATGATCAGAAACATTTTGTGTGACAAACATGCAAAAGCATAAGAAATCAGGAAGGGGGCAAATAGTTTTTCACACCACTGTATCTTTGGAGGTCGGTGTCGTCCGAAACACCAGAGGCGGCAGAAACTGAACACCAACCCCCTGGGGGTGCCCGGTAGGGGCATGCTCTTATAGGAAAGAGCGTTGCGTGCCGCTCCCCGGGATCACCCCCACAGTCCTGGGCGCGTAGGCTTTCAGGACTTAGTCCTTGGAAAGAAGACAGTGCGGCGATCTGATCTTTTGGAGGCAGCCTGTGAGGGGCAACGAGCCGTACACCATTCCTTACGGGGGGGTGCCCGGCTGCTGACGCTCTCCTTCTGCGCCTCTCGCCTGGCGAGAATCAGATCTGGTCGAGGCTGGGTGGCCGAGGGCCTCGACTCTTGAGCATGGCGTGGGAGAAATTTTCCAATAGCCTGTTCATACAGCTTAGCTTCTCGGGACCTCGTGGCGACGGAATTCAGAGCGTTGCCAAATAGGCCGGAAGGTGAGACAGGGGCATCAAGGAGGAATGTTCGATCCTTGTCCTTGATGCCTGTCAGATTCAACCACAGGTGTCTTTCAGCGGTCACCAAGGAGGCCATAGAACGGCCGATCGCACGGTCTGTCTGTTTAGTCTGTTTGCTTTTGCTGACACACATACACGCACAATGCGGTGAAGAAAAAGATCTGAGGAATGTTGCCGGTTCACTCCTATTTATAACCTGCAGGTGCATCTAATCAGATGACGTCACCTGACCGGGGTTATATAAGGTAAAATTTGGCATGTTTGGTACACACATGCTTCACAACCGGCAACATGAAAAGATATTTCCCAAAGCGTTTTCACGTAGCATCGAGTGTAGCCTTTGAAAGGAAACTCGATTTTGAAAACTTAAACATACTCCTTTATTTAAAGAGAGAGTACTTGTATCTATTTAGGTCAAAAAAGTTGAGATTACTTGGTTAAACTTAGTAAGGTCAACAAACTTAATCAAAATAAGTTAATTTCACTTAATTTTATTAGTTAGATCATCAGTTACATTTTACAGTGTAATGTTTAGTCTTTTAATCTGCTTTGGTTTATAAATGACTCTTGTTCTTTATCAGGTTGATGATGAAGATGTTTTGAACTATACAGCTGTGAGTTTTGCTGAGAAACCTTCATCCAACCATCAAGAGATTTATAAACAACCAACATGTAATTATTCACAGAGTTTGGACACAACTGTACTGTATTTTTCTTTGACAGACTAAAACATTTTTATTGCTGTGTGTTATTAACGATTCCATGGTGACAACATCATTCATGTACTGATTTGTTTCATTTGATATATTTAGATTAAAAGGTGTTTATCAAAATCTTACATCCTGCATTTTTTCTTGTGGTAAAAGTCTTACATTTGTAATGTTTCTCAACAATTTCTTCTGCACTTAATTCTTTTCCTCGCTTACTGTTAGGAATCTTCTTATTAAATTATAATGTCTTGTTTAAATTTATTCATATATGTCATATTCAGTGACATTTTGACTTTGTAGCGAGAGCAGGGAACAGGTGGAGGAAAATTTGGAGAGGTGGAGGTATGCTCTGGAAAGCAGAGGAATGAAGGTTAGCCGCAGCAAGACGGAATACATTTATGTGAATGAGAGGGACCCAAGAGGATCGGTAAGGCTACAGGGAGCAGAGGTAAAGAAGGTACAGGATTTTAAGTACTTAGGGTCAACGGTCCAGAGCAACGGAGATTGTTCAAAGGAGGTGAAGAGGAGGGTACAGGCAGGTTGGAATGGGTGAAGAAAAGTGTCAGGTGTGTTGTGCGATAAAGGAGTATTAGCGAAAATGAAAGGAAAGGTGTACAGGACAGTGGTGAGACCAGCGATGCTCTACGGCTTAGAGACAGTGGCGCTGAAGAAAAGACAGGAGGCAGAGTTGGAGGTAGCAGAGCTGAAGATGTTGAGGTTCTCTTTGGGAGTGACAAGGATGAATAGAATCAAGAATGAGTTCATCAGAGGGACAACCCATGTTAGATGTTTTGGAGATAAAGTCAGAGAGGCCAGATTAAGGTGGTTTGGACATGTTCAGAGGAGGGATTGTGAATATATCGGTAGAAGGATGCTGAGGTTGGAACTGCCAGGCAGGAGGTCTAGAGGAAGACCAGAGAGGAGATTTATGGATGCAGTGAGAGAGGACATGAAGTTAGTTGGTGTGAGAGAAGAGGATGCAGAGGACAGGGTTAGATGGAGGCAGATGATTCACTGTGGCGACGCCTGAAAGGGAACACCTGAAAGAATATACTGTATATATATATATATATATATATATATATACACGAACCCGGAATCGAACCCGGACCCTGGAGGTGTAAGGCAACAGTGCATTACCCACTACATCAGAGACGAAACCCTGTCCTCTAAAACACTTAACAAGAACACACACTCTGTTACACTCCAGGGTTCAAACAGCAGTGATAAAAAATGTTTTAATAAAATAAGCTTATTTTCCCTTTTATAGCAATATTTAAAAATGTTAAATGTTTTTAATAAATCTTATATAAATCTTATATAAATATGTGACCTTCTTGATTTTTCTTTCCCTGACCCGGTTTGTCCCACCCCGTCATCAGCACACACACTCAGGACTTGGATGATGTCGCAATTTATTTGATTTCCACAGCAGTTCTGCACACAAAGCAGTAGGAGACAAAATGGCAAGCTCGAAAATGTTATAACTCCACCCACAGCAGTTCTCCATAGCTTTGCTCTTAACATTACCAAAATAAATAGACATAAAACAATAATCTGAAATGTGACTTTCTTCAGGACAGTTTTGTCTAACCAATTCAACATAGTCTCTTTTCTCAATATTGCTTTGTGATCGTATAAGACATTTTAAATCATGCAGGAATAAAATAAAAATCTGAATATAAAGTAGAGCATGCTACATAAATTACACAGCTTACATCATCTATTTTGTAGAACTCTGTATGCATAAGAATTAACATAACATTTCTTAAGTACTTTAAAAAAAAACTAATAGCACCAAACATTTGCTTAACCACAGAATACTGCAAAGAAAATGCACAGAATACTGCAAAGAAACTTTATGCATATTATATAATTAAGAAATAATTACCTGCACACAAAGCAGTAGGAGACAAAATGGCAAGCTCGAAAATGTTACAGCTCCACCCAGGGCTGGACTGGGACAAAAAATCGGCCCGGGCATTTTGACTAGAGACCGGCCCACTAGGTATTATTGCAATCCACTGTCTTCTTGTGCCAGTCCCAAGTCTGGATAAATGCAGAGGGTTGTGTCAGAAAGGGCATCCGACGTAAAACATTTGCCAAATCAATGATGCGAGAAAAGACAGGAGGCAGAGAAAAGACACGAGGCAGAGTTGGAGGTAGCAGAGCTGAAGATGTTGAGGTTCTCCTTGGGAGTGACTAGGATGGATAGGATCAAGAATGAGTTTATCAGAGGGACAACCCATGTTTTGGGTTGTTTTGAAGATGAAGTCAGAGAGGCCAGATTGAGGTGGTTTGGACATGTTCAGAGGAGAGATGGTGAATATATCAGTAGAAGGATGCTGAGGTTGGAACTGCCAGGCAGGAGGTCTAGAGCAAGACCAAAGAGGAGATTTATGGATGCAGTGAGAGAGGACATGAAGTTAGTTGGTGTGAGAGAAGAGGATGCAGAGGATAGGGTAAGATGGAGGCAAATGATTCGCTGTGGCGACCCCTGAAAGGGAACAGCCGAAAGACAAAGAAGAAGATTTATTTACCACATCAACAAACAGCATGGCAGCACAAAATATTTTTTTAAACATGGCAACCTTTAAAAAGTGAAAGGAGACAGAGAAAGAAAGTTAAGAAGCTGCCACAACCAGCTAAATCGTAACACAAATGCACAGAAATCAATTATTTTTCTACAATAATTAAATAGATTCGACATCTTTCTTCGACATAATTTCAGACTGCACAGATGGTAAGATTACTGGGCTTACAGAGACTTAATATTTTTAGACCTAATATTTACTATAAACGATAATGGATTTCTATACATTTAACATCAAATGACCACTTTGGTTGTAAGATTCAGATAATTATTTAAAAGCTAGACATTTAAAATGAGAATAAGAAAGAAAAGTATTTATTTGGGCCCCCCCCCCCCCCCCTTTTCCTTGTTAATGCCCTACCTGGCCCCCTGGCAAAACTTTGCTAGACCCGCCCCTGCACAGTTACCAGCTGTCAGCTATGTAGAAAAGGATCCTGGTGTTATTTGTCTCTCAGAAACAGTTCATAACTTCCCTTCAACTCATTCATGTCACCTAAAAGATAAACCTGTTTCTCCATCACCTGTTCAACTCTGATGATTCAATAAGGACATCTCCTGGTTTCACCTTTATGTTTCTCTCTCTCACATATCCACACCGATCATGACTAGCAGCTTTTATGGCTGTGGCTCCAGCAAACAGCTGATAAACCGATCAGCTGATCAACAGGAGAAGGAGGGGGAGAGAATGAGAGAAGCCGAGGCTGCTGCGCAGCGTAAAGACACAGGATAACTCCAGCTTTATGTGTGTTTTTTTTGTTTGTTTGTTTTTTCATTCTAACTGAAATACAGGACAAATCGCGCTCCTTTTCACCTCAATACGTAACGCGTAATATTTTCTCTGAATACGGGACGATTACGTTTTTTACGTTTGGCAACCCATACTAACTAACCTTATCAATAATTCACTCTCAGTAACATCATAGCACCAGCATAGAAACTCTGTCATCATGCTAACTAGTACACAGTAGGAGTTATTGTAACTGACTGTAAAAAGTTAGCAAGCACAACGAAAATAAGCTACACCTACTTGGTTTATAAGTTTTTTTTTTTATGGTTTTACTTGGTTTTACTTAGGCTACCTCAGGTTCAGTTCTGCCACTTGGACCGGCGGCCGCCTCGGGTCTCTCCTCCTCCTCCTGCCTCCCCTTTTACTCTTCAACCTGCGGCTGTTGGCCTCCATCACTTGCTAATTTTACTGAAGTGGAAGCTCCACTATAGCTACCAAACAACTGTGATATTTTAGCACATTTGGCAGCATCTGCCTGAAGGGCTAGTTTCTTTTTGGCGCTAATTTTTTCGGCTCCTCCTGCTGCTTTGCGTTTTTTGTTCTCCATTTTTGTTCAACAATGATATGTGATTGCTGAGTTGTTGCAAGGGGGAGGGTGCATCTGACCTCCTCGGCTGTAATTGGTCCAGCCCAGAGTCGATCATGACCAATTGGCCAATCCGCCACCTTTAATAGTTTATAACGTTACAAAAAAAAACAAAAAAAAAACATCGGCGGCCGGCCCACAAAAGACGAAAATCACCATCGGCCCACCGGGCAAATGCCCGGTATGCCCTATGGCCAGTCCAGCCATGGCTCCACCTATTCAGAACATGTTGCCTTTCATTAGCACACGGCAAAACCAGGTACATCAAAACGGAAATAAAAGTATCAAAATACCACATATATCGAACGGAAACACACTTGACAGACAAATCAGTACCTATGCTGTTGAATACCTTGCAAACAGTGCCTGACATTTCTTCTTAAATTATATTTTTAACTTTTATTGTGGAGCTACAACAGATTGCAACTTACCCACAGCAGTTCTCCATAGCTCTGCTGCAGACCGTTCAACACGGTGGGAAACAGCGCCCCCGGCGTAACCAATAGGAAGCGCATTCACATTAACACAGGATTTACTTACAGATCTTCAGAACTCATTTATATTTGTGTAACATTTATCTCGTTATATATATATATATATATATAAACAGTTGTGAGAGTGAAATGATCAGTTAGTCTAGGGCTGCTCGATTCTTGACAAAATGTGAATTTAGGATTTTTCTCCGTGGGAATTCAGATCACGACACTCTCACACGATTCACGTTTTTTTCTTCCAACAAAATACTTTAATTACATTAAAGATAGAAAGTGTTGTCTCAGGACATTTAACTCTTCTGTATTACAATAAAAGTCACCTATTTCTATTTTAATGTAATTAAAGTCAAAAGTTGTTAAACACAAATAGAATAATATAGTTGCAAGCAACGATGAGCGGGCCCAAGCACCCTGCGCCACAACTTACACACTTCACACACTATGATGTAATGGGGCTGATGTCAGCTCGGGCCCTAAATATTTGTCAGCAACCCTGTGTGTGTGTGTGTAAGAGAGAGAGAGAGATGTGAGTGTTAACATTTGTAATGTGTGTGATATATAAGTGTTAATGTGTGCGTGCATGTAAGTGTGTGTGTGTGTGTGTGTGTGTGTGTGTATGTGTTTGTGTGTGTGAGGTGTACGTGTGTACAATAGGTTGCAGTCACACTATGATGTTCCTCTGTACTATGATGTCACTGACTGTGATGTCACTGAATGTGTCACTCAATATGATGTCACACAGAAAGTTATTAATCACTTTTCAGCATAAATTTAAGACATTATCACGTCTCACCTGTTTAAGATCAAAAATCTCTCTATAATTTTACAGTGTCAATGTCTTTAGATCCCATCGACCCAGTTTGAGCTCTAAATGTGTACCGGGTTTCATGTGCATACATCCACGTGTGTATGAGCTATGCAAAAAAATCTCTTGTGAGGGCCCCTGAGGGCCTCGGGCCACACCCATGGCCCAAAGTCAGGCAGATTCCAACCTGTCTGGCAATTTTCATGAGTATGATGAGCATGATTTTGAGCATGTTAAGGCCCCAAAAAGACCAAAAGTGTGGTAAAAACATCCTTAAGAAAACAAGAGGGTCCTGGGACCCTATAGTGCTTTAGACCCTAAATAACAATAATACATACGAATAATATGACACTCAGACAACTACAGAACTTCATCACGTGTTAGTTTATATTATTATTATTATTATTATTATTATTATTATTATCAGTATAATGTAAATGTGTAGTTTGTTATTAAATACAGAGTTTACAGTGTAGAATTTACTGTTGTTAATGGTTTTATTCCTAAATCTTAACACACTTCCAGTAAACTCCTCTGTAACTTTCTGTTCTCAGAGTCTCTGTGTAACTACTCGAATCAACACGGCAGCTTTAATTATCTAATACTTTAAGTTATAGACCAATTAGACCTGCACGTGTCCGTCTCTGATCAGACTGTATTTAATTCAATTCAATTAACTTTTATTCTTATAGCGCTTTTAACAAGTGACGTTGTCGCAAAGCAGTTTTACACAATCAAAAAAATTTTTGGGTTTGTATGAGATGTAAACGTGTATGAATCAAAATAATCAGATAGTCCCTGATGAACAAGTCGAGGGCGACGGTGCTGAGGGAAAAACTCCCTGAGATGGTAATACTGTAGGAAGAAACCTTGAGAGGAACCAGACTCAACAAGGAACCCATCCTCATCAGGGTGATAACGGATAGTGACAGAAGACAGTGTGTTTTAGTTTTTAGCGTGTGTGTGTGTGTGTGTGAGAGAATTTAAAGGCCGGATCACCATCTTGAACTTTTGTATTTAAGCCCCAAACACGGGAGGCTGTGATGCACTGGGTGTTCTGATACCTTTCTACTGTGACCAACATTGACTGTTTTTTCCTGGCATTGGACCCATCAGCTGGTTAGTCGTCCCCATGGGTATAAGTGAGCTGTTCTTTGGGGTCACATGACCGTCTCTCCAGTTTGTGTGTATAGTTGGTGCTCAATGTTATTCACTTCACCTGTCAGTGCTCATAATGTTATGGCCATGTATTTATAAACGCACATCATTTTGTTTTCAATATCACTGTTAGCAACATTATAAAGAACAGTTATGGAGGGAGGAGACTTTGGGGAAAATAAATAAATCATAACTAAACTACCACTAGAGAAGGAAATTCAAATTAAATCTGACTTCAGGCAAATGGAAGATCTAGAGCTGCGTATGGAGAGGAAGAAAGGTGGGATTCTGATGTCCACACTGAGTGGCTAAGTGCTAGCGCTAAACTTCAGCTGTTGTTTTATTGTTGTTTTCTCAAATATTAAACTATATTTCACTGCACATGTTAGTTTACTGTAGTGGTTGTTTCACTCTGGTTGTTTACACACTTGACCTGCATTAGGTCTGGTTTTAAATTTTAAAGTGTGGAAAATATTTGTGTTTGTTAGGGTCATATAACAGTTGTTTTTTACATGAGAGTGGACTCACGTGTCCAGGCCCAGTGTGAGAACGCTCTTAACACATGTGTAGAAGTGTTACTGACTGCAGCAGCGCTCTCTCACATCATGCAGTTGTTTCAGTTGAACAGAAATCACATTGTGGTTTCTGAGTTTCTGAGACTGAGTGTTTAATCAGCAGCTCACACTGACTTATTCTGGGTCACTTCAACAGTCTGAATGTCTTTATGTTAGAAAATCTGGGATTTTGCTGATCTGGCAACCCTGTGTTATATTAAACGTCATGTGATGTACTGTAGGGAAAGGTTTTGTACTGTACTTTCTCCCACATGATGTTGGAATGTTTGAATGAAGTCATGAGGAACATTTACATAAATCTAAAGTGTCTGAATGACAGAAAGACTTTACATATTGATAACACTCTAAATTTTACAGAGCCACATTTTACTATTGACGTCAGTATTGAGTGTAATAATAATTTAAGGTTTTATACAGTTTATCACCTCAACACATTGAATAACATAAGGATTATATATACTTCATATATAATATATACTTTAAAAGGTACACCTGTTCAACTGCTCAATGACACAAAAATCTAATCAGCAAATCACATGGAGCAACTTGGTGCATTCACACATGTGCATAATTATACAAAGGAAACAGTACCTTACGGTAAATAACATTACAATCAAGTTATGCTGAAGAAGGTGCTCTGAATGTACAAGACATTTCTATTTGAAGCAGATGGGCTACAGCAGCAGAAGACCAGACTGGGTGCTGCTCCTGTCAGCTAAGAACAGGACACAAGATATCTGCTGTACTAACCTACAGTACATCAAGTGATGTATAATGTATAATACATCGGATCAATTAACAGATCAATTGGTGTTTGCTTTTGCTCAGGGGTCCAAGAAAACAATTCATCCCTACATTCATACTGGGGGCTTCCAAATAATGTCCCACAAGACCAACATTTAAAGCTTCACTTCCTAGAGTGTCGTGACCAGTAGGCCCACTATACACACCTCCATCCTGTGTCACTAGTCATTATTATGTGTGTGACTATTTGTTAATGTGACTGCATGCAGATCAGAGTTGTGTTGAGATTAAAACTGATCTGTAAATGTTACCAGGTCTGATCTAATCAGATTACAGAGTGACTTTTACAGAGAAAATACCAGGTTGATCATTCATGAAGCCAACACAAGAAACATTCAAACACATATGCTCTTCCTAAACACTGAAATGTCTGTATTGTGTGAAATGATGTGAAAAGTTCTGCAGAAAGTGAAATGAGAAACATGGAGTTTAAACTGAGAGTCGAGTCTAAAGTTAATAAATGTTCCTCATATTTCACTTTAGCAGATACTTAAAGATAGACACTTTCTTCACACTGCTACTTCCTGTTTCTCATTAACAGGAAGTTCTGCAGTCCTCCCCTCCTCCCCCACACTGGTACTTTAAGTTCCAGGTTCCACCATATTGTTTAAATAACCACAAACACTTTGACTTGTTTGACTTGGCCATTCCAAAAACTTCATTATTTTTACTTCAGTAATAAAATTTGATTTGTATAGTCTCTTTTAATTATTATTATTATTTTAATGATAAAAAGTGTCATAAAGCAGATATGAGGGAGAAACCTTGAGAGGAAGCAGACTGAGAAGAGAACTCATCCTCATCTGGGTGTCAGCAGATTATAAATAACATCTCATCCAGAACTGTACATTATAATGTTAAAAAGTGCAGTTGTGTTAACAGGAACTTACGAGTTTATGAGGAACTTATGAACATCAGAATTCAGTCAGTCATTTCTGAACTCATTAGAGTCTTAAAGTCTGTGGTGTTGCAGTTATCATGAGTTAAAGTAGTTTGTATGATTTGCAGTCCTGAGGTTCTTACAGCCATGTTTATGGTTTCTATCTGCTTCCATCTACAGTAATGTCATGGATCAGGCAGGTCCAGAGAGCAGAAGGGTCCAAATCACTGGTGTCTCAGGAGTATCATGATGGGATGTTTATCAGAGTCGTCAGAGCTGCTGATTAAACATTTTGTTGCAGAAACTCAGAAACCACAAAAATGTTATTTCTGTTCAACTGAAACAACTGCATGATGTGAGAGAGCGCTGCTGCAGTCAGTAACACTTCTACACATGTGTTAAGAGCGTTCTCACACTGGGCCTGAACACGTGAGTCCACTCTCATGTAAAATAACAGCTGTTATATGACCTTAACAAACACAGATTTTCCACACTTTAAAAATTTAAAACCAGACCAAATGCAGGTCAAGTGTGTAAACAACCAGAGTGAAACAACCACTACAGTAAACTAACATGTGCAGTGAAATATATTTGAGAAAACAACAACAAAACAACAGCTGAAGTTTAGCGTTAGCAGTTAGCCACTCAGTGTGGACATCAGAATCCCTCCTTTCTTCCTCTCCATACGCAGCTCTAGATCTTCCATTTGCCTGAAGTCAGATTTAATTTGAATTTCCTGCTCTAGTGGTAGTTTAGTTAAGATTTATTTATTTTTCCCCAAAGTCTCCTCCCTCCATAACTGTTCTTTATAATGTTGCTAACACTGATATTAAAAAACAAAATGATGTGCTTTTATAAATACATGGCCATAACATTATGAGCACTGACAGGTGAAGTGAATAACATTGAGCACCAACTATACACACAAACTGGAGAGACGGTCATGTGACCCCAAAGAACAGCTCACTTATACTCATGGGGACAACTAGCCAGCTGATGGGTCCAATCCCAGGAAAAAACAGTCAATGTTGGTCACAGTAGAAAGGTATCAGAACACCCAGTGCATCACAGCCTCCCGTGTTTGGGGCTTAGCAAAGAAAGAGTTTAAGATGGTAATCCGGTCTTTAAATTCCATCTGACCCATGGAGAGGGGATACGCTGGGCAAACAAGCTAATACACTGAGTCTTCACCCCACAACACACACACAAAGGATTCACCGCTAACATCACGATGCCAGACACCACCGGACACCCCAGAGGTCTTGTGCAGTCACACCCCAAGGAGACGGACCTGCCCTGGTGACACAAGGGGAACCTACACAATACTGGGTCTAATGTTTAGCTTTGTAAAAAATTGCAAATGCTGTGATGTAGCTAGAAATGCTAAGTACTTAACTGCTGTGTCTAATTTCTATGTCAAATGCTGTTAATGTCATGAAACAACACTGAACAAATAACTTAAAGGAAGTGAATTGTTGTCGTTAGAAAGTTATTTAACAGATTAAACATCTGGCTCTGATAGATTTGAAGAACAAATTAATAATTATCAAATTTAATAGTCAAGCTTAATGTGTTAAAAACTATTGTGTGTGTGTGTGTGTACAGTAGTTTACAGTAATGAGCATGCACTTTAAGGAAAAAGGTAATTCTTTGTATTATAGGACACCCAAACACACACACACACACACACACACACACACACACACACACACACACACACACAGCAGGATTCCACATTATTCCTCTTTGGGGTTGTTAGATCTGCTGACCTAAAAGCACTTCATTAAACTTCTTCTATCAGAGAGGTTCCAGCACACAGGACTGATAGAGCTCCAGTAGATCATATCTGTAAAGTCATGTGACTCATCACAGCATCAGAATAGACAAGAATTCACTGTGAGCTTCACATCTCATTACAGCTAATGGACCAATCAAATCAGTCCACAGCTTCAAAACATCCAATCAGGCGTGAGTCTGGACCTGGTTTTCTACTGAACACACAAGTTCATTACCTCACTATCACTTTGTCTAAACAGGAACGATGATCACACTCTTTGTGGCTCTTTACTCTCTGCTTTGTCTCTGCACAACTGGTGAGGAACATTTTAAACTTTAATGTATAATAGTAATGTTACATGTTTAACTAATTCATTAAAATGAAATATTAAACACTTTTTTACAGGAAACACTTCTGACATCAAGGAGCTTAATGTGAAAACAGTAAAGCATGGAGAAGCTGTAACTATGGAGTGTAACATTAGTGAGGTCAGAAACAATAATAGTTTAGCTTTGTACAGACAGAGTTTTGGAAAAGTGCCTCAGTTTTTTGCGAGACTGTACGCTGGCTCTCCTGGCTACATATTGGCTGAGGGATTTAATGATAACCGCTTCAGTGTTACTGTAAAGGACCAAAAGTTTGATCTCAACATTAATGGAGTAAGAGAAGATGATGGAGGAGAATATTTCTGTGGATATGTGGAGGGAAGTACAGTAAAGTTCACATCTGGAACACGTCTGCAGTTTGAAGGTAAACAGTTTTACTCTGATAACCTGCTAATTCCAGATCAACACTTTAACCAGAATTATGTGTACATGTGCATTAAATGTTGAATATTTCACATTATTCATATTTAGTATCATTTCTGTTTATTTGCTGCTTTTCCAATTTATTTGTAAAGGTGAAGAGATGAAACCCTGTCCTACACCTGGAACACTTAACAAGAACACACACTCTGTTACACACCAGGGTTCAAACAGGAGAGATGGAGAAGGTTTTAATTAAATAAACTCTCTTTAATTTTGTCAGTGGTGGACGATGTACACAAATCCTGTACTTAGATATTTAAGGTATTTTTTTCTCCAGAAAAGTAGAAGTCCTCTATTTAAATTTGTATTTAAGTACAAGTGGACTTTTCCCTGATCTTCTCATTGAGACGGCTCTTATGCCACTCTGGACACATCTCTTAATATAACATTTAACAATTAATTAATATTTACCCAAGTCCAAGTGTTACCACTGAATGTTAACAGTTTTATCCTATGAGATTGGTTGATTAGTTTTAAACACTACACACTAAGGTAGTACAGCTCGCTAGCTAATGGAAATGGATAAGACTTTAACTGATTATTAGCTCCAGCCTGTGTTACTGTATTGGGTTGTGGTGTAGTGATGTTTTACTGTGTAAGAGTTACCAATTACTTAACTGACTGGCGAGTCACAACATAATCATGGTAATGATGGATTAAGACACAGACACAAAGAAATATTTCACTGTAGTGAGCTAATGTGGCGAGGCGCTGTGTGCACAGATCAAATCTCACTATAAATACCCAAACCGTTAAGGAAAATATGTAAATGCTGATTATTCCACACCTTTACAATAAGGGGAACTAAATACTTAATCGAAATCAGGCACACAAGTTTGTTACCACAGAGGCAGAGACATGGAATCAGTATACAAAACTGTTTATTGAATTTATAATAACCAAATAAAATATAGTGTTGATAAGCTAAACAACCACAGCTCGATACACCACTGATTACAAACACCAAGGGCGGAGCTAGCAATGACGCATCCCAGGTAGACAGACTGCAGTCGTTATATAACAGACACTAAGCTGTGACAGGTTGTCATTCTAAATCAGGAGTGGGAACTTATCCACTCGACCACACTAACATTAGATTACTCATTAAAGAAAATGATCACCATCACAAAAATAAGCTTCTGTCTATGTGTTGGCTTGGAAAGACTCTTTCTTCTTGAATTTTTCTAATAAGCCCATGAGTGTTAAAGTGGTGAGTTGGAGTCAGGATGTCCTTTGTTCATGTTCCCAGAAGCTCAGTATTGTAGGCTGTTACACTGATCTCATCACAATAATGTTCTGTGTTTGTTAATTAGATACGTCTAATAGGTGAAACCAACAGGTCAAAGCAAATCAGATCATAACAATACAGCACATTGTATCCTAATTGGTGTGTTTACTCTGCTTCAATTTACACATGTTTTTCCCACTCATGAGTATGAAGAAAGGACATGTAACATAATGTAGTGAAGTAGAAAGTCTACTATTTTAATTTTAAATGTAGTGGAGTTAAAGTAAAAAGTCCCTGTAGGTGCATGTTATTCACAAGTTCTGACGCGTGTCTTTAGTTACACAGTGTCACTGACGACATCAGACGTTTCGTTGATTTCTTTGTCTCTTGTTTATTTTCAACATCAAAAACAACGGTTGTTACAGTTTCTTGCATAAATCCACTGTAGTCACGACAAGTCGCTTGCTGTGTTCTGTAGCTTCGATAGATTACAGTTACAACAACTTATTTTACTGTATTCCTTTTTGCTTACTGTCTCACGTTATCACGGTCAAAAGCTTGTGTGCTCCACACCTTTCTGTATCCTTCCGTGTCTTAACAACAACTACAACTAACATGCGTGATAGACATGGAACTGCATAACTGTGGGGTGATGTCACAGAACAACACATGAAATGATGTCACAATACAAATTATATGTATGATACTTAATGCTTAATGCTTAACTAATAAACTGAAATAAGATAAACATAACAACAAATCACAAGAATGAAATATGGCCCTTACATTTCCAGCCCCTAATTGACAGGCAGGAGGACTGACAATTACACACATTTTTTGTTTTGTTGTTTTTTCTTTTTTTTTTACAATTGGGCCACAACATTTACTATTGGATTAAAATTTGAATTAACTTTCTTAACACTTTAGAATTAACTTTCTTAACACTTTAAACATTTTTTAACGGTTTAACTTAAGGTATTCATATTGCTGCGTACCAAATGAAAGGAACATGACTACTTTATAAGGTAATTAACAGTCCATTTCACATATCAGGCACAGCTTATCGATGGGTCTTTCCAGGGTACTGGTTTTAGTTTTGACCAGTACACGTCTCACAAGACCTTTTTTATCAGGGAACACTTTCGTGATCCGTCCGACGACCCATGAATTTCTTGGAGAAGACTCATCAATTATTAGAACTACGTCTCCAATCGAGAGGTTTTTTCTCACTTGAGACCATTTTTGGCGCTCCTGAAGCGAGGGCAAGTATTCACGCACCCATCGCTTCCAGAATAGGTCGGCAAGGTACTGAATTTGCTTCCACTTGCGACGTGCGTAAGTGTCCTCTTTTTTGAAAAGACCAGGAGGCAAGTTTGGCTGTTTTTTCATCAGCAGCAGGTGGTTAGGTGTCAGGGGCTCCAGGTCTGTGGGATCGTCTGTAGCGGTGGTAAGGGGACGGTCATTTATTATAGCTTCCACCTCACACAGGAATGTGTGCAAGCTCTCATCGTTTAGTGTTTGTTCTTTTAGTACAGACCTCAAGATTTTTTTAACTGACCTTATCTGCCTTTCCCATATTCCACCGAAGTGAGACCCAGCAGGAGGATTAAATATCCATTGTATCCCCTTTTGCATGAGGACGCCTTCAATTTTTGACTGATTCCACTGTTGGATAGCTTTACGCAATTCAGTCTCAGCGCCTATGAAGTTTGTTCCATTATCACTTCTCATAACTGACACCTGGCCTCTTCTGCACATGAAGCGTCGAATAGCATTTAAGCAGGAGTCTGTATCTAATGACTGCGCGACTTCAATGTGCACGGCTCTTGTTGTCAGACAAGTAAACAATACGCCATATCTTTTAACATTACTTCTACCCCGTTTGACCTCGAAGGGTCCAAAATAGTCTACCCCTACGTTAGTGAACGGTGGGTGATCTGGTGTTATTCTATCGCGTGGCAGTTCTGACATTTTTTGTTCACTATTCTTCGCTCTGATCTTTCTGCATGTCACACAACTGGACAGAAACTTTCTCACAAGGGAATTTGCTGTCGGAATCCAGTATTTCTGCCGCAATTTTGAAAGCATATAATTCCTTCCACAATGTCCGACCTGTTCGTGAGTGTTTCTTAAGATTAAAGTTGTAATGTGTGAGTCTTTGGGTATAATGACAGGGTGTTTTGCATGCTCAGGCATTGCAGACCTACCAAGACGTCCTCCTACTCTTAGCACTCCATCCTGCAGTACTGGATCTAGTTTGGAGAGACAACTGTTTCTTTTTACGGAAGCATTACCCTTTTGTAACATGGAAATTTCGTCTTTGAATTTTTGGTTTTGAACGAACTTAATGACTTCGTTTTCTGCCCTTGTTAAGTCCTTAATTGATAGAGACTTATGGTTTTCTATTATTGAGTTGTTTGCCTGTCCCTTAATCCTTTTCGTTCTCTGTTTAAGCATGTCTTTAACGCAAAGAATCCAGGCAACGGATCTTTTTAACTTATACCAGTCGGAGTGATAGTTAATCAGTTTACTCACGGCATCTGTGCTCTCTGTAGTTTTTACGAGATTCGCTGAGGCTGAGTGTTTAATCTCAATGTCATCCTCTTTCGTCGACAGATCGTGAATGTTTTCAGGCCATTTACTCTCTGGTGTTTTAAGAAAGGGCGGACCATGGATCCAATTGTTGGTTTTCATGAATTTTTCACAGGAAACTCCTCTGGAAGCAGCGTCGGCTGGGTTTTTTAAAGTGTTGACGTACCTCCACTGCTGTGGCTTGGTTGACTCTCGTATGATGGAGATTCTGTTAGCGACAAAGGTTTTGAAGCGAAGTTTTTCATTAACAATGTATCTCAAAACAGTTGTGCTGTCGGTCCAAAACACAGAGTCCAGCAGTTCTATTTCCAGTTGACCTTTCAGCATTTTGTCGTTGTTTACGGCGACCACTGCCGCTGTCAATTCCATTCGGGGGATAGTAGTTTGTTTCAAGGGCGCTACGCGAGAATTCCCCATCATGAATGCACAGTGTGTAAGTCCATCAGCATTTACTAACCTAATATATGAGACAACTCCATATCCCATTTCACTTGCATCTGAGAAGTGGTGAAGTTGTGCTGTATTTGTGACTCCAAAGTCAACTGGTTTTACGCATCTTGCTACACTAAACTCAGACAATTGATGCAACTCGTGTAGCCAGGCCCTCCATCTTTTTATAAATTGTTCGGGAATGTCATCGTCCCAAGCGAGTCTCTCTTTACATAACTGCTGCATTAAGATCTTAGCTGGCAGTATGACTGGTGCAAGGAAGCCTAAGGGGTCATAAATTGAACTAGTGACTGACAAGATTCCTCTTCTAGTCACAGGCCGCTCTTTTAAACTAATCTTGAACTTGAGCGTGTCTGAATTAATACACCACAGCACCCCTAGAGCCCTCTCAACAGGGAGTACGTCTTTACTCAGATCTAAGTCCCTCATGTCTTTAATTCTCTCACCCTCAGGGATGGAAGCTAGCAATGTACGACTATTACTTGCCCACTTGGTGAGGTGAAACCCTCCACTTGCGCACAGTTTGGTGAGATTACTATATAGCGCAACTGCTTGACTATGACTAGAGACAGACTTCAAGCAGTCGTCTACATAAAAGTTTTTAAGTACTGTGTTGACTGCCTCGGCAGATGCATTGCTGCGGTTTTCTTCTGCTGTTTTCCTAAGGGCGAAGTTAGCTACACTTGGAGATGATTTTGCACCAAACAAATGAACAACCATTTTATACTCAACCAAGTCCTGACTCACGTCTCCGTTCGGCCACCACAGGAAACGCAACAAGTCTGTGTCCTTTTCCGGAACTCTGACCTGATAGTACATGGCTTCCACATCTGCCATCATGGCAACTTCTTCTTGTCTAAAGCGTGCGAGCACCCCAATGAGTGAGTTTGTCAGGTCGGGTCCCTGCAGAAGCTCGCTATTTAATGATATTCCCTGATAGCTGGCAGCACAGTCAAAGACTACCCTTAGCTTTTTCTTTTGAGGATGGTACACACCATGGTGAGGTATGTACCACACCTGCCCGTCTTGTCGACTTAGGTGGGGTGTGGGGACCTTGACTGCATGACCCTTCTCAAACATGTCATTCATGAAGTTTAAATACTCTTTGTGAAAGGAGAGGTTATGCTTAAACTTCCGTTTGAGGTTCAGTGCGCGCTGCATGGCTGCGCTTCGGTTATTGGGCATTTGAATAGCTGCTTTCTTAAATGGGAGACCGATGTAGAAGTGATTATCGGTAAATTGCAGGGAGTTAGTTACAGAGTCTAAAAACTGATAGTCCTCTTGTGACAACTCAGCTTTGTCATCACAGTTCCGTTCAGGAAAATCATGGTTGTACTGTTGTATCAGCATTTGTTCCACACTTTCGATGGAGACTCTGTTGACTGCAACGCTCACTTGCTCATTGTCACATGTGCCTTCCTCGACCGACTCTCGAAGAGGTCCATTTATGGTCCATCCAAGAGCAGTCTTTACTGCATATGGCCCATTGTGCCTGCTGTTAATTACTCGCCATGGTTCTAGGAGCCTGTGCTCTTTGTTACCTATGAGAATTTCAACTCCAGCATTAATGTAAGGCAGTTTTACTTCGCTGAGGTATGGCCACTTATCAATGTCGTGCTGTTGTGGAATATTTTCCACTGAGACTGGGATACTCTTTTGTGTGAACACTTTGGGGAGTTCAACAAAGGTGTTTTCTTCCAGACTGCTAACCTCTAGATCAGTAAGCACATAGCTTTTTACTTGTTTCTTCGCGTTCAGGGTGCTTAACATGATGTCAATTTTTTTACCTTGTACGTTTAATCGCCTTGCTAGTGACTCTGTACAAAATGTAGCAGAGCTACCTGGGTCCATAAAGGCGTATACTTTTACTGTCTTGTTGCCTTTTTTGGACTTTATTTTAACAGGTACTATGGAGAGAATACAGTCATCTCCAGCCCCGATACACGCACTCGTTTCGTGACTCGCTGCAACGGGCAATGTTTGAACTGGTTCGGTTTCGTCAGCCTTTACGATCGCTTGAGCTGTGTCCTTTGCTGCAATGTGTAGCATGCGAGGATGTTTCTTTGAGCACAACTGACATGTAATTTTCTTCGTGCAGTCTTTGCTTAAATGTCCTTTTACTAAACAGCCAAAGCAGAATCCATTCTTTTTTAGAAAGTCCAATTTGACCTTATATGTCTCATTGTTAAACTTGTGGCATTCGTCTAGGGTATGATCTTGCTCACAGGATGCACAAGGTTTAGTGAAGGCACTAATAACTAATGCACCACTACTCTTTACTGTGATTGAGTCTCTATGATTTTTACCAACCTGTTTTACGCCGGTCGCAAAGCTGCTGCCCCTCTTTTCTTCAGTTTTTGGCTTGAATCCTTGAGAGGATTTGCTGCTGTGCTTTTTACCACTAGTCGTTGTACCACTAGTCGAAACATTCAGGTCTCCAAAAAGTGGGTTAGACATTGCCTTTGCTTCCCGTTCTACGAATTTCATCAGCTGCACGAACTTAGCTGTTTCTTCATTGCGCTCTTCGTACTCGTATACGTGGCTTCTCCATTTTTCACGCAATTTGTAGGGCAGTTTTGAGGCAACACCTCTCAAGTTGGTAGCATTGTCTAGCTCATCCATGTAGTTAATGCTTGACATGGTATTGTAACATTCTACTAGGAACAGGGAGAAAGTTTTTAGCGACTTTCCGTCATCTGACTTTATTTCCGGCCAGTTGAGTGCCTTTTGCATCAGCGTTGTAGCGATTATTTGTCTATTTCCGAAATTGTCATGTAACAGTTTCATAGCCTCTGCGTAGCCACGATGTTCTGGCATGAGCAGGCAGCTTCTCACTAGGTTCTTAGGCTGTCCTTCAGTATACTGCTCGAGAAAGAACAGCCTATCATGATTGCTATCAGTGTTGGTTTCGATGGCGTGTTTAAAGGCTCTTACGAAGGACGTGAACTCAAGAGGGTCACCATAGAATGGAGAAACGTTGCGCGAGGGTAAGGAATGTTGCCTCTGACTCTTTGCAAACATTTCTGTAAGATCTGCCTGAAGTGGCATCCTACCCTGAGGCTCCACTATGTCAGTGTTGTAAAGTGAGTGTTCGTTACCTTGGGTGGGCCGTTCCATTAGGGTGCTTGACATTATGGGTTTGGCACTCACTGGGATGCTTAAGTGGGTTGCTCGGAGGCGTGATGGCAGCTCGAGGTATTCCGTTGCCGAACTGTGGTTGCAGTGGTCGTTTTGCTCTGGTTCCGAGGGGCGTGCACCACTCGTTTCGACGACCACGCTCCGTCTGGCAGGATGTTGTTTTTTGCGGTTCTGGTAAGAATTTAGTTCAGCATCGGCCATTGCAAGCGCCGTTTCCATTTCCAGCCTTTCCTTTTGTGCCTTTAATTGTGCTTGTTTAGCCTTTAGTTGTGCTTCCTCAACCTTTAGTCTTGCTTTCAATTGCTCTTCCTCAGCCTTTAATTGTGCTTCCTCCAGCTCCAGCGCCTGCCGATCTCTCAAAGTTGCTGCTTTAGCCAGCAAAGCTGCTCTGTTGGCTTCTGCCTTTTTTAGTCGAGCTTCGGATGCTGCTGACGTTAAGGACCTCTTAGATGCCGCTGACGTTACGCTTCCTTGCCTTTGGGGGGCGGGCGTCTTACGCTCCGCCATTGACACACTGTCGTTTGGCGAAACTCCATCGTCAACTGTTTGAGACAGCTTAAAGCGATTACTAGTGTCCGCGATCCACGACTCCACTCTTATCATGAATTCTGTGCAGCGCGTTAATCTAGGGTGATACCAGTGGTGCTGATCGGTTTCACGCTCTTCATCCTTTGCGCACGATCGCACTGTTACATTACTTTCAATAAAGTCATTTAGCAGCGCTTTGTATTGGCGGCGCTTGGCTTTAACGTCATGCAAATTACAAGCATTGTCCATAAGCGCCTCTAGTTCATTGTATAATACAGTCAACTGACTCCACTTGCCTTCTCTGGCGCTCTTCAGTTCGTCGAGCACCATCACCTGCTCAGATTCGGCGATAGCGGCGTTGTCCTCGCCGTGTGACATGGTGAAGTTTAAGGCAGGCAAGTCCTCTTCTCGCTTTCGGTTTCGGTTGATGCGCGTTTTTGAAGTCGCACGCGCGCTCTTCACAATCTTAAATCACTTATCTTCATTTCTGCGGTGGAGCCAAGCTTTTGACTTTAATGTAGGTGCATATTATTCACAAGTTCTGACGCGTGTCTTTAGTTACACAGTGTCACTGACGACATCAGACGTTTCGTTGATTTCTTTGTCTCTTGTTTATTTTCAACATCAAAAACAACGGTTGTTACAGTTTCTTGCATAAATCCACTGTAGTCACGACAAGTCGCTTGCTGTGTTCTGTAGCTTCGATAGATTACAGTTACAACAACTTATTTTACTGTATTCCTTTTTGCTTACTGTCTCACGTTATCACGGTCAAAAGCTTGTGTGCTCCACACCTTTCTGTATCCTTCCGTGTCTTAACAACAACTACAACTAACATGCGTGATAGACATGGAACTGCATAACTGTGGGGTGATGTCACAGAACAACACATGAAATGATGTCACAATACAAATTATATGTATGATACTTAATGCTTAATGCTTAACTAATAAACTGAAATAAGATAAACATAACAACAAATCACAAGAATGAAATATGGCCCTTACAGTCCCCCAAAATAAAAATACTTAACTAAAGAACAGATACTTAAAAAAAGGTACAGTGGAACCTTGGATTGCGAGTAACTTGGTCCGCAAGTTTTTTGCAAAATCAAAAATAAATTTTAACTTGAAAAGCAAGTGAGGTCTTACAATATGAGTAGTACATACACGCTTCATCTCCCGAGTGTCACGTGATCACAACTGAGCTAATGGTTCTTTTCTCTCTTGGCTGTGAGATTGTGGGTAATCATCTCCCATGTGCGGTCTCATTGTGCGTGAGTCACTGGTATAGTCAACATTAGTGTGTGTGTACTGTTTACTATAACACTGTGACCACGTGTGACTGTTCTTTAGTAACCGTACTGCAATAACGATCCCCGTAAAGTAAAAGGTTAATAAGTCTGTAGGAGTGCGGGAGATGATTCTGTTTAACGACAACACACAACGTCACATTTCCACCAAACCCTCAAAAGGAGGCAAACGCGAGGGTCATTTAAGAGTTTCACTGTTTAAGTCACACAAAAAGGAGAGAGAGAGAGAGAGAAGAGGATGAGGAGAAGGAGGTTATTGTGTAGAACGATTAGTTAGTGTGTGTGTGAAAGGCGTCCTATACATTAACCCCCTCCTTCTCCTCCTTCTCGTCTCTTCTCCCTAACGTCAGGCCAATTCTTTTCAAAAATAAAGTGCAGGGTAATCTGTTCTATTTTTACTTCATATTTTTGTATTAATTATTTTTATATGAATATTTTTGGGTCATCAGAGTTTGCATTATTCCTTATGGGGTAAATGTGATATACACTTTGATATATGAGTGCTTTGGATTAAAATTTTCACATTTCTGGGACAAATAATGCTCGCAATCTAAGGTTTAACTGTAGTTAAGTACAGTAACAGGTTACTCTGTTACTGTCCACCACTGCACTTGTATAACAGAATTTTCTATAAATTAAACCTTCTTCTGTGAATAAATCAATATTATAATATAATTTCTAAAGGTAAAGAGATGGAACCCTGTTCTACACCTGGAGCACAGGACATCACACATCCTGCTTCAGGTAATGGAAATAGTAAGAGTTTTAATGAAATAAACTTGCTTTTAGAATTTTTTTTTAAACCTTCCCTGTGTAATCCAATATTTTTATAAGCGTTATTTGTTTCATTTATTATTATTTCAGGAGTTACAAGTCAGATTTTTGCCTTAATAGCCACCAATATAATATCTGTTATTGTAATTGTGGCTCTGGTTGGAATTTTACTTAAACTGCAAGGAAAAGGTTTGTTTACTTTTATCATCATCATTATTATTATTGTTGTTGTTTTTTATTATTTATAGAGTTACTGTATAATTTTGCCACTAAAATGTAAATGCTTTCTTCATTTAAACTTTACTTGTGTGTATTATTGTTCAGGTGTTTCATCAAACAACCATCAAACTCCCACCAATCAGGTAATCCAGTCTTCTATTCATTGTGATTCTTGTTCTGTTAAATAAATACACATCTGACCTACAATCCACAATGTACAGAGAATTTTAATAGATAACTATTTACAGAATATCAATGTAATCATTATCTTTCCTATTTTAATCCACTTTGTTTTTTTAAACGTCTCTTGTTCTTTATCAGGCTGATGATGAAGATGTCTTGAACTATGCAGCTGTGAGTTTTGCTAAGAAACCTTCATCCTCCAGAACATCCAGAGACACGAGCCATCAAGACGTTTATGCACAAGTTAAAATAAAATAAATAAAGAGAAATCAAGTCAGAACTGAAAAACAATATGAATGTAATCATCCCAGTTTGTACACAGATGTGTTATTCGGACAAAAACATTTTCATTATTGAAACGTTCATTATTATTTCCAAACTGTTTTCTTGTATTAATTTGCTCTACCTGATAGATCTTTATTGTTTGATTGTTTTATTTCTTTTTCAACCTTTGATTGTACTCAATGTTCTACACCCTGTTTTTTCCCTTAAATGTCTAACATTTGGATGTTTTTTTTAGTATTTATCTTTAAAATTGTGGACATGGTTTTTATATTCAATTAATAAATATGTTTATAAATATGTTACATCCTGATCACTAATCCAGGGGCGTAACATCCTTGTGGTCCCCGGACACTGTGGCCAGTGATGTGTTGAGAGGAAGCAGACTCAGAATAGAGGTCATCCTCATCTGGGTGTCAACAGATATAAATAAGTGTGATTATAAATACCTTCTCATCTAGACCTGTACTATACTATAATGTGCAGTTGTGTTAACAGGAAATTATGAGCTGATGAAGAGTTTATGAATATCAGCATTCAGTCAGTCATTTCTGAATTCAAGATGTAAGAATCAGTGGTGCTTTATTGACATGAGATATTTACATCTGTATAGCCAAAGCTCAGGGATAAGTCAGAAGAATAACAGAAATGTATAGATCAAAATAGAAGCAGCTAAAAGTCATAAAAACTGAGAAAAATATAGACACATAAAATACAGACATTTAGCTCCGCAGTCAAAAATAAAGTGACACGTGCAAACTATTGAACAGAAAAGTAATAACAGCAATCAGTGTGTGTGTGTGTGTGTGTGTGTGAATATGATGATGTGATCATACTCACTGCCCCTAACTGTGTGACGGGTGTGTTGTGCTGCTAGTGTTCAGCTCTCTACAGCCAAAAGGTTGCTCGCTGAGTCTGTACTTAGAATTCATTCCAGTTTTAATGTAAAGTCTCTTGTGTTGCAATTATTATCTGTTCAATAATTCACATAATAAGTAACATCCATAGTAATGTCATGAAGATGTGTCTTCTGTATACATGGACCCATTCTAACCTGCTGTGAGTGTATTGCAATTGATGAAGTAGGGCAGGAAAGATCGGGGGAGGGTAAGAGAGCCTTGCTGAAACCAGTTACACTCTTAACTACAAATGCGGTAAGAGTGTTCTTAATCTTGGCCTGGACACTTAAATCTACTCTCATTACTGCTTATTAATGAGACTCTCCTCCACTAGTCTCCTCATGGTGTGTCATGTGGGTTCTTGCATTTCTCGCCCCTGCTCACTCTTATGTGGCCGTCTTGTTGTCTCATTTAGGCAGATCCACAGCTCCTGTGAATTCAGATTGTTTAGGCAGATGTTGAGTTTTGTCAAAAAAGAATGATTACATAAGTGATGACTCTGTTGACAAAATATGTTCAGTTGACTGACAACTTGTAAGTTCGATGTTTTCCTCAGCCTCTCTGTTCTGGTCTTTTGCCACGGTAAGTGCACCTTGTCCTCTGCTAGGAAAACATTCAACATATTTACCAGATCCAGAACAACAAGAAAGTTCTGGTAACCCTGAGTTACATTCAGCTCAGTGATGTCCATCATAAGATATTCAAATGAAGCATTAGTAGTTGGGTGAGCCCGCCTCCTTGGTAGAGTAGCAACTCCACACATGAATGGTCTCAGAATGCTTTACTGTTGGCATGACACAGGACTGATTTTTTTCCAGATGCCCCAAACAAACGAAAAGGGGACTCATCAGAGAAAATGACTTTACTCCAGTCCTCAGCCATCCAATACCAAAAGAAAATATATATTCCCATAATGTTTTTCCTGGAGAAAAGTTGCTTCTCTGCTGTCCTTCTTGAAATGTACCATTAGTCCTGTGTCATGTGAATAGTAAAGCAATTTGAGACCTTACATGTGTGGTGTCGCTTCTCAAGCCACAGGTGAAAAGCATTACATGGTATTGTCAGGAATAACCCTTGGAGCGCGCTCTGTGGCAGAGTGTTTTGTGGTGGTGTTGATTTTTGTTTTTGAATTGGGAGGTGGCATGTTGGTGTAGTTGGTTAGCACTGTTACCTTGCACCTCCAGGGTCTGGGTTTGATTCCCAGTCAGTGTGTGTGTGTGTGTACCCTGAGATGGATTGGCACCCTATCCAGGGTGTACCACGTGTACCACGTCTCCTAGGATTGGCTCCAGGCCCCCCACGACCCTGAATACAGGATAAAGCAGTATAGACAATGATGTATGAGTGTTTTAATTAGGACATTAATTGTGATATTTGTCATATCCTGTTTCACTGTCTAGTCTTTTTGTTTACAGCTGTGGTTTATTACTGTCTTTGTGTAAACCTCATCCCAGTCCCTGGGGTCTGTTCTTCATACGTCGCTAACTCAGTTAGCTGGATTTGATTGTTGTGGATTTATCCTGATCTTGTCATAGGAATAGGTACGTAAGCTTAAACTTGCTCAGAATCAGGTTTATTCCATGTAAACAGGATTTAGGCTGTGGTCCTGTGGTATACGAGTAATGCGGTTTACGAGTGTTCTGCAAGATGAGCAAATACTGTATTTTTAAATTTTGACTTGAAAAACGAGCATTGTCTTGGTTTACGAGCACCGAGTATCATGTTTCACGCATGCGCTTCTTGTTTTCACGCCAAGTGTCACGTGATTACAACTGAGGCAACGTTTTTTCTCTCTCCTGCGCTGCGGAATCGTCTCCCCCGCTGGGTCTTAGTGCTTGTCTCTTACTGGTATAATCAACATCCGTGCTCGCGTGTGCTGTTTACTATAACACTGTGACCCCGTGTGTGTGTGTGCAAAACATATTTTATGTAGTGTTTGGAAGCGCGTGTGTACAGCACGTGTACTGTATCTTATAACACACGTGTGTGCGCGCGAGTAAAGCAAAATAAATTGTCAATACAGAGGTTAAAAATCTATTTTCTTCCTTATCGTGGTGTGTGTGTGCGCGCAAGCGTAATTTGACACTCTGCCGGCTATGTGAGTGTGTGAAGCCCCGTTCATAAACACACACACGTGAACAGAAATTGAGGCGAGAGACACACACTCTGCTCTCCAAAGAAACTCTGCTCTGTCACAAATCTTTTCAGAGTTAAGGTGCTGGGTCATTTGTTTGTTTGTTTTACTTTACAGCAGTGATTCTGTTAGTTTGCACTCACACGAGTGTCATTAGCGATGTTTATTGCTAATTTTCAGATAAAACAGTTTAGCGGGAGAGAGACGTTGATTTATGACCACTGTTTACGGAGGTGTAGTCCAGTGCGGGAGATGCATTGTGGGTAATGCAGTGTGTGAACGCGATGTAAGCTAGAATATAGAGTTTTGTTCTTCAGTGGTTTTTTGTTGGATTTAAGTGCAGGATCCACCCGAAAGTTTGTACTATAACCTGACAATGCAGCAAATAAAAGAACAGGCATCGACCAGTTTGTCCATCTCATCATTACACGAGCATGGATTAACAGGCTGTTACGCTGTCGCGAGCAACATTAAAATAAAGCGGAGAAGCTTTAATAATTTAGAAGAGAAAAATAGTCTTTCCGTTAATGAGTGTGTGTGTGTGTTTAAATGAGAGTAGAAGGTTTTAATGTGTAAGATGAGAAGGGGGAGACAGGAGGGGCTGAAAGCAAGAATCTTCAATTACTTTAACCTACTGTAACACACACACACACACATACACAGCGCCTGCGTTCACAAACGGAAACACTTATCTGTCGGCATTTATTTTTTACTTTTTTGAAAGGTAAAGTGCAGGTTAATTTGTTTAATTTTCACTTTATATTTTGTATTAATTATTTTGATATATTCTTTTTTTTGGGCTGTAGAACGAATAAATTAAGTTTCCATTATTTCTTATGGGAAAATTGAATTTGGTTTACGAGTGTTGTGGAATACGAGCCGCTTCCAGAAAGAGGTAATCTTCAACACACATCTGTGTAAAGCAACTCAGCAGCGCTGCTATAAATGACACAACCAATGTGTGTCTCTCTCTCTCTCTCTCTCTCTCACACACACACACACACACACACACACACACACACATAAACACACACACACAGCATCCAGCAACCAGGACTGCCAATGTTTAACTTATTTACTTAAGGTGCTGCTGAATTTAAACCCTCTAGACCAACCCTCTAGATATTCATTACTGCTCCATATTTCCCAGACACAGTACAGGAATAGTTAAAGGGTTATACTTTTCTACATGTGCTTCACTTGGAGAGACTTAGGAAGGAAGTCCGGCTGGAAACGGAGATCGGCAGCTTTATAAAACTTGTACATATGACACAATTCCTAAACCAGACAGTGATGCCGCCACTCAGGATGCTCTCGATAGTCCCTCTGTGGGAGGTGGTGAGGATCGGTGGTGGAAGCTGGACCTTCCTCAGCCTTCTCAGGAAAAAAAGACGCTGTTGGGCTTTCTTGTGCAAAGAGCTGGTGTTGAGGGACCAGGGAAGATTCTCCTCCAGATGGACACCCAGGAATTTGGTGCTGTCGATGAGGAGCCATTAATGCTCAGAGAATGGTCGCTCCGTGTCTTCCTAAAGCCAACAACCATCTCCTTTGTCTTGTCGACATTCAGAGACAGGTTGTTGTCTTTACACCAGTCCATTAGCCTTTGCACTTCCTCTTTGTATGCTGACTCGTCGTTCTTGCTAATGAGACCCACCTCGGTCGTGTCATCAGCAAACTTGATGATGTGATTTGAACTGTGAATCGCTACACAGTCGTTATCATTCACACCTCCTCACATATGGTCACGTCATTTTGAAATAAAACTCCAGGTTACAAGATCCAGGTCACAAAAGTCTTGTATATATATGTTATAAATGTGTTTTGTGGCCTTATTTGAGGGACTTCTTTTTTTTTTAACTACGCATAAATCCATTCATATCATCATGCATTAATATTTGTAATGGCCTTTTATTGGTCTACCTGCCAGCTCCATCTCCAGATTACAATATATTCAAAACTCTGCGGCTATAATACTCACTCACACCAAACGCTCTGCTCATAAAACCCCAAGTTTGGTTGGTATTAAGCATTGCATAGGTGGGATTATGTCACTGTGATCTGGCAACCCTGACAGCAGCCCAAACTGCTATATTTATCCTACAGTTATTTGGTGCGAAGGCTTTACTCAACAACTAACATGACATGTGCACTTGGTGTGAAAAGACCATAAAGACAGGAGTGACAGTGTAGGAACATGTGACAGTGTGGTAAAAAATTTAACAAATAAACTATGTTTTAAATTACATACTTCTGTACTATTCTAGACCATTACTAAGTGATAACATTAACAATTTTCTTTTATTATGTATATTATGTAATATTCTAGAATGTGCCACACTTCTGGATTTAATAAATATATTTTTAACATACAGTGATGGGTTTATTACTTGAGATGCAGCTCATGACAAGAATCGTGCAAAAAGTAAAAGGTTGAAAAAGAAATGGATCTTATTCCCAAAGCACCTGTGAAGCCACTGACATGCACATGCAGGACTACACTGACCATCGTCCTCTTTGGATAAGTTGACATACAAGTTATTTTCTGTAAAACTCATAAATACAAGTAGCCCATGATTACTAAAGAACCAAATTACATCATATTCATATAAACATTGTTCAAACTTAAAAAAAAAAAAAATGATGTAAAATGATGACATGAGACACTGTGGCATCCAAACTTGGCATTGATGTGATTTGAGGGTTACAGCGGTTCTCTTAATGTTTTTTTGGAAAAAGTTAATGAATATTTACAGGGAATGACCCTGGGTATTAAAATCTCCACATGTTTCCGAACATTGTACAGTTTGTTAAATTTGGATCATATTACACTTTAGTGTCCTGTATTAAATCATCATCACATGCACCAATCCCAGCTAGCTAGCTGGCTAACATACAGCTAACTATATCACAAGCTAAAATGTACATATCTTTTTTCTAAATAAAACTGATGTTAGCTTAAAAGGAGCTAACATCCATGTGCTTCACTGAATTAGCAGATATGAACAGGCTAACAGGGGTATTCGCTTCATGCTTTCTAACATGTGTCAGAAGCTGTTAGCAATGTTTTTGAGCATGTTTCATTCAGGTAGTGATGAATACTTCACCACAACAGTCTTTTCCACACGGAAAAAACCTATATAAACATATATGTTTTAATATAGGTTTTGATATAGGTTTTTAATATATGTGCCGTTTTCCTATATTATATGTACATATATGTGTACATATATGTGTTCATATATACGTGCATATATGTACCTATATAGGTACATATATGCACGTATATATGTATGCATATATGTACACATATATGTACGCATTACTGAAATCTAGGTAAACATATAGGTGCATATATGCACACATATATACATGCATACATGTACCTATGTGTATATATTCACCTATATGTTTTACCTATATATTAGTAAAATTAGTAAAATCCATAGCTGCTAGACAACATAAATAAAAGCCCAAAATGTAGAAATTTAATTTATTTATTTTCTTAAGAACAATCAAATAGTTAAAGAACAAAAAATATAGTACAAGAACAAAAATAAGACAAAAAACTCAACAGGAAGAAAAAAATATATTTTGAGGACCTTCTCAGCTCCGTGAGCTTTAAATTGATAGATGTGCCTGTCTGCCCTCGGGTGACTGCCGGAATACCCCAGAAATGTGACTTTAGAAGAGGAAAAGTAGGATTAAGAAGTGAGCAAGCGATGAATTAGTATATAGGTTCCAAGCAGATACAGTAACAATAATGGGTGCCCTACCTTATGCAGTCTCCAATGCCTAATAAACGCGACCAGCTGCTCCCCATCCCCTTTGGTTGGCTTTCCACCTTAAAGTAATATTTCAAAATTATTATTAAAGGGGGTAAAATGAAGGTGGAGAAAGCAAGAGTTTTTTTATATACACATCACGTTTTCTTGAGGTCCAAGAAAATACAAAAATGGCAAGTAAAAAAGCGATGGCCCGCACACAAACATAATTTATTCCACAGAATATGACTGACTTGTTTTTTTTTTTTCTTTTCAAGGACAGAAGAGATTAGGAACATGTTTTGTACCATTCAGGTTGCAGCAAAGTCTCCGAGTCGAAGGTGCCCAGCAGCAGATTCCGCACCATGGCAGTAGCAGAGGTGGCAAGGCGGGCTGCTCTCCACGCTTCTGCCTGGCAAAACACCCCAGAGCCCTTTCAATCTGAAAAATAATTTCACATCACAATATTAATTTATTGGCAACTTTTAGAAACTTTTTCATGTTTTATACTGATTCTTGCTTCCCAATAGTTAATAGGATTTTATGCATAAATGCAGATTAATGATAAAGATATGAAACAGTGTTATAAGCTAACCAAAACGGAGCCAAATACATATTAGCTGTAAGGGACTGCCCCTAGGGGGCACTGTGGCTATGTTTGTTTTTTGTGTGTAGTTTTGTTAGAAGACCCAGTTTCCCAGAAGGCACCTCGGTCAGGTGTTGACGAAGTTCACCTGAACCGAGGTGGCTCATTAGGGACATTATAAAAAGCTGTTAGTTCTGGGAAACTGGGTTGAGCATTAATAATGTCTAGTGGGCTTTTGTTTTATTTTGTTTGAATTCAGTTTTTGGGTTGAACTGGCTCTGAGGGCATGTTTATGTTAAATGTGATTAAGTGTATTTTTGGTTTTGCTGTCGTTTGTGAGTGTTAATTATGTGACTGGTGTCCTTTTGTTTTCAGTCAGTCCTAGTTATTTCGTCTGTATGTATTTAGTGTCTTTACCCGGTTTCTTTGGAAGTTTTCCCTGTGTTTAATCTAAGCTCTAAAGCCTGGGTCTGCTCTACGAGTCCGCGGGTGTGTGTGGAGGTGTGTGTATAGCTCTTCGAGGTAGGTAGGATGTGCAGGAGTGTGTGTGTGTGTGTGCGCCGCTCGTAGGAGCGCGGGTTGTGTGCGCCGCTCGTAGGAGCGCGGGGTGTGTGCGCCGCTCGTAGGAGCGCGGGGTGTGTGCGCCGCTCGTAGGAGCGCGGGGTGTGTGCGCCGCTCGTAGGAGCGCGGGGTGTGTGCGCCGCTCGTAGGAGCGCGGGTTGTGTTGTGTGGCGCTCTTAGTAGCAGACGAGGTTTTATTCCACCGGCAAGGGCCTGGGTTACGTGTATATAAGATGTGTTTTTTTTAAGCCTTTATCACAGCCCTATTAGGGTAAAATGTCTAGCCTAGAGCGAGTGTGTGTATGTCTCGGGTATTAGAGCCTGTGTGTATTCGAGCCTGTCTCACAACACGGAGCGAGTGTGTGTATGTCTCGGGTATTAGAGCCTGACTGTGAGAGTCTCTGTCCCCACTCTGGGCTAATGTGGAGTGTTAAAGGTTTCTCGTATCCCTATGTGATTTGTTTTATGGAATCCTCAAGTGAGTTTGAGTTATTGAGTCTGTGTATGTTTTCTAAATACCTCAGTGTGATGTTTTCCAGAGCCAGTGTTTTGTTTGTTTAGTTTTCATGTGATTAGTTTGTTTGTCAATAAAAACTCTTTATTTTGAAAAGAACCCTCTGCATTTATGCCTGCCCTTTGTAAGCCCACGGCGTACCAACAGCCCGATACACCCGAATCGTGACATTAGCAACCATAATCTAAAGCTATCCAAAACAAGGTGAAATACATTAGAACATTTATAAACATCTGTAAACTCCATAAGGCATTAGCTTAGCCACCGGGAAATATCATGTTTGTGCTACAGACAGCATGTTAGCATGATTTACCTAAACTATGTAAATGCATTGAAAGCCAATGTGTCACACAAGCTGACAAGAGCTAGCTGAAGTGAGGGAAATATTTACTAATATTAGTTTAATATTATCAGAATAAGAGTTATATAAGACTTAATAACTTACCCAGTGTGTCCTCCTGGATTCTCTCTTCAAAATGCTCCCGTTCGTCGTCAGGGCCACACAGTCTTCTTCTGAGGTAAATGTAAACTCCTCCCACTTTCCAGAACATTCTGAAGAGTTTCCTTGGATGTGTAGTAGCGCGTGTCATCTTCCAAACGTGCAGAAAACTGAATCTGTGTGTAAACTCAAGCCTGTCTTTGTGTGTGTGTGTTTCATGCCGGTGTCCGGGGGCGTGGCCTAGTATGTAAATTAGCCGGACTGATTTCCGTGTGATTGGCGTGTGGGCGTGTCCTGCCTCGGGTCATTAGCAGATAATGAAGTGCGACAGAAATTCTAAAATGTGTATAACTATAGTTAAATTCCATAACATGCCAATTACATGTGATACCAATTTCACGTGTTTGCACATAAGTTTTTTGCTTTTTTTTTGTTAGTTCTTAGTTATTGCCTTGATAATAGAAAATATGAGCGCATCATGTATGACAGTTGCCAAAGTGAGATATGAGCTAAAATGACCAGATCCTGCCATGAGCTGTATAGGAGACATATCTTGTATGTACATATAGGGCTTATATGTGGATATAAAGAAGCAATACAGGAGACCTATATGGCCTGTATATGCACATATATGCACCTCAATTTTGCCTATATGCAGCATATATATTATCATAAATATGCATATATACTGCATAAAGGCTTCATATATCCTCATATAGGTGAGGATAAATGCGCATATATACTGCATATAGGTTTCATATATGCACATATATCCTCATATAGGTTCTTTCCATGTGGGTTATTATGTTCCTGTGAGATAACTTGGCTGCTATCCTCTACAACTGTACAAGTTATTAATGAAGAAATGTTTATTTTGTAATTCAGACATCCCTTTGTATCAATTAATGGAGATTTAAAAAAAAAAATGTCAAATACTTGTTTCTGGATGATGCAGTAAAGTATATAAATGACTTTTTTCACATGAAGTGCACATTATCAACTCATTAAAGTTGAATTATTATTTTTAATATGCTTAAGACACAAAATCATACTGCTGCTTAATAAAAAAAAAAGGCTTAAAAGGTTTTATTAAAAAATAAAAAAGATAAATAAATCACAGGTATTCTGCAGGTTCACACTGAAGTCTTGTATTTTTAAGTCTATTGTAAACACCAGATTATCAAATCATATATAGAGAACACACATCCACCCAATTAAAGTGATATGATTTAGTTAAATCTAACAGACTATCAGTATTTCTTCCATTTTATAAAAATTTGTATTTTAATTTGTAAACAATCAGCATCGTTGGAAAAATAATAAAGACAAGAACTCCAACTCTAGAAACAGAGAGCCAGAACAGCACACGCATCTGATCAGTAGAGCTGTAACCTGTATGGAAAACATGTTTTTAATTAAATATCAAAAGCTAAAACACTTAAAAATTATTAACCTTTTATTAAATTATTACCACAATTTATTTATAAAGGTTTTACCAGTGGGAAATCCTGACATAGAAGAGATAAGAAGCTTATTTGACTAAAACTCTCACCAGTAGGTGTGGTGTCATGTGTTCCAGGTGTAGAACAGGGTTTCATCTCTTTACCTTTAGAATTAAAAAGATTTATTCACAGAATAATGATTATTTAATAGAAAATTCTGTTATACAATGTGCTGTGGTGGACAGGAACAAAGTAAATGTAAATCCCCTACTGTACTTAAGTAATGATTAAAGTATCTCTACTTCACAGGAGTAATTCCTTTTATTTTAACTTCAGTCCATTTAAAATATTATAATTTATACTCCACTAACATGTCGTTCCTTCTTACTGATGGGTAAAGTTAAAACACAGGAAGCTCGCCAATAAGGGTTTACAGTGGAACCTCGGATTGCAAGTAACACGGTTTGCGAGTATCATGTATCACACATGCGCTTCTTGTTTTGATGCCAAGCGTCACGTGATCACAACAGAGCCAACGGTTTTTCTTGCCTTCACACACACACACACACACACACACACACACACACACACGGGAATCAAACCTAGACCCTGGAGGTGCAGGGCGACAGTGCTAACCACTACACCACCGTGCCACCCTTTCTATATTTCTATATTTGTACATTTATATTCTTATTTACATTCTTATTTGAAAATATTTTATTTTTTGGTCATCAGTGTTCACATAAGCATATCACTGCATAAAATACTGTGTATGTGACAAATAAAATGCTTAAAATGTTTAAAACAGTTAGCAGGTGGAGTGGAGTTCTACTTTAACCAACTGAGATTCAGCTTCCACTGGCTGTGATCATAACCTCTGCTAAACTATCAAACACTCCAGTGTCTCAGTCCATCTATTACACACCAAACACATGAAACACTGATTTATATTCATCAAAGAGAACAAGAGAATAATCAATCAAAATAATAATATACAATTAGAGCCATAATTATTTACAATAAACTTTTAATAAGTGAAAAAAATAAAAGCGAGTACTTGTACTTAAGCATTTAAGGATTTGTGTACATCGTCCACCCCTGAGGAAATTAAAGACAATTTATTAAAATCCTGTTATTACCTTTTTCATCTCTGCTGTTTGAACCCTGGTGTGTAACAGAGTGTGTGTTCTTGTTAAGTGTTCCAGGTGTAGGACAGGGTTTCATCTCTTCACCTTTACAAATAAATTGGAAAAGCAGCAAATAAACAGAAATGATACTAAATATGAATAATGTGAAATATTCAACATTTAATGCACATGTACACATAATTCTGGTTAAAGTGTTGATCTGGAATTAGCAGGTTATCAGAGTAAAACTGTTTACCTTCAAACTGCAGACGTGTTCCAGATGTGAACTTTGGTGTAGTTCCGTCAAGATTTACACAGAGATAGTCTCCTCTGTCACTTTTATTTGTTCCATTAATGTTGAGATCAAATTTACTGCCATTTACAGAAACACTGAAGCGTCTATCATTAAATTCCTCTGCAAATGTGTAGCCCTGAGGGTTATTGTATGTTCTCGCCATAAACTGAGGCATTTCTCCGAATCTCTGTCTGTACCAAAATACATTATCTTTATTCCCACTAACGTTACACTCCATTGTTACATTTTCTCCCAGCTTTACTGTTTTTACGTGAGGCTCCTTGATGTCAGAAGTGTTTCCTGTAATAAAGTGTTTCATATTCAATGTTTAATGATGTCAGTAAATATAGAAATGTGGAAAATTACTATTTTAGATTAAAGTTTAAAATGTTCCTCACCAGTTGTGCAGAGACAAAGCAGAGAGTAAAGAGCCACAAAGAGTGTGATCATCGTTCCTGTTTAGACAAAGTGATAGTGAGGTAATGAACTTGTGTGTTCAGTAGAAAACCAGGTCCAGACTCACACCTGATTGGATGTTTTGAAGCTGTGGACTGATTTGATTGGTCCATTAGCTGTAATGAGATGTGAAGCTCACAGTGAATTCTTGTCTATTCTGATGCTGTGATGAGTCACATGACTTTACAGATATGATCTACTGGAGCTCTATCAGTCCTGTGTGCTGGAACCTCTCTGATAGAAGAAGTTTAATGAAGTGCTTTTAGGTCAGCAGATCTAACAACCCCAAAGAGGAATAATGTGGAATCCTGCTGTGGGGGAGGGGTGCTGTACAGTTTCAGTACGGACCTTTCACTAATCATTTGTCTAAGTTAGAAATATTAAATAAAGGGTTTTACAGTAAATTTCAGACCGTGTTTGAGGTTGTGGATCTTTACTGATAAATAAAAACAGACTTTCTCATGCTGGGCTAAAATCTTCTTACACCTCGTTTACTTGTATTCCTGATGACATGCTGCTTGAGTGCTGGAACTAAATTAAAAACAAATATATAAATATATAATTAAAAGGATGAGCTTCCCACCATGTTGCGTACACATACGTGATGTATGGAATTGACCCTGTAAGTGATCCATGGCTCCGGATTAAATCCTCTGTGTGAAAACAAATCTGTGGTTATAAGCTCCGCCCCCAAAAAAGGCTAGAAGTAGTCATGAGAGTGGACTCGAGTCTTCAGGCCCAGTGTGCAAACGCTCTTAACACATGTGTAGAAGTGTTACTGACTGCAGCAGCGCTCTCTCACATCATGCAGTTGTTTCAGATGAACAGAAATAACATTGTGGTTTCTGAGTTTCTGAGACTGAGTGTTTAATCAGCAGCTCACACTGACTTATTCTGGGTCACTTCAACAGTCTGAATGTCTTTATGTTAGAATCTCAGACTAAAACACAAAAGAGCTGGAGTTCATTAATGAAAATGTCTCTAAAAATATCATGTAGAATGTTGAGAGACTATTTATTCAAACTGTACTAGAGACTGTGCTCTATCTGTGTGAGGCCTGTTATCCACCATAAAGAACACAACAACAGAGAAATAATGGGCATTAAAGTATAATCTCACACCTTTTAATAAATATATATTTTTTTGATTAACCTGTATAAAACAGATTCAGAAGTATTTATATAAAGCATTTAGACAAAGTGCTGCTGCAGTCTATGAGTCCGACAGTTTCAGCTCCTTTGATGTGGTAAAAACCTTAATGTCCTCACACTGCTGTTTGGTTTAAGACGTGTGTCCTCTAGTTTCCATCTCACACCAGAGAGTGTGTGCCAGTGTTAATGGAAACAGCACTGTGGTTTAAAGTGAGAGATATAAACTAAAGAGTTTGATTCTTTCTTTATCAGGGCTGTAAGAGATGTTAGACTGTTATAAATCCAGTGATTAGAACATTTCTGGTTAAAGCTTCAGTTACTGAAGTGTGTTTAAACTGAAAGTCCTGTCCTGAACCTACACCTGTGACAGCTGAGATGTGTTGACTAAGAAACACTGTCTTACTTCCCATAATGCATCCTGGTCCCGTCTCTTGTACAGATTATTGACTTGCATGCACTCAGCAACCACAATGTAAAAAATATAATTTATCAGAGACCTTCTATTGCTCCATGGTCCAGTGTGGAGTCTCACATGTCTATTGTAGATATTCGCAGTTATTCACAATGATAATTTGACTATTGTACAAAAACACGGACACAAATTTAATTCATTTGAAATTCTTTATAGTAACATAAGTGTATTTAACTATATTAAGTCAGCTCAGTCGATCCCGCTAATTGTCATTTACAGACCTCCAGGGCCGTACTCTGAATTTCTTAGTGAATTTCCAGATTTCCTTTCAAATCTAGTCGTTTCTGTAGACAAAGTGTTAATTGCTGGAGATTTTAATATTCATTTTGAAAACTCAGAAGACCCTCTGAGAACTGCATTTATGTCTATACTGGACTCGATAGGAGTAAATCAGTGTGTAGTAGGACCCACTTATAAAGCAGGTCACACTTTAGATTTAATAATATTATTTGGATTAAGTATAAGAAATTTATTCACAATACCACTATCTGAAGTTATCTCAAAGCACTATCTTGTCTCAATTCAAGTGTGTCACAATAATAATGTACACACAGCGCTGCGCTACCGTATGAAACGTACATTCACATCAACTACCAAACAGAGTTTTATCAGTAATCTCCCAGAGTTCCCAACTTCGATTAGATCACCGTCTGACCCCACAGAACTCGATCAGGCGACTGAATATTTAGAGTCGACATTTTGTTATACCTTAGATAATGTAGCTCCAGTCAAAAGAAAAATTATTAGAGATAAGAAACTTGCTCCCTGGTATAACGATCACACGCGCACTTTAAAACAGACCGCTCGGAAATTAGAACGTAAATGGCGTCAAACTAAATTACTAGTATTTCAAATAGCATGGAAGGAGAGCATCCTGAACTATAGAAAAGCTCTTAGTGTAGCTAGATCAACATATCTCTCCACTCTTATAGAAAATAACAAAAATAATCCTAGATTCTTATTTAATGCTGTAGCCAAATTAACCAGAAATAAGACCACTGCAGAAATCTCCACAACAACATCATGCAATAGTGAGGACTTCATGAACTTTTTTTAATAATAAAATTGTAAATATTAGGCATAAAATTGAGGTTTTGAAACCGAACAATGTAATAGATGCAGATGTTAATCTAGTCATGTCAGATCAGAACCTAGAATACTTTACTCCCCTTGAAGAGAATGAACTAATTTTACTCATCTCTTCTTCAAATTCATCAACCTGTATATTAGATCCTGTACCGACACATTTTCTTAAACAGATAGTACCAGCAATAACAGAACCCCTGTTGAGAATAATTAATTCTTCACTCAGCATTGGTTATGTTTCAAAATCTTTTAAATTAGCAGTTATCAAACCAATAATTAAGAAACCTGACCTCGACCCCTGTCAGCTGTCCAGTTACAGGCCAATATCAAACCTCCCCTTTATCTCTAAGATTCTGGAAAAGATAGTAGCGGAGCAGCTATGCTCATATCTTCATAGAAATGGCATACATGAACTGTATCAGTCAAGATTTAGGCCTCATCACAGCACAGAGACAGCACTCGTTAAAGTAGTAAATGACATCCTATTGGCCTCTGATCAGGGTTGTGTAATTATGCTTGTATTACTCGACCTCAGTGCAGCTTTTGACACCGTTGATCACACTATTCTTCTTCACAGATTAGAAAATGTAGTAGGAATTAAGGGTACAGCCCTCTCCTGGCTCAGATCCTATCTGACCCATCGTTATCAGTATGTAGACTTAAATGGTGATTATTCTGCATGTTCTCTAGTGGAGTTTGGCATTCCGCAGGGTTCAGTTTTAGGTCCACTGCTTTTTTCCCTTTACATGCTTCCTCTAGGCAACATAATTCGTAAACATGGTATTAGTTTTCATTGTTATGCTGACGATACACAGTTATACGTTTCAGCAAAACCAGATGAGAAAAAAACAGCTTACTAAAGTTGAGCAATGTGTGCAGGACGTAAGAGATTGGTAGTTAATTAATTTCCTTCTGCTTAATCCTGATAAGACAGAAGTTCTAGTTATAGGACCATAAGCAGCTAGAAGTAAGCTTTCTGATCACACTGTGATTTTAAATGGCCTTTCTGTTCCATCAAGTGCAACAGTAAAAGACCTCGGTGTAATAGATTCAAGCCTTTCATTTGAAGCACATGTAGATAATATTACCAGGATAGCATTTTTTCACCTCAGAAATATTGCCAGGATAAGAAATTTATTGTCGCTCAACGATGCAGGAAAACTAGTTCATGCTTTTATTACCTCTAGGTTGGATTATTGTAATGCCTTACTGTCTGGTTGTTCAGCTGGATGCATAAATAAGCTTCAGCTAGTCCAGAATGCAGCAGCGAGAGTCCTCACTAGAACCAGAAGATATGAGCACATCACCCCTATCTTATCTTCACTGCATTGGCTCCGTGTGAAATTTCGCGTTGATTTTAAAATACTACTCTTGACATATAAAGCATTAAATGGTCTCGCGCCACAGTACCTGAGTGAACTGCTAGTGTCTTACGATCCGCCACGCCTACTTCGATCAAAGGATGCAGGCTGCTTGTCAGTACCGCGTATTATGAAAACTACAGCTGGGGGCAGAGCTTTTTCTTACAAAGCCCCGAAATTATGGAATAGTCTTCCAAATAGTGTTCAGGACTCAGACACAGTCTCAGTGTCCAGGCCAAAAACCTATTTATTTAGCCAAGCATTCTTATAAATAGATTTGCCATAGGTAAAGGAGCAGATCTGGGGGACTCATGGACGTAGAGTATTATGGTGAACTGGTATGTTTGGATGCTGTGTTCCTCACTCTCATTGATCACTCAGGTTTGCTGACGGTGAGGTGATTGTTTGCTTTACATCTTAGGAAGCCCTCATGTTTGTGTTTCCTTCTGGCTCTCCCTTTTAGTTATGATGTCATAGTTAGTCCTGCCGGAGTCTCTGCTTGCACTCTACAGTTAATATACATTCACATTATACATTGTGTGACTGTGACCATACCTAACTGCCATCTCTCCTCTTCTTCTCTTTCCCCCCTCTTTCTCTTTCCTCTCTCCTCCTGTCTCCCCCTTTCACTCTTTCTCTCTCTCTGTCGAGCTACACATGTCGTTCCTGAGCTGCCAGTGATCCAGACTCCCTCTGCCCTCCGGACCTGTCTGACCCATCCTGGTGCCCCGCTTCTGGCTGAAGATCTCGTCACATGGATGCCCCGTGTGTTTCTCTGGGATGCGTCTGGTGTCTGGGGATAATTCTCTCTCTACCTAGAAAATGGTTCTGGCCTTGACTGGTGTTGGCAACTGTTTCTCTGGGGACTTGACAGTTCGATAGTTCAGGACTGGAACTTCTTACAAGTCTACCTGAGCGCACCCCGATCTTCGGTGGCTCGCGGCCGCTGGGTAGGTGAACCTAGCCGGGGACAGGGCTACCCGTCACGGCTAGGCCTCGACCCAGCCTCCGAGTTTCCGCGACGATGCCGAGGCCAGGGACCGCCAGACCACCGCTGCAACGTTCTCCGGCCGGAGGACAGCGTACCCCAGCAGCCGTTAAACTAGCTTCGGGGGGCGCCGAGGGGAAACCGCCTCCCACAGCCATCTTTGTTTCCCCAACTGCCGGATTTAACTTCCGGTCGGGACGTGTCGGAAATCGCGCGGGGGTCTATGTGGACTGCGGCCTGGACAACGTTTCGCTGCGGGCGCTCGTGGACACCGGCTCTACAGTTTCGCTGCTGCGCGGGGGATTGTTGGAGCGTGGAGAGCGCGGTCGTGTGCTGCCGGACCCGGCCGTGAACATTCGCACCGTGTCGGGGAGTTATCTGAGGATACGGGCCTGTCGCACAGTGCGAATACAAGTAGGTGCAATCATTCTTTTTCACCCATTCTTTGTGGCGGATATCGAGGATGATTGTATCTTGGGATTAGACATTTTGGAAAGGTGGGGTGCGGTACTGATTCTCGCGGACGGGACTCTGCGTGGTAGTTTCGGTTTAGCTAGGTTGCTAGTGCCCAAAGCGCAGCCGGACGGGTTAGTAGCACGCACCAGGGGGGCGGAACTTCCGGTGGACGCGCCATGTAAACATCCGGTAGATGTCCGAGCGAGAATAATGGCCGAGCTGATGCAGCGTAGCAGTGTGGGGCTAAATCAGACGCAGACCGACGCCGTGAAGTCCCTTTTGCACGAGTTCGCAGATATTTTCGCAGTAGATGAGCGCGAGTGCACGCATACCGATTTGGTGCAGCACAATATCGATACAGGTAACGCCGCTCCTGTTCGGTTACATCCGAGACGCCTCCCGTTAGCTAAACGAGCTATAGCCGAGCAGCAGCTGCGTGAGATGGCCGACTCGGGCGTCATAGAGCCAGCATCCGGACCGTGGTCTTCACCCGTTGTACTTGTGCGTAAAAAGGACGAATCGTGGCGGTTTTGTGTGGACTACCGGCGGTTAAACGAGGTGACGCGTAAAGATTCTTATCCGTTGCCGCGGATAGATGATGCGCTGGAACACGTTGCGGGCTCGGCGTGGTTTAGCTCGTTGGATCTGCGTAGCGGGTACTGGCAAGTAGAGCTCGCCCCGGAAGCACGACCCAAAACCGCGTTTTCGATCGGACAAGGGCTATGGCAATTTCGGCGCATGCCGTTCGGCCTCTGCAACGCTCCAGCTACGTTCGAACGGTTGATGGAGAGAGTATTGGCAGAGATCCCTCGCAACCGTTGTGTCGTCTACTTAGACGATTTATTGGTGCACGGCAAGGATTTTGCGGTCGCGCTAGCTAACCTACGGGAGGTGTTTCTAGCTATCCGGTGGGCGAATTTGCGGCCCAATCCCAAAAAGTGCCAGTTGTTGCGGCAAGAAACTGTCTTTCTGGGACACGTCATTAGCGCTCGAGGGATTGCCACCGATCCAGCCAAAATTGCCGCGGTACAGAATTGGCCTGAGCCGTCAAATGTGTCGCAGCTACGCACTTTTCTCGGGTTAGCGTCGTACTATCGCCGGTTCGTGAGGGATTTTGCTACGATCGCCAGCCCGGAGCACGCGCGTGCGTTTACTCGGTTACGGGAAGCTCTGGTTACGTCGTCCGTTCTCGAATATCCTGATATAGCTCGTACGTTTATTCTCGACACGGACGCGAGCGATGTAGGGCTGGGGGCCGTCCTGTCTCAGGTTGCCGGGGGCAAAGAGCATGTTGTCGCTTACTTCAGCCGCGCGTTGTCTGGGCCGGAGAAGAATTACTGCGTCACGCGGCGCGAGCTGCTAGCGGTCGTCGCGGCCCTTAAGCATTTTAGGCCGTATTTATACGGGCAATCCTTCTTGCTGCGGACCGATCACGCTTCGCTAGTGTGGCTGCTTAGTTTTAAAGAGCCCGAGGGGCAGTTAGCGCGTTGGCTCGAGCGGTTGCAGGACTATCATTTTACCGTTCAGCACCGAGCGGGAAAATTGCATGCTAACGCCGATGCGTTATCCCGCCGGCCGTGCAGCAAAAAGGGT